>NC_133537.1:218180303-218541067 GCF_048544455.1 Silene latifolia | reverse complement strand
ATATGATTGACAACCTTGTTAGCATGTTAAACTTGATAATGAGTGCGTAGTCTCTTAACTAAGGTTAATGGGGAATTAGGGGAAAGCAACATGGGGGATGATTCATATTTAATCTAATATGTTCACATAATTTATTTGCTTGCTTGTTGTGATCTCAACTTATTCACATGTTATGTTTGATGAAATGCGAGCCTATGAATCCTTGCATTTTTTACCCATCACTTACCTATTCAATGAGACTTGTAAGACATAAACCAACTCGAGTATGATTAGACCATGCATATAGTTGAGTAGGGTGGATTAAGTCGACTTGTAGGTGTTGTACAATCTAATCGATTCAGCTCCGAGACCCAAACCTTCCTAGGATTATAAGATATAAACCAACTCGATCCTATCACAACAATAATTGCTTGCTTATAATTTGAGAATATGTTTGTATGATCAATTCCCAGGTATCCCCTATGAACTCATGACACCCTAGTGCTTTTAATCGATTGTTTACGTCTCATTTTAATCATCTTGCTTGTTTATTTACATTGTTATTTAGTTTAGTGATCTCTTATCTCAACCCAAATTGTGACACCCTTAGACACGACCATTTGCAATCGAAAATCCTACATCAATACCCGTCCCTTGCGATCCGACCTTTACTTACCTCTTTACTAATAGTAGAGTAGTTTGTGAAGTTATAAATATTGTTTTGGTCTAGGAACTCCTAACGACAAGTAACCAAAAACGATAGTCCGACCAAAAATGGCGCCGTTGCCGGGGACGGTGTTAACTTGATTTGATTTTCTTTAATTGCTCTTAGTTGTGTATTTTTTTGCCTTGGGGAAGTAAAACTCATCAAGGTTTGTTCTAATTGTTTTCAAGTTGTTCGATATTTTGCAAGATGGATATTAGAGATTGTTTTGTTGAGGACCTCTTGAGTATACTTTTCTTCAAAGACCCCTTGCAAGCATTGGAAGTCTTAGAAGCAAGTGAGGCCAAAAATATGCATTGGGAATTGGAGGTAGATCTTCTTGAGGCCGCTCTAGCTAACAAAGAACTTACTCATGAGTAGTCCGAATTAGTACATAACATCCTTGTAGAAGCATATCAACCCATAAAAGAAGAACAAGCAATTGAAGATGACATCATACAAGCCGAAGAGCAAGAAGAATATGTCATGAAATTTTAGTATGATGAGATTTGTGAGCTTGAAGAGCAAGTTGAATATGCAATGAGAATGGAATGTCTGATGGAAATGGAGCAAGTTCTTAATGAATCTTCAATGGAGGAAAGTGAGGTACAAGTTCCAACTCTAAAACCCCTTCCCCCAAATTGGAAATATGCTTACCTTGATGAATCTAAGACCAAACCCGTGATTGTTAATGACAAACTTGATGAGAACCAATTGGGAAAATTGCTTGATGTGTTGAAACAACATGAAAAGGCTATAGGTTATAGTCTAGATGACCTTAAGGGGATAAGTCCCAATTTTTGCATGCATAGAATTCATCTAGAAGAAGACCATAGACCTACCATCCAATCTCAAAGGAGATTAAACCCCCACATGCAAGAAGTTGTTAAAGGAGAGGTTATGAAATTATTGATGCGTTTGCATTTTTGTATGGAGTCGCCACCAATTTTTATGGGAAATTGGAACCGTTCGAATACCTCGTGTCATGTCAAGACACAAAGTAGAGACATGAACACTAAGCAATCGTTACCCTTAGCATTCTATGTCTAAAATGACTCTCGTGGATGCCAATGAACACGGGTGCTCACAGCTATCTGGAGTAAGGAGTGAGGGTACGTATTAGGAAGCTCTTTTGATCGAACACCTAATCCCGCCCGCCTCGATAGCGGCCTCTACTAATGATTAGGGAAGTTATTCGTACTTGATATATCGTCGGCTATATGCATGCAATGCAACATCCAAGTTTTGATCCTAGTATGTGAGAATTAATACTAAGTCGGTGGACAATTAATTTAGCAAACAATTGGGTCGAAGTAGGATTTAATGCTCAATTACATGTGAAAACATTCAAATGATACAAGAAATACAATAATTACAAATTACAATAATGAAAATTACAATAATTACATTGGATTAGGCGATTTATGTCGAAAATACCTTTAAAACGGATGTTTGAGAAAAAGAATAAAAGAAAACGAATTACGACAAAACAGAAGGTGACAATACGAATAATAGTCAATTATACGTAAGCTAAATAACTAAGTCAAAGCAACAACGGAGTTCAGGGACAGAAATCAACCAGGAACAGGCGCAGCAGAGCTGCGTCCCTTGGAAGAGGCGCAGCAGTTGCTGCGTCTGTTCCTTGGCTCAGTTCTGGCTGTGAAGCCGGAATTGCAAGTTGTTAATATTCGTTGGTTAATTTAACGATGGATTTAAATTATTTACTCGGATGTAAGTGACTAATAGGTTATTTAACATATGAATGGGTCATGAAAACAGCAAAACATGGATGAGATGGAATCAAGATGGATTAATTATAGGAGTGAACAATATTAACAAACCAAACAAATTAATTGGATGAAACTAAACATGATGAATTAATGAATAAACATATGACGAATATGACAATAGACAGATGAAAATTTATCAAAGGATCGAATTACAGAAACTCAATATGAACAAATTGAATTTCTACAACCCGTATTGAATTTAATGACGAAAATCCGCAAATATGAGATTACTTGGGATTTATGTCGGATTTAATGATGAATTAAACATATTAAAGATGATGAACGATATACATGTGAGGTTAGGATGCTTTTGTATCAAAGAATTGACGAAAACAAATGAAAACAAATCAAACAAACGAATTACATAGGACGGAGGAAGAAGAAAAGAAGCAGGAACTGCGGCAGCCTCACAAAGAGGCGCAGCAGGTACTGTGCTCCTTCGAAGAGGCGCAGCGGTTGCTGCGTCTTTTCTCGACGTCTGTCTACTGGAAATCCGTAAAAAGAGGTTTTAAACAAGGCTTTAGAAATCGGTTTTAATTGGTATTTTCGACATAAACCTTACATTGATGATTACAAAAAGTAAATATAATAAAAAAAAGAAGGATTATACACCCTCAGACTTACATGTTGACGAAACGAGAAGGACTAAGATATCGATTAGTGATGCTCAACGCGAATGCAAAGAAGGTGCCCTCGTAAGAGGAAAACGATTAGATTAATTAAGTTGATTGATGTGTAGTTGGTCAAATTGGTCGGTCATACAAACGAGGCTGGTACTCAGAAGGATCCGAGCTTACATGGTCGAATGTTCAAGCACGTAGACGCCAAAATGTAAGAACAAAGGTCTAGAATGCAAAGGGAGAAGAGAAGGGCGGACACTCGCGTGATAAATATGTCAGACCGAAGGTCTCTATTTATACTTATCACGTGAAGGAATTAGGGTTTCGGAGACTCTTTGGAAGTGAATCTCGGAAAGATATGAAAAAGATACGAAAATTACGCAGAAAAGGACCTGGGAAGAGGCGCAGCAGCCACTGCGTCTCTTGGAAGAGGCGCAGCACCCTGCTGCGTCTGTTCCCAAGGGGTTTCCTCCTGCGGAAGAAAGATTTCCGTGTTTAAGTTATGGTAGGACGGAATAATTCGGTTTTCCTTAATATCTTATGTGAATATTACGGGAAATTGTTTACCAAAAGATAAAGATTATGAAATATGGAATAGAAATATCCGGAACATTCCAGAACATTCCGACTCGGGATTTAACGGTTATCAGAAAATGAAGACGGTTTTAGGCCCGGACTCCAAATGTACTCTAATTACTGTCAAAACGACCGTATCGGCACGTAGATGACAACTAAGAGGTAGACATTAATATTTGAGCAATCACCTGACGATAATCTTACGAATTGTCACAAATCGTTCCGCGTACCAGACATGCGGCCCAATCATCACCGGGTGGTTTGCGGGAGCTGCAGAAATGAGGTATCTACAGAGCCCCCCACTTTGACTGAGGCTTGGACAAGGCGAAAGTCAAAGTATAGCCATCAGTTCAATCGAAGATTACAACCTGACGACTATGGCGACGCGAGGCGGCTCAAGGGGTCAGAGCCAAGGACCTGTCGTCGGGAACATTTTAGAGTCTGTCGGGGAGGGTCGTTTAAAGTCCATTAGACTACGTAAGGAGGCTCGCCAGCCATAAGAAGAGACCATACCTGAGACTTCTTCTCGAGATGCTTCCGGAGTTGCATAGGAGCTAAGGTTGAGCATGGGAGCTAAGGTTAAGACCTAAAAGATATATAAGGCTTGTGCTAGGGTATGGGGCCCTAAAGGAAAGCATCGACGGGAAGGAGGCCAAATATAAGTTCAACTTAAGGGTAATCAAGGTTTGAGTATAGAAACTCTATTGGTTTGGGAACTTGTGGAGAACGACACCTTTGTCGAACTCCGCAGGGAAACACGAAATATTGTGAGTAGCAGGACACAGGCGGGAACTGCTGAGAGAAAACTGCTTGGGTAGTCTTCGAGAAATAATTGCGAGCAGCAGGACACATGCGGGAACTGCTGAGGGGAAGTCTGCTTAGGTAGATATTAATCCTCATGTCTTGAGAGGGACAGTACGTCCGCTTACTCTCGCTGGGGACATGATTGGGAATTATTCTTCATGTAATGAGAGGGAAAGTGTATCCGCTTACTCTCGTCGGGAAACATAATGAAGGCGTGTCGAATTCTGTGAAAGAATAAATGCTCGTTATGACAAGCAAAAGGTCTTGGAAGAAATAAATACTATGCAACAGTCTGCTGTTGGCTTGGAAATGCGGGCCGGAACGAAAGAAAATCGTCAAACGGACCAAAAGGATAAAATAGCATCGGGGAAGAGGCGCACCAAAGATGGGCCCACAAATAACGAATTCATAACGAATTTTTGAAAATCCGTATGGAGGGAACACAAGGAAAAGGCGCAGCAAGAGCTGCGTCTCTTGGAAAAGGCGCATCGCCTGCTGCGTCTATTCCCCCAAAGTGTTATTTCTGCGTAAAAACGCGATAATCAGAAACTTATGTTCATTATTTCGAAACACAAATCACACAATTTCTCTCTCAAATCTTCACCATTTCCGCCAAGGTTTGATCCAAAATCTTGCATTAATTATGACTAATCGAGGTATGTGTCTCATTCTTGCATTAATCGTCTATATTTGTCCAGTTTTGAGCCGAAAAAATTAGGGTTTATGACCCATTTGATCGAAAATTTGGGGCTTTTCCCCCAAATGCATTTGTCTTGTCAAATTGACATTTAGAAATGGATAATAGGTAATATTAGGAACATAACCATGTATTTGTCTCGAATTTTCATTGAGTTTTGAGCCTTTGAGTGAAATTTGAGACGGTTTCACAGCTAAACCGTAAATTGCTTCGAAAATAGCCTTAGGATTGTCCATTTGCGATGAAACTTGATATTTGGGATCCTTGAACGATGGGTAAACTTTCTACCATCTTGGAATTTTGGTTTGTGATAGCTTTTTCAGGACACTTTTCTACGGCACAATCGCTGTTATAACGAAATGCTAACGAAATTTCGGCTTGAACCCGGAACTAGGCTTCTAATTAGGCTTGACTTGACCCAAGTTACCACATGAGTGATCGGGTTGGTGGGAATATGGCCAAGGATGGCAAGAAAAGAGGGATTTCAGGGCTTCCGAAGGCTCGAAAATCCCTTAACCAAGGCTCGTCGTCACGTAACGCGGCCTAAATTTGCTTTAATGTTGCAGGTGACGAGGCTTCTACTTCTGGGAGAGCTTCCATGGAGATAGACATTGCTACCGTCGAGGAGGCTTTGGAGCAGGCCTTCACCGCTGCGGTGATGGCTGCTGGGGACGAGGTCCACGAGGAGGAGGCTGTCGAGGAGGAGGAGGCCCCGAGACGGGCCAACGTTGGGCGAGGAGGTCGTCAGCTGAGAGGAGCTCCTGCGTGGGCTGAGACTTGGGAGAGCAGGCACCTGCTTTAGGCTGCAGAGGGTCACCTGTCCTACAGGACGGTGAAGAGCTTGGTAAATAGGAGTTCACTACTTATTACTCGTCCTCTTTCATTCATTTGTTCGAATATCTTTCAAAATTTATTCAAAACTAAAGATAGCTTTCGTTTCAAATTACAATAGGAGGCCGGGAACATTAGGTCGTTCTCGGGTTACACGACAGGGATGGAGCACTACGAGCGGCTGTCGGCGGAGGAGCGGGCCATGATCGAGCGTGGAGCGTTCGGTCCTTTGGTGCAGGTCTGGAGAGATATCGCGAAGAGGAAGCTGCGGGCTAACCTTGGCCTGGTCCGCGCTTTCTTGGACCGATTCTGGGATACGACTTCCACGTTCCATATGCCTTTCGGTGAGGTGGGAGTCACTCTGGAGGACTACGGCATGATTTCTGGTCTGCCGTGTGGGACCGAGGAGGTGGAGTGGCCAGAGACTGCCATGAGGGTGGACTCGGCCGAGGCGAGGAGATTGATCGGCTGGAATTTGTCGCCGAAGGCTGTCCACGATGGGGTTTGGTACCCGGTTCCTACGTTCCGGACTACTTTGCGGGAAAGATCCCGGGGTGGTGACGATTGACGGGAGGGAGATGGCTCCTCCTCCCCGTCTGGTGAGCGAGAGGGCTTGTACGTGGCTCGGTGGTTTCGTCTTCGATTTACCTCGGAGACAAGGGCGAGAGGTCGTCGACGAAGCTTCTTCCCTTCCTTTCGACTCCGAGTTCCCTAGGGCGTTGGGACTGGGTCATTGCTGGCTTTGCGGTCCTCATCTGCTTCATGAGGGCCATGGTTCGCCCGGAGTTGATGGAGAAGGGGACTTCTCCTGGCGCTGTCGGGCCTGGACTACTGCTGGAGGTATGAACCTTCCTTTAGACCAAAGTAAATTCCTTTCTTTATCAAATCAAGAAAGATCGTTATTGATTATCTTGCTTTATAGGCGTGGGTGTACTCCTACTTCCCGAGCCTCGCGCCCAAGAGGACGGAGCCGCTGGAGAAGGCCTATCCCGTGGTGAGGGATTGGGTGATGTGCAGGACGAAGATCAAGCGTTCTTCTCACAGTGTCTACCGGCGGGACGTGAACGCTCTTCAGCTAGGCAGCGTAAGCATCTTACTTATATTCATCTGCTTCTTATATTGTCTTTTAATTGATCATAGGAATGATCCTTGTTTGTCTTATCACAGTGGGTGCCCAGACCTTGGGCGGAGTACGCTGGAGCGCCTCCTTTCGTGGTGAGGTCCTTCGACCCAGGAGCTCGAGCCGACTGCTGTTGAGGACGTCGATGGGTCCTGTGTGGTACTTGGGCGTGCGCCTGGCTCGTCAGTGTTCTCAGTACGTGTTAACAGTTCCCATCGATCCTCCCACGACGATGTTCAGGGAGCCTTCTGAGGCTGAGAGGGAGACGGACTTGGCTGGTGCCAGTGGTGACGCCCTCCTTCTTCCTGGCGAGGACTACTCGGCGTTCCTCTACGGGAGGTTGGCGTACTGGCCGGTAGTGGTGAGCATCTTTTACTGTTCCTCTTGACTTGATTTTAAGAATTATGATTAAAGATCATCGATTAATGAGAACCATTTGTCTTTGCAAGAGATCGAGGCGGCGGGCATCGAGCCCCCAGAGTACCCCGAGACCCTCGAGTATACTGACGCGACCGGGAGGACGACGATCTCCGAGCTGCGTGACTTTGACGTAGCTCGACGGATCTGGCTCGGACGACGCGGGCATCGATTCGGAGGGTAAACCCTCTAATCTTTGCATAACTTTTGTGTAGGAACACATTTGATTGAGTTTGTTCAATTGTTGAAAACTTCTTTTTTGAAAATGCAGGTTGCACCGTCTCGGTTTGTGGCGCTATGGAGGGTGGCCAACCGGCTGTGAGCTACTGCCGTCGAGGCACTTGTCGGCGGTCGAGGTCGTCAGGTATGAACCTTTTGCCTATTCCATTTCTGATTTTTGATTTTCCGATTTTGCTTGAAACGATTGACATGAGCCAATTTTGTTGTTTACAGGGTGACCGCGAGTTGGAGCGAGAGTTGACCCAGTCTCGAGAGGAGACAACTCGCTTGTTGAGGGAGATCGAGGTTCGGGACGCCGAGATTGCCGTTCTTGCGGCAAGAGTTACAGAGCTGGAGGGCGACCAGCAGTAGTCTTGTGTAGCTTTTGTAGACTTGCACATTTGGACATTGATTTTGAACATTTTTGGACTTTGTTTGGGGCGAGAGCCCCCAGTTTGTTGTACATTTTCTTTGTTGGTTGTATATAAGATGGCTTGAGAGCCTTTGCTGCTGGGTTGCGTTGCTTGTATCTACAGGTTAGCTCTGAACAGGTTTGGTAGATGACGGTTTACGTCGTCATGCTGCCGAAATTTACATAGAAAACACGCAAAACATACATTTGTATTTACATATGGCCTTAATTAGCGCAAAACGAAGTGACTCAAAAAAATGCAAAAAATGCAAAAATTTTGCCGGAAATGACCGGACGGTAGGGAGGGTTACCCCCTAAAAAAAGAAAAAAATAGAAATATATAAGTTAGAAATGTAGAAATGAAATTAAGAAACCGAAATGAATATAAATGTTGAAATTCGGTAAATTGCGAATTATTTTCTAAAATAGATGAATTAAATGTGAAATGTAAAACTAAAAATGAATGAAAGCGAAAATTATTCCCTAAAATGATGAATTAAAATGAAAATTACTTCCTAAAATGAAAATATACAAGTGTGATAAAATGGCGAAAATGTCGATGTCGCCTCGAAATGCGTGCCCGCAAAATTAGGAAACCTGAAACATGGCAATCTTTCCGTATTTACAAAAATAATAACCCGTAGGAATAGGAAATTATTCGTCATGGAATTAGGAAAGATCCAACGCGGAAAATCACAGAAGTGAAGCTGAGGAAGAGGCGCAGCATGAGCTGCGTCCCTTTGAAGAGGCGCAGTCAGGCCGTGCCTGTTCCCAAGGTGTTCGCTCGACGGATTTTTGGAAACAGAAATTAGTATAAATAGAAACGTCGATGGAGCTTTTATTCACACAAATCTTCCGTCTCTGCTTCGTCTAATTACATAAAATTCTTAAAATAATTTTATTTTTTCATCATGAATACTTTGGAGATCCGCTTGAAGGAATGGACCAACGAATTTTCGAATATGGAGAAACATGATATGGGCTCTTATAATTTTGGGTCTTTGTTGAGTTTAAAACTCATCAAGGTTGTTAAACCGTTCCTGGATGCTTGTCTTGACTATTGGGACCCGAATTACCATGTTTTTGCGTTCCCTGGAGGTGATATTTGCCCATTTCCTGAAGAAATTGCTGCTATTGGTGGGTGGGATCCCGAACACTTGCCTGTCATTCCTTCTACTTCGCAAGGGTACAAGAGCAAATTTAGAGACTTGCTTGGATTGACTAGACTTGAGGTGGACCGTCTAGTGAACTCGAAGGGCGTGAGGATGTTGGACTTCATAGATCGATTCATCAACAGGGCCGACCCCACCGTTTCTCATGTTGCTAGGCGGAGGGCATTTGGCTTTTGCTTGTTTCATGTGTTTGTCCTCCAAGGGCATGTTGATGAAGACTTGAGAGGTGATCCCCGTCTTCTGGGCCTTGTTGAGCAAATGGAGCTGCGCAGGAGCCCAGCTTGCTTATGCTTAGGAGAGATGCTTTTGGGCTTGGATAATAGGAAATCCAACCGTGATTTACCGTATTTGGGAAGTCCTGTCCTTCTGCAGGTAAAAGACGTTTTTTTTTTCGTTTTTTTTTTGTTTTTTTTTTGTTTTTTTTTTTTTGTCTTTCTTTTTTCCGTTTTTTTTTTTTGTTTTTTTTTGTTTTTTGTTTTTTGTTTTTTGTTTTTTTTTTTTTTTTTTGTTGTCTAATACCTGCTTTTGGTAGGTTTGGCTTATGGAACGGCTCCGATTGATCGAGCCCCCAGTTCATGTGCTTTCCTATCATGCCCGCTCGATTGCGATGAGGACGAGGTTGTACATGGTGGACTTCACTCGGGTCCGTGATTCTTTGGAAGAACAAGCTGAAGAGCGACGATGGTCCCTTGATTAGGTGGGTTGTACCGTGGTGGCACCTCAAATCTGTCACTAGAGTGTCTTCTTTGGATCCCACTAGGTCCGTGCGCATTCCTGGATTGGAGTTTATGGTGTGCATCTTCCCGGAAAGGCTGATGAGACAAGTTGGGCTGAAACAGACAATCCCGAAGCTTGATACCGTCCCGCGGACTGCTATGGCGCTTACTACGGAGAGCCGAAGAGAGTGAGCCATTAAATGGGCCCAAAGAAACATGTGGTTCTTGAATTTCTCTGCTAATGCCTTGTGGGTTTCGGATTCTTATCTGCGATGGAGAAAGGCCACTACTCCGGAAGAGCGCGAGAGATTGAGGAAGCGCGAGCCCGTTGTCTACAAGGTACGCGAGGTAGAGAAAGAGAAAGAGAAGCATCTGACAGGGGGAGAAGAAGAAGCCGGGTTTCAAGTTGTTCATCCTTCGAAGAAACCAAAGACTACTCCTGTCGCGGAAATGGTGATTGGCAAGAATGGAAAGTCTAGGCCTCGAGAAAGACCATTGGTGATTAGATCTGAAGTGGCGCAAGAGTGTCCGGCTCGAGGTCGTGACAAGAAATATGACAAGAATGACAAGGGCAAGGGGAAGATGGAGGAATAGCCTGAGTCTTTATTTATTATTTGATTATTATTATTATTTATTGTTGTAATAAAAAGGTGGGGTTTTTAGAATCCTAGCCCATTCTATTTTTATTATGTAGCGTACTATTATCATTAGAAAATGAATGAAATAAAAAAGGTTAAATGGTTATGAAACCGTTGTGATTTTCTATTTATTATTCTTGTCGAATTCCAAATGCAATGCAAATGTCCTTCTATTTACGTTTTAGATATAATGGGTTGAATCCTGCGAAGGATTGCCTACGTATTCACTTAAAAAAAAATGAAATCAAACTCTTGCGCATAGTTCGAGTAAATGTAAAAGAATAATTGTTCTAAGCAAGAGCTTGTAATGAACTTAGAAAATAAGCATGAGTTTTTTGCTTACTCCGAAGGTGCAAACTTAGTTTATTTGATGATACGAGGATGACAAATTTGTCAAAATGCAAGAGCACAGTGACATTAGCTTATTTCAGCTTGGCCAGGGGCCGTTTATTTAGTGCCACAAGAGCGACACGTGGGGTTACGCGAGGCGCGTTTTCGTTCCTATTCTAGGCATAGTACCGTTTTAGTTGGTCAAGGTTTGTTGGGTTCGAAAACTCATTCCCATCTAGGTCTGTAATTCTAACCGCACCCCCTGGGAGTATGGATTTGACTAGAAATGGTCCGGCCCAATTAGGTTTGAATTTTCCCCGTGGGTCAACAGGTAGAAGAGCTCTAACCGATTTGAGCACTAAGTCTCCCTCTTTGATGTTTCTTGGCCTAACCCTTTTGTTGAAAGCTCGTTTGATACGTGCTTAATATGTTTGGACATTATGTAAGGCGCGTAGCCTACGTTCATCCAGGAGGATGAGTTCTATCCCTCTTCCAATCGGCTTCTGGGATTTGACTTTCGAGTAAAATACGCAAGGATGGTATTTCTAGCTCGACTGGTTGTACACTACGGGACGCTCGGATTCTGCTTCAGCTTGTTGCAGAAAATAAGACAGCTTCCATGCCGTAGGTCAAATAGAAAGGAGTGGCCCCAGTGGGCGTCCTAACAGATGTACGATACCCCACAAAGCAAAGGGTATCTTGCTTGGCCAATCTCTATAGTTGTCAATCATTTTCTTGAGAATCGTGACAACATTCTTGTTTGCCGCCTCTACCGCGTCGTTAGTCTGTGGTCTATAGGGCGAAGAGTGGTGATGCTTAATCTTGTATTTGGCTAGCAATTGCTCGGTCTCAGCTTGGAAATGTGATCCGTTATCGCTAATGATCTTATGTGGGCAACCATATCGACAGATGATGTTGTTTTGTATGAACTTTGCCACATTTTTAGTTGTAAGACTAGTGTAGGAAGCCGCTTCTACCCATTTGGTGAAAACGTCAATTGCTACTAGGATGAAACAGGTGACCTCTGTTCGGTGGGGTTATCTTCCGATTATGTCAATTCCCCATGCGAGAAAATGGCCAAGGGGATGTCATTGTATAGAGCAATGAAGGAGGGACATGTTGTACATTCCGAAGATTTGACAATTGTGGCAATGTCTTACATATTTGATGCAATCGGATTCCATTGTGGTCCAATAATACCCCAAACGTGTGATTTTCTTCGCCATCATGGGCCCACTCATGTGAGGACCGCATTCTCCATCGTGGACTTCTTCCATCACCTTTCGTGCCTCTGAATGATCAAGGCAACGTAGGACTACACCAAGAGTTGTTCTTTTGTATAATTCTCCTTGCATGAGAATGTATTGGGAAGTGAGCAGGCGTATAGCACGTTGTCCCCTCTTGTCCATATCCGGTGGATAGGTACCATTAAGCTTAAAATTCAGGATTGCTTGGAACCAGGGTTCCTGCGCGATTTCCTCTTCATCGGTGATTTGGTGGACATAAGCTGGCTCTGACCGTCGTTCGATGCACAAAGGCATTTCCACCATGTGATCCGGCATATTAATCAAAGATACAAGTTTCGCAAGAGCGTCTGCAAATTGATTTTCTTCCCGAGGTAGGTGTAGGTAGGTTACGTGATCAAAGAATTGGGCAACTTGGTCTATTCTGGCCTGATAAGGTGCGAGGCTTTCGCTTCGAATTTTCCAAGATCCTGTAACTTGGTTGATGATCAGTGATGAATCCCCATGTACTCGGAGGTTTTTAATGCCTAAGCTCACTGCCGCTTGTAATCCAATGAGGCAAGCTTCGTATTCTGCAGCGTTGTTTGTCACCTCGAAGTCGAGTTTGACAGCAATTGGTGTATGCTCGCTTTCAGGAGAAATGAGCAACACTCCGATTCCAAATCCTCTTAAGTTTGATGCTCCATCAAAGTAAAGGTCCCAGGAGTCTACATCAGTTTGGAGTATATCCTCGTCTGGAAATGACCAAGTATCTATTGTTTGTGCGTCGTTGATTGGATTTTCTACGAAAAACTCGGCGACGGCGCGACCTTTTATAACTTTCAGTGGCACGTATTTGAGGTCGAATTCTGAGAGCATTAGGGTCCATCTTGCTAGGCGTCCGTTGAGGACGGTTTTCTCGAAGAGATATTTGACTGGATCTATTTTGGAGTATATTTTGACGGAGTAGCTAAGCATGTAATGTCGTAGCTTCTTCGTTGCCCACACAAGAGCGAGGCATGTCTTTTCGAGTTGTGAGTATTTGCACTCGTACTCCAAGAACTTCTTACTAAGGTAGTAGATAGCCCTTTCTTCACTTCCTAATGTTTGAGCCAGCATGGCGCCCATGGCTGTTTCGGTTACTGTGAGATATAAACCAAGAGGTTGATCTCATTGTGGTGGCATGAGCACTGGTGGTTTAGCCAATATCTCCTTGATTCGGTCGAATGCCTTTTGACAATCATCATCCCACATGGTGTGGTCTGTTTTCTTGAGTTTCTTGAAGATAGGCTCACAAATCATCGTGAGTTTCGATATGAATCGACTTATATACTGTACTTTTCCCAGGAATCCTCTGACTTCTTTTTCTGTTTGAGGTTGTGGCATTTCGATCAGAGCTTTGATTTTGGAAGGATCTATTTCTATACCTCTTTGACTAACGACGTATCCCAGGAGTTTGCCAGATGTTACCCCGAATGTGCATTTCTGAGGATTGAGCCTCATGTTGTACTTTCGTAGCCTTGCGAAGAACTTGCGAAGGTTCGCAATATGCCCCTCTCTTTCCTTGGACTTGACAATCATGTCATCTACGTATACCTCAACTTCTTTGTGCATCATGTCATGTAAGAGTGTAGTTGCGGTGCGTTGATATGTAGCTCCGGCGTTGATCAATCCAAACGGCATGACCGTATAACAATAGGTTCCCCATTGGGTGACAAAGGCGGTCTTATGCATATCTTCCATGGCCATTTTGATTTGATTATAACCCGCATATCCATCCATGAAGGATAGTAACGCGTGGTCAGCAGTATTGTCTACCAATATGTCGATGTGAGGTAGAGGGAAGTCATCTTTTGAACTTTCTTTGTTTAAGTCCCTAAAATCAACACAAACACGGATTCTCCCATCCTTTTTTGGTACAGGTACTATGTTGGCTACCAGTCAAAATACTCGGAAACTTTGATGAACCCGGCTTTGAATTGTTTGTCAACTTCTTCTTTAATCTTGAGAGCCCATTCTGTTCTCATTCGTCGAAGCTTCTGTTTTACAGGTTTGAAACCTAGCTTAATCGGAATTCTATGTTCAGCGATATCCCTGTCGATCCCTGGCATGTCTTTGTAGGACCAAGCGAAAACGTCTTTGAATTCATTTAGGAGGTCTATGAAATCGGCCCTTTCGGTAGAGCTCAAGGTAGTCCCTATCCTAAGTTCTTGGGGTTCTAGTTCGGTTCCTACATTGATGGGTTCGGTATCTTCTATTACTGGTCCCCCTTCCTCTTCCTGTAGTATTTCTTTGGCTACATAGGGAGGTATTTCAATCGAGTCTGGGTCTTGGTCATCCTCGGTATCATCGTAAACAGAATTGCACTCAAGATAACACAAAGAGTAAGCAGAACCTGATTTATTCATATTAAAATTTGAGTAAAGTTGAAACAAAGAAGCCAACTGATCCATGGTCAATGGCGGCAAAGGGACAGTGGTTGGGGCATTTCCCGAACTACTGTGACTACTTGAGGCTAAGCTAGGAGAAACAAAGAGAGTGGGGGTGACGACAGGAGTAGACTCTCTAATGACTACTCTAGACTCCGACTCTGACTCCGACTCCGACTCGAACTCATCGTCTTCTGGTTCTCCTTTGAACATCTCTCCTTCTCCAGTGGTGATCTTGAAGAGTCTTCCTTGATTGTTGGTCCACTTGATTGATTTTCTCCATCCTTTCTGCTGTCTTGCGTTGCTTTCTGTGATTAACGCGATGGGGTTGAAGCGATCGTCTTGAAGTATCATGGTAATAATCTCATCCTGCGCGGCCCTAACGAATCGATCTTCTCCAAACAATAGGCTAACAGCTTGTTCGTCTAAGCAAGGTGCTTGACGGGTTTTGACTGTAGGAACCGTTTCTGGAGGGATAAAGTAGCAATCGTGAAAGATCTCGATTCCGGCTAGCTTCCTTTCGAGATAATGCCAAGGCTCGGGATATCCGTGAAAGAGTTCTAGACTTCCTTCTTGAACAAAGTACCCATTTAAAGTAGGGAGATAGGGTCTCATTTGGACTCCTACATGCTTGCGGTTTTGGACTTGAGCGAGCATTTCGAGAACTTCTTCTTTAGTGGGTTTGTATCCTAGTCCAAGTGGTATCCTCTTTGAGTTGCCTTCCTTGTAGGGTGCGAATGTGTTTCTTCGAGTAGGGTTTAAAGGCATTCCAGGGAAGTATCCCTGGGTTTTGAGCATGTGGTTGACCACCAAGTTAGAGTAGGGATCATAGTATAAGGGTGCCAACTCACTTTCTATGACACTTACACTTTGGAAGCCTCCAATTTCGTATACGGGATCTGTAAGGACTTGATTGTTCGACTGTTTTTCGATTATTGCCTTGATGGGTGACGAAGTGATTGTCACTACTTTGCCATTTAGTGGGATTTTGATCTTTTGATGAAGGGTGGATGTTACCGCTTTGGAAGCGTGAATCCACGGCCTTCCCAGAAGTATGTTGAATGAAGCTTCAATGTCCATTATTTGGAAGTTAACCTTTCGTTCAATTAGCCCCGTGGCTATGGTTAGGTTAACAAGTCCTACTACCTTTCGTCGTGTACCGTCATATGCACGCACACCTTGATTGGTAGGGGTCCAATCCGACTCTTTCATGCCTAGCTTATATGCCGTTTTGAGGGGTATGACGTTGACCGCGGAACCATCATCTACCAAGGTCATTGGCACATTCTTCTTTAGATAAATGACAGTGATGTAAAGAGCTAAATTGTGACTGGCGCCAAAAGGTGGCAAATCTTCGTCTGAGAAAGTAATAGGATTACTTAGCTTTGGTGATTCTTGGAAGACCAAGTTGACTACATCTTCGGGTGTCGAGTTATGTGCTACATTTAATTTGGCCAAAGCTTGCAGTAAAGCTTGGCGATGTGGGAATGAGCTTGCTACTAATTGCCAGACTGAAAGATCAGCCTTCGTCTTTTGTAATTGCTAGAGCAAATGGTCAGTGGAGTCCTCTTCGTTATCATTTGGTGTGACAACGTTAGTTGGACCATTTTGAGTAGTGCTTTGATATGGACGACCCGAGCGAGTTAGGCGGTCTACATCTTGGTCTTCACCATTTTGGACTATTTCTTTGACTAGGGAGTTTTCAGTGAGATACTCGTCCTTGTCATCGTCGGCCCAAACTCCATTGATTGCAGTTAGCTCTCTCATTCTCATGATTTCATCTTCCAGTCTTATGATTTGATCAACTAGTTTATCAACCACGGTGACTACTTCTTGCATAGTGGCATTTTGAGAGAAGATTAGTGGCACATGTTCTTTGGGTATTGCGTTGGGATCGCGTAAAGTTGTCACCATATTTTCTAATTCCCAAACTTGCCCATCTACACTCCTTGCCCATATGATGAAGTCGGAAATGGTAGGGGAGATAGTAGAGTAGGACCTTTCATTCTCGATTGCGTAGACTTCATTTTCGATTGGAGAAATGAGGTGTGAGAAATCTAAGGTAGATTCATCACTTGTAACCACTAGAACTCCAGGAGGATTCTGAGTGTTGTTGGGTTTACCTCCTGGTGGTATTGGCAATCGACCATCTTCAATCATGTCTTGAAGCACGTTTTTCAACTTGTAGCACTTTTCTGTGTCATGCCCCTTACCCCTATGGTATTCACAGTACGAGTTCTCGTCCCAGAATTTGGATTTCCTTTCGGGTTCGGGAGTAGGCCCAAGGGGTTGGAGTTTACCTTGCTTCATTAACCTTTTTAGAGCGTTGGAATACGTGTCCCCAAGATTTGTGAATTTCCTTGGTGGGGTACTTTTCTTGGATGGCTCGAGAAGGTTAACTTCATCGGACTTGCTAGTAGAGCCGTATGAACGACTTGTTGAACCTTGGTATCCTCGACCTACCGTTTTGGACAAGAGTCCTTTACGGATGTCATCTTCGATCCTTGTCCCTAGTACGGTTAAGTCCTTGAAAGTTTTGATATTTTGGTACCTCAAATGATTGGCATAGATGGGTTTGAGATTATCCACGAACTTCTCCACAAGGGTAGCCTCATCCGGGCGTTCAACTAGTTGGGTGCTAGTCTTCCTCCACCTACTTAGGAAGTCGGTGAATCCTTGTTTGTCATTTTGGGTAAGAACCTCTAGAGTACGCATGTTTACTTGGATCTCGGCATTATCCGCACATTGTTTAGAGAACTCGATTGCGGCATCTTCCCAAGTAGCGACCTTCTTGTGATCTAAGGAGTAGAACCATTGCTTCGGGATGGTGTCAAGAGATGAAGGAAAGATCCTTAAGAACATCTCGGGTTTGATGCCTTTGATAGACATGTAATCCTTGAAGGCACAGATGTGGTTCAAAGGGTTCTCGTGTCCCTTGAACTTAGGGATATCCGTCATATTGAAGTTGGCTGGCAATTTGGAATTGACGGCCTCATACTTGCGATTGTTCTCCCTATAAATGTCATCCCCCCTTAAGGTACATCAATTGCTCCTCTAAGTATTGGAGTCTTTTCTCAGCTACAGTCATCCCCATGAGAGGGTTTTCATCCTTGGATTCATTATCAGAGTCACCTATCACTTTCATGAGGGGGCAACCTTCCCTCTACGGCATAGATACGGCCTTCGATGAGCTCAAGGCGGTCATAGACTTGGTCTTGGGTAACTTGCATTTGGGCTAGCGCGGCTAGGATTCGATCATTACCATCTTGAATTTGGTGGAGGTTTGTTTCGCTGGATCCGGGCATCTTGAAAACTGGATAAGAGATCGGCGACGAATCAAAACATGATCGACCATTCTAACACACTTGCTAAAAGAAGAAATTTTTTGACTCGTGAAGTGGGTGTGTGCCACTTGTGTTGAGTGAGCTTTGAAGAAAGACAAGGTTTTTGAAAATGTGTGTCCTAGTCAACAATAGTGTAGTTTTAGGAGTGGACTCGAAGTGAGGTTTTGAAATGGGCTTGTGGCCCGAATTTTGACACGACAAACGGACAGAGTTTTAACTGGATTTTGCGCTAATTGAAGGCCTATTTCGAAATTTTGGTTAAGAAAAGGATTTTGATTTTTGAAAAATCGGCATGGTTTTGTTTAGAAGTGGTGATCACGTAAGGTACAAACATTTATACAAGCATTATAACGGGATGCTGAGTGCATTTAAAAGGGTTTTGGTTTAAAGGGTGGGTTGCCATACCGAACCATCAAACCCGAAGTCTGTGGAGAGGCTCGTACCAAACAAGAGTAAGGCCGATTCCTAGTCCATTTCCTCAAGTAGTGAAGGCCCTTGATACAAACAAGAGTAAGCATCACGGTATGGATGACGTCAATCGCTATCCATCCTTAGGCCCAAATAAGAATTAGGACCGTTTAGACGGGACGATTGGTCGAATGGGTTGGGTTGAGCCTAGGAAGGCCGAATAAAATGGTCTAGGAAGACCGAGTTATGAAAACCGACAATTGTCTTGTACAAACTATTCCCTAACTTTATTCAAGTTTCACCCTTGCTACACGTAAGTGTATTATCCCCAGCGGAGTCGCCAAACTGTGGACAGCGGGGTGTAGGGTAATATCCGTATAAGACCCTTTAAATTTAGGACTATAACGTAAATATAACATGTGAAATATGGTCATAAACGAAATACAACAATAAAACGATAAAGATAAAGAATCAACCTCGGGTCCTTTTAAGTGCGGCGTAAAGAACAGAAATCAACAGAGATTTCCTCCTAATTGTTGCACCCAAGACCGTCTGAGACTATGCCCTTGTGCTAGAAATGCTTTCTAATTGACTTGCAATATTGAGAAAGCTCTTGTGAGGTTTTTACGATGTGAGATCTAGAAATTTCAGAGAAGAATGCTCTGAAACCCTAATGTTTTGTCAAAATGATCGATTAGGTTAGAAAGGAGGAGAGGCTCTCCTTTTGTTCCTCCATTCGGCCAACCGTGAGCCCTCATGGGGAAGTGGGCTTCCACTTCCTCTTAATTTTAACTCGTGGTCCGGCTCGACAAATTGCTAAATGTATATGACGCGGTTTTTATTATAAATCGTCATCGGTTATCGGATATTAAAATATCAACTAATAACATGATTAGTTGAGTTATTAATACATGTCCGACAAAGACGATATTGTATAATTTATTCAATATACATTAATTAAATATAATCGTTTATATTTAATTTACGAATTAACTGGTTAATTCGCCTTAGCCCATTTTATTTAATCCGTATTAAATATAATATCTCAACATCACATTTTGACTTATTATTAGTCAAATAACTCGGACTAACTGGTTAGTCAAAATTGGCATCAACATGACTGTATTTTCATACTGTCACATCTCTCAAACGTATCCTATAGGTGTGACTTTTAGGGACCAGTTGATCACCGCCATCTGTATGACAATAACGTCAAACTTATCTAGCAAGCCAACCGTTATTGATAAACGTGGATCAACTGATAATAATACCAAAAGTATGCCCTTTGATCCTTTTAGAGATTTATAAGTCCTTGCACTAACTGTTAAGGACACCAACCCCAACAAGCTCCCACTTGTCCGTACAAGTGTATGTGCAATGACGTTATCCGCACTAATTGGAGGACACAAGCTCCAACAAACTCCCACTTGTCCGTACAAGTGTATGTGCGATAACCGATTCTCATATTCATTTAAAATTTCTCCCACTCAATGTAAAACAATTTGCGGATCCGGATCCGCAAAGGTCGTATTTTACAATCGATCTGGATCAAGAGTGGTTTCCCCGACTAGAGAGTAACTTAACTGATAAAACGAATCCGTATCCGAGCATGGCCATGCATTTCGATTCTGACTCCTCGAGTGGCCCTGAGAAATATCGAGTACCTGATAAAGGCTGAATATTTCCTTCAACTCGACTCCTTCCGATCTAAGCACAACATGAAATGACCCAGAAAAAATCTACTTGGCCCCCTGTTACGGATGACCGTGAGAAAGAAACCAAAGTCACCCAAAATCTGGCTTAGTCTCAAGAGACAGTCGATAGTCAAAAGAATCGACTCTTAGGATCACCATGGAAGTCCTATCCACGACCGGGCACCGAATGTTATAAAACATTTAGGACTCCACGTCGATGTCACAATTGTGTCCTACGAAATATCCGTATAAATCGCGTCTGTGATTGGTCAGTCAACCGGTTGACTTATGGCTCGTTGAACCCACCATCAACCAACGTCACAAAATAATTGCCAGAGTTATCAGCTCATGTGGGCAATTAAGGACTGAAAAATATAATGTTTGTTCAGTTCACTTTGTGGTGTTCAAAATTGTCGTACAATTCCACATGAAAAACAAAATATATAAATATCAAAACGATGATGTCGTATAGAGTACAAAAGGGAATGAATCTAATCCATAAAAGAGTACTACAACTTAGGAACACGTTTAATTCCCATGGAATTAACATGCCCTTCATGCTTATCTTGTCGTAATGGTTTAGTGAGAGGATCTGCTATGTTATCATCTGTAGCAATCTTTTCTATCACTACTTCCTTTTGCTCCACGTAATCCCGGATTAGATGAGCTTTCCGTTGTACATGTCTAGACTTGTTGCTAGACTTTGGCTCCTTAGCTTGGAAGATGGCACCACTATTGTCGCAATAGATGGTGATCGGGTCATTCGAACTAGGCACTACGGATAGTCCATGTAAGAATTGACGCATCCATATCGCTTCCTTTGTAGCTTCTGACGCGGCATAGTACTCGGACTCGATCGTAGAATCTCTTTATGTGATTTGTTTCGAACTCTTCCGGTGACCGCAGCGCCATTAAGAGTAAAAACGAATCCAGACCGAGATTTCGAGTCATCTCGATCCGTTTGGAAGCTAGCGTCACAGAACCGGTTGCGCATAGCTTTTGAGGGCCTCCATAAGTCAATGCCCAATCTTTAGTCCTCCGGAGGTACTTAAGAATGTTCTTGACGGCTAACCAATGTGATTCACCTGGATCTTTGTTGGAATCGACTTGTCATACTCAATGCATATGCCACGTCCGGACGTGTGCATATCATGGCATACATGATTGATCCTATAGCCGAGGCATAAGGAATCCGTGTCATGCGCTCTTTCTCTTCCGGTGTCTCTGGTGCCTGAGACTTGCTCAAATGCACCCCTGGAGCCATAGGAAGAAACCCCTTCTTGGAGTTAGTCATGCTTAATCTCTCTAGGACTTTGTCTATGTAAGACTCTGATCGAGAGATAGCATCCGTCGTGATCTATCTCGATAGATGCGGATGCCCAGAATTCTTTGTGCCTCTCCCAGATCTTTCATCTGGAAATGGTTTTTCAACCATACTTTCACCGAAGTTAAGAGAGGTATGTCATTCCCAATCAGGAGTATGTCATCGACATACAATATTAGGAAGACAATCTTGCTCCCACTCGACTTGATATAAAGACATGGTTCCTCGACTGATCGAGTGAATCCATTTTCTTTTATCACTTGGTCGAAGCGATGATTCCAACTCCTTGATGCTTGCTTAAGTCCATAAATGGAACGCTTAAGCTTGCACACTTTCTTAGGATGTTGTGGATCAATGAAACCTTCGGGTTGTACCATGTACAACTCTTCCTCCAAAAAGCCGTTTAAGAAGGCGGTTTTCACATCCATTTGCCAAATTTCATAGTCATGAAAAGCGGCGATCGCTAAGATAATCCGAATGGAACGCAACATGACTACGGGTGCAAAAATTTCATCGTAGTGCAAACCTGGCACTTGGGTGAAACCTTTAGCAACTAGTCGTGCTTTATAGATATCTTGTTGACCTTCCACTGAATGCTTTATCTTGTAAAGCCATTTGCATTGAAGGGGACGAACCTTAGCGAGTAAGTCAACAAGATCCCATATGTTGTTCTCATACATAGAGTCCATCTCGGATTGCATGGCCTCAAGCCATAGCTTTGAGTCGAAACTAGTCATGGCACCTTTATAGGTTGCGGGCTCACTACTCGTTAAGAGTAGAACGTCATCTATGTCATGTTCCTCGACCATACCAATGTATCTCTCCGGAGGAATAGAGACTCTTCCCGACCTCCTAGGTTCCTCAGGAATGTTAACCGCAGCCGGGATTGAAGGAATAGGTTCCTCCAATAGTTGCTCGGTACTTGGTTCTGGAATCTCCGACAGTTCGAAGGTTCTATCACTCTTTGCATTCTCGAGAAATTCCTTCTCTAAGAATGTCACACTAGCCGCAACAAAAACACGTTGTTCGGTTGGCGAATAAAAGTAATGACCAAGCGTTCCTTTAGGATAACCTATAAAGTACGTCTTGACCGATCGCGGGCCGAGCTTATCCTCGTGTCTCCACTTGACATAAGCCTCGCAGCCCCAAACCCGTATAAAGGACAAGTTAGGGACCGTTCCCTTCCATAGTTCATATGGAGTCTTGTCACTTGACTTTAGACGGACTTCGGTTAAGTATTAGAGAGCTAACTAAGAAGAGCATAACCCCATAATGAATCGGGTAATATCGTGTGACTCATCATGGATAGAACCATATCAAGTAGTGTTCGATTTCTCCGTTCGGACACACCATTCAGCCGAGGTGTTCCGGTGGAGTTAAGCGAAAGGCAATCCCACACGAGTCCTTTAGGTGTTGATCAAACTCGTGAGAAAGATACTCGCCACCACGATCTGAACGTAGTGTTTTAATCTTTCTACCTAATAGGTTCTGTACCCTATTTTGGTATTCCTTGAATTTCTCAAAAGATTCACTTTTGTGTTTCATTAAGTAGACATAGCCATATCTACTTAAATCATCCGTGAAAGTGATGAAATACCTATAGCCTTCTCGTGCGGTGATTGACATAGGTCCACATACATCCGTGTGTATGAGTCTTAATAGGTCAAGAAAGCAGGCGCGCATTCCAACACCTTTGAAGGAAATCCGAGTCATCTTACCGATGAGACATGATTCACACGTGCCAAATGATTGAAAATCAAAGGCCGAGATAGCTCCATTTTGATGAGCTGTTTTACGCGTTTCTCATTAATGTGTCCCATACGGCAGTGCCATAGATACGTTTGATCTTTGTCACCAACCTTTAACTTTTTATTCATTACGTGTAATATTTCGGTGGTCTGATCTAAAACATAAATTCCGTTCATGGAGACTGCCTTGCCATAAATCATATCGTGTAATGAGAAAATGCAAGTATTATTCTCTATTACAAATGAAAAACCAAGTTTGTCAAGTGCAGAAACTGAAATAATGTTTTTCGAAAGACTAGGTACATAATAGCAGTCATATAATGACAACTCAAATCCGCTAGGAAGCTGGATCACATATGTCCCCTTTGAGATGGCAGCCACTCTTGCTCCATTCCCAACACGCAGGTCCACCTCACCCTTTACGAGGGGTTCGATGTTTCGGAGCCCCTGCACATGATTACACAGATGAGAACCACAACCAGTATCGAGTACCCAAGTTCCGTAACTTGCGTGGTTAATCTCAATCATATGAATAAAAGTAGAAGAAGAAGAAGACATACCAACAGGTTTAACACGACCTGCCTTTAAGTCCTCATGATAAACAGGACATATACGCCTCCAATGCCCAGTCTTGTGGCAATGATGGCATTCCATGTTTTCATTCTTGCTCTTTGTCGCGCCTGATGAGGTGCTCGACTCACCAGGCCCACTCTTACCTGAACCCGACTTCTTGAACTTCGCCTTACCTATCTTTGTTAGGTCCGCTTTAGCTTTGCCCTTGCCCTTGCCTTTGTTTGACACAACGAGAACATCCTGTTTCATGCTCCCACTGAACTTCATGTCCTTCTCGGTCTGTACGAGGAGGGAGTGCAGTTCATGGGGAGTTTTCTTCAAATCATTCATATAGTAATTCGCTCTAAATTGCGAAAAACCATCGTGGAGTGAGTGAAGCATGCGGTCGATAACAATGTTCTCGCTGATCTTACAATCAAAGGTCTCCAGCTTCTCGACATTCTCAATCATGCTGAGAATGTGTGGGCTAACTGGTTGGCCCTTCTGGAGTCTCGCATCAAAGAAGCGAGTGGTATGCTCATAGGTCACGATTCTCGGTGCTTTCGAGAATTCCTTGGTGAGCGTGGTGAAAATCTTGTTCGCACCATGGGCTATGAAGCGTTTTACGCAAATTGGGTTCCATTGCAAAAATGAGTACGTTTTTAATCGCACCGCTTCCATACGAAATCATTAAACTTGGTGATTTCAGCGGCACTCTAGCCGTGGGACTGGGGTTTGCCGGGATGGGCTCTAATAGATATTTGAGCTTCCGTCGCCGCCAGCGGCAAAGCATTCCGTAATGCCGCCTCCCGGTCCGCGAAGTTTGATCCATCATTCTTGATCGAGTAGACTGATTCATCCGATTCATGAAGATCCGAAGCCAGGACTCACGGTCCAATGTGGCACTTGGCATTGGGTTATCGTAAAACCACCATTTGTTATTAGCGAGTTTAATAATTCGTGATCTACATTGAAAAGAAAGAAAAACAAAAACGAAATAAGCAACTCATCGAGGTGATTTAGGTCTATTTAAAAATTCATTTTAACGTGTAGACTCTCACACTTGCATAATTGATCTCCCTCAAGAATGATACAAGTGATCCCAAGACTCAATTACGTAATTGATAAGCCAACTGTTTAGCTAATTCTTAGGAAGAACTCTTGGTCGATAGATTTCCG
The DNA here is from genome assembly GCF_048544455.1 of Silene latifolia. Classification (NCBI taxonomy): domain Eukaryota; kingdom Viridiplantae; phylum Streptophyta; class Magnoliopsida; order Caryophyllales; family Caryophyllaceae; genus Silene; species Silene latifolia. The sequence continues at coordinate 218,516,142 of NC_133537.1, read as the reverse complement.
TAAATCCTATCTATAGTCCACCATAGTCACAGGATCGTACGAGTGACCATAGTGTTGAGATAAAATAGGTCAATCGGTTCCAACTTACCCGACGTAGAAGGGGTCATATTATGCCTACCGACGAAGAAGGGACTCATTGGAGTTTGACCTATAAAGACCGTTCTCAATTTTGGTTTATACGAGGAAGATCCCATCAACTTAATTATAATTCATTTTAAGTGAACGAATAACTAGCGTTTGCGTGAATGAATTAATTTAGGTGATGGCTTAGCATAGATCGTGTGACATGAGAATGTCAAAGAAAACTAACTCGTGACCTCTAAATGTGTCAGTTTTCATGCAATAATTAGGTGGTTTGGTTTTTAGGCGGAATATGATGCATATTATCGTTACGAAAAAATAAATAAAAGAATGCAATACGTAAATAAAAATTCCTAGTGTGGCCTATCCTAATAAAAAGAACATAAAACAACTTTGGAATCCACCGTTGGACCCGAGAAGCTTGTCTTGATGTTCCATCTTGAGCCATGTAGCGGGAGTGAGCATCCGGTCTCCATCTTTGGTCTTCTCAAAAATTACAATTTAAAATTACAAATATAAACCTATTTACATTCTAATTAAAAGCTGTAATTACAAGTGAAAAATCCAAAACGGAGATACGAGATCTCAAAATACAACCAAGACCGTGTTCCATCATTACGGTAACACGTTCTACTAAGGCCACACTAAGTTACAACTGATTGTAAAAAAAAATACGTAATAAAAGGCATTCAAAAGCATTCAAAATTAACGATAAATAAAAGCATCAACTAAAAACAAATTCATTCGTGACATAATTCCGTAATTATGTTAAATTTATCCAAACCACCTTTTAATGATTAAAATTCATGTGATAAAACCACTTCTATCAATTTAATTTTAATCTAATACAGTCCGTTACTTTAAATACGCTTTAAAATAACTTAATGGTTCGTGTGTGAACCGTTTCACAATCATAGCGAGTGTACAATATCCGTATAAAGTACATATTAAGGCCAAAAGAAAATTTAAAGCAAAAAGAATAAATTTTCAAAGCCGCTAAAACCAAATCCCTCGATCCAGGGACATTAGTGCTCGATCGAGGAACAAAAGGGCTCGATCGACTGAACCGCAAGTCGATCGAGAGGATAGCCAAACAGAAAGTGCTCGATCGACTAAAGCGGTGGTCGATCGAGTACTTTTATCAACAAATCGCTTTCGATCGAGTACGAGGACTTCTCGATCGAGCAGTAGGGTTTTTAAAAAGGGTCGATCGAGTACAACAAGGACTCGATCGAGTAAAAACAAGACTGAAAAACCTCTCGATCGATTAAAACATGCTCGATCGAGAAAAAATTTCTTGAAAACCAAAAACCCTCGTGAAAACAGTTTTAACGAAACAAAACAAACGCAATTTTGATCAAAACCGCATCAAAACAATTTTAGAATTTGACAAAACTTGACATATTGTTATAATCTCCGTATAAAACAACAATATGCACAAAAACAAAACGAAAATAAGATGAAACGACCGTGTAAAACATGTCACGGTTTCAAAAATTTCACCGTGTAAACCAGGCACGGTTTTGAGACACAAAAAAATCGTTTCAAGATCGTTCGATGAAAAAACACAATGAAAATTTACGTGGCCTCGCTCTGATACCACTTGTAGGGTAATATCCGTATAAGACCCTTTAAATTTAGGACTATAACGTAAATATAACATGTGAAATATGGTCATAAACGAAATACAACAATAAAACGATAAAGATAAAGAATCAACCTCGGGTCCTTTTAAGTGCGGCGTAAAGAAACGAGTAAATCAACAGAGATTTCCTCCTAATTGTTGCACCCAAGACCGCCTCGAGACTATGCCCTTGTGCTAGAAATGCTTTCTAATTGACTTGCAATATTGAGAAAGCTCTTGTGACGTTTTTACGATGTGAGATCTAGAAATTTCAGAGAAGAATGCTCTGAAACCCTAATGTTTTGTCAAAATGATCGATTAGGTTAGAAAGGAGGAGAGGCTCTCCTTTTGTTCCTCCATTCGGCCAACCGTGAGCCCTCATGGGGAAGTGGGCTTCCACTTCCTCTTAATTTTAACTCGTGGTCCGGCTCGACAAATTGCTAAATGTATATGACGCGGTTTTTATTATAAATCGTCATCGGTTATCGGATATTAAAATATCAACTAATAACATGATTAGTTGAGTTATTAATACATGTCCGACAAAGACATTGTATAATTTATTCAATATACATTAATTAAATATAATCGTTTATATTTAATTTACGAATTAACTGGTTAATTCGCCTTAGCCCATTTTATTTAATCCGTATTAAATATAATATCTCAACATCACATTTTGACTTATTATTAGTCAAATAACTCGGACTAACTGGTTAGTCAAAATTGGCATCAACATGACTGTATTTTCATACTGTCACATCTCTCAAACGTATCCTATAGGTGTGACTTTTAGGGACCAGTTGATCACCGCCATCTGTATGACAATAACGTCAAACTTATCTAGCAAGCCAACCGTTATTGATAAACGTGGATCAACTGATAATAATACCAAAAGTATGCCCTTTGATCCTTTTAGAGATTTATAAGTCCTTGCACTAACTGTTAAGGACACCAGCCCCAACACGGGGGCCCACGGGGGCGCTTGGGAGGAAAAGAGAAACACGCGTTTGCATTTTTGTATGGAGTCGCCACCAATTTTTATGGGAAATTGGAACCGTTCGAATACCTCGTGTCATGTCAAGACACAAAGTAGAGACATGAACACTAAGCAATCGTTACCCTTAGCATTCTATGTCTATAATGACTCTCGTGGATGCCAATGAACACGGGTGCTCACAGATATCTGGAGTAACGGGTGAGGGTACGTATTAGGAAGCTCTTTTGATCGAACACCTAATCCTGCCCGCCTCGATAGCGGCCTCTACTAATGATTAGGGAAGTTATTCTTACTTGATATATCGTCGGCTATATGCATGCAATGCAACATCCAAGTTTTGATCCTAGCATGTGAGAATTAATACTAAGTCGGTGGACAATTAATTTAGCAAACAATTGGGTCGAAGTAGGATTTAATGCTCAATTACATGTGAAAACATTCAAATGATACAAGAAATACAATAATTACAAATTACAATAATGAAAATTACAATAATTACATTGGATTAGGCGATTTATGTCGAAAATACCTTTAAAACGGATGTTTGAGAAAAAGAATAAAAGAAAACGAATTACGACAAAACAGAAGGTGACAATACGAATAATAGTCAATTATACGCAAGCTAAATAACTAAGTCAAAGCAACAACGGAGTTCAGGGACAGAAATCAACCAGGAACAGGCGCAGCAGAGCTGCGTCCCTTGGAAGAGGCGCAACAGTTGCTGCGTCTGTTCCTTGGCTCAGTTCTGGCTGTGAAGCCGGAATTGCAAGTTGTTAATATTCGTTGGTTAATTTAACGGTCGATTTAAATTATTTACTCGGATGGAAGTGATTAATAGGTTATTTAATATATGAATGGGTCATAAAAACAGCAAAATATGGATGGGACGGAATCAAGATGGATTAATTACAGGAGTGAACAATATTAACAAACCAATCAAATTAATTGGATGAAACTAAACATGATGAATTAATGAATAAACATATGACGAATATGACAATAGACAGATGAAAATTTATCAAAGGATCGAATTACAGAAACTCAATATGAACAAATTGAATTTCTACAACCCGTATTGAATTTAATGACGAAAATCCGCAAATATGAGATTACTTGGGATTTAAGTCGGATTTAATGATGAATTAAACACATTAAAGATGATGAACGATATACATGTGAGGTTAGGATGCTTTTGCATCAAAGAATTGACGAAAACAAACGAAAACAAATCAAACAAACGAATTACAGAGGACGGAGGAAGAAGAAAAGAAGCAGGAACTGCGGCAGCCTCACGAAGAGGCGCAGCAGGTACTGCGCTCCTTCAAAGAGGCGCAGCGGTTGCTGCGTCTTTTCTCGACGTCTGTCTACTGGAAATCCGTAAAAAGAGGTTTTAAACAAGGCTTTAGAAATCGGTTTTAATTGGTATTTTCGACATAAACCTTACATTGATGATTACAAAAAGTAAATACAATAAATAAAAGAAGGATTATACACCCTCAGACTTACATGTTGACGAAACGAGAAGGACTAAGATATCGATTAGTGATGCTCGACGCGAATGCAAAGAAGGTGCCCTCGTAAGAGGAAAACGATTTGATTAATTAAGTTGATTGATGTGTAGTTGGTCAAATTGGTCGGTCTTGCAAACGAGGCTGGTACTCAGAAGGATCCGAGCTTACGTGGTCGAATGTTCAAGCACGTAGACGCCAAAAAGTAAGAACAAAGGTCTAGAATGCAAAGGGAGAAGAGAAGGGCGGACACTCGCGTGAGAAATATGTGAGACCGAAGGTCTCTATTTATACTAATCACGTGATGGAATTAGGGTTTCGGAGACTCTTTGGAAGTGAATCTCGGAAAGATATGAAAAAGATACAAAAATTACGCAGAAAAGGACCTGGGAAGAGGCGCAGCAGCCACTGCATCTCTTGGAAGAGCCGCAGCACCTGTTGCGTCGGTTCCCAAGGGGTTTCCTCCTGCGGAAGAAAGATTTCCGTGTTTAAGTTATGGTAGGACGGAATAATTCGGTTTTCCTTAATATCTTATGTGAATATTACGGGAAATTGTTTACCAAAAGATAAAGATTATGAAATATGGAATAGAAATATCCGGAACATTCCAGAACATTCCGACTCGGGATTTAACGGTTATCAGAAAATGAAGACGGTTTTAGGCCCGGACTCCAAATGTACTCTAATTACTGTCAAAACGACCGTATCGGCATGTAGATGACAACTAAGAGGTAGACATTAATATTTGAGCAATCACCTGATGATAATCTTACGAATTGTCACAAATCGTTCTGCGTACCAGACATGCGGCCCAATCATCACCGGGTGGTTTGCGGGAGGTGTAGAAATGAGGTATCTACAGCAGGATCCCATATCGGATTCTTTATGGGTTAGCCCCGTTCAAGTAGTACCTAAGAAAGGAGGTACCACAGTGGTAACAAATGATAAGAATGAGCTAATACCCACAAGGAAGATCACCGGTTGGCGTATGTGTATTAACTATCGAAAATTGAATTCCGCAATAAGAATGGATCATTTACCCCTACCATTCATTGACCAAATGATTGTGAGGTTAGCCTCTAACAAGTTCTTTTGCTATCTTGACGGGTATTCGGGATTCTTTCAAATCCCTATACACCCGGATGACCAACACAAGACCACCATCACATGCCCTTATGGTACTTTTGCTTATACGAGAATGCCTTTTGGCTTATGTAATGCCCCCGCTACTTTCCAAAGATGCATGATGAGTGTCTTCTCCGACTATCTAGAGACCATAATGGAAGTTTTTATGGATGATTTTAGCGTTTATGGAAAAGACTTTGACTCTTGCTTGCACAACCTTTCTATTGTATTGCAAAAATGTGAAGATGTTAGTCTCGTTTTGAATTGGGAAAAGTGTCACTTTATGATCAATGAAGGAATTGTTTTGGGTCATTTAATCTCGAAAAAGGGCATCGAGGTCGATAAAGCTAAGGTTTAGGTGATAGAGAAATTTCCACCTCCCGTGAATGCTAGAGGGGTGAGAAGTTTTCTCAGTCACGCGGGTTTCTATCGCCGTTTTATAAAAGATTTCTAAAAAATCGTGAAACCCCTCACTCAACTCTTACTTAAAGATGCCCAATTCCATTTCACTAATAAGTGTGTTGAAGCCTTTAATAGAATTAAGGAAGCACTAATCTCGGCACCGATCATTTAACCACCAAGCGGTTCTTGGCCAACGGGTAGGAAGGACTTTGCATGCTATCTACTATATAAGCAAGACTCTTGATTCCTCCCAAGTGAACTATGATACCACCGAGAAAGAGCTCCCTGTCATCGTCTATGCATTAGACAAATTCCGTTCCTATTTACTTGGATTAAAAGTGATCGTTTTCTCGGATCACCATGCTCTTCGACGTCTCTTGATAAAGAAAGAAGCAAAACCAAGATTGTTGAGATGGATGTTGCTACTCCAAGAATTTGACTTAGAAATAAGGGATAAGAAGGGGGCCGAGAATGTAGTAGCGGATCACTTGTCAAGGATCCGATTTTAGGATGAAGAAGGAGAAACACCGATCAAAGACTCTTTCCCCGATGATATCTTGATGGCCATACAAACACAACTTGAGAGGCATATTACTCCATGGTTCGCCGATTATGCCAACTATATTGTTGGAAGAGTACTCCCTCCAAACTTAAACTACAACCAAAGGAAGAGATTTTTGTTCGAAGTCAAGAGGTACTTTTAGGATGATCCAAATCTTTACAAAGAGTGTAGTGATGGGCTCTACCGAAGGTGCATCCCTCAATGGGAAATTCAAGGAGTTTGGGAAGGATGTCACTCATCCCCTTATGGTGGACACCATCGAGCAAGAAGAACCATTGCGAAAATTCTTCAATCGGGCTTCTTTTGGCCTACTATGTTCCAAGACGCTAGGGAATTCATCCTTCATTGTGATGCTTGTCAAAGAACGGGTAATATCTCTTGGAGAAATTTTGATGCCACAAAAGGGGATACTAGAGGTAGAGATCTTTGACGTTTGGGGAATCGACTACCAAGGACCGTTTGTGACATCCAAAGGGAACAAATACATCCTTGTGGTCGTAGACTACATCTCAAAATGGGTGGAGGCAATTGCCACCCCAACCGATGATGCAAGTTTGGTCACTAAACTCTTCAAGAAAATAATCTTCCCAAGATTCGGAGTCCCTAGAGCAATCATAAGTGATGGAGGGACGCATTTTAATGAAAAGAAGCTCACGTCCCTTTTGACCAAATATGGTGTTCAACATAGAACCGGCTTGGGATATCACCCTCAAATAAGCGGTCAAGTTGAAGTCTCAAACAGAGAGATCACGCAAATTCTTGAGAAATTTGTTAACAAGACTCGTAAGGATTGGAGCATGAAACTTGATGACGCTCTTTGGGCTTATAGGACGGCCTATAAGACTCCCATAGGAGCCTCCCCTTACAAACTTGTCTATGGGAAAGCATGCCACTTGCCAATTGAGTTAGAATACAAAGATTTTTGGGCAATCAAAGCTCTCAACCTTGATCTCAAACTAAGTGGTCAAAAGAAGATGATGCAAGTTCAAGAGTTGGAAGAATTCCGACTACAATCTTATGAGAATGCCAAGATCTACAAGAGAGGACAAAGTTGCTTCATGACAAGAGGATCAAGCAAAAGGCCTTACACAAGGGAGATAAAGTCCTTCTATTCAACTCCCGATACCGTCTCTTTCCCGGGAAGTTGAACTCTAGATGGATGGGTCCCTATGTGATCACCGAGGTAGGAAGGTATGGAGACTTCGAGATAAGGTCGGAAGATGGAAGCAAATTTAAAGTTAATGGCCAAAGATTAAAACCGTATTATGAAGGAGGGTTTATTGGGGAGGTCGAGGTCACCCACCTGGACCTCCTCCTCCTTGAGAATATTGTCAAAGAGAAAGTTTGGTGGAGTCCTCTCCAAACCACCACTTGTAAATATACTAACTTCTTTAACTTGTATCGTTAACTTTGTTGCATTTTATCATAAGCATGATTCTTGCCATGAGAGTAAGTGAGGGAGGGTCACTAATCATTTTTTTATGAATGAAGGATCTAGCAATTCAAGTGTGGGGAAGCACTTTCACCAAATTAGAGAAAAGCAGGACAAACCCGAGGGTCCCGTAAGGAATCCGCTGGTACAGACCGATGATCCGAGCGACCTAGCTGAAAGCCGCTCGTCCTAAGAAAGCTGGGAGGCAGCTATTTTGTTCTGACTAGAGATCCGCGCGTCCTCAGTGATTAACCGCTCATCTCTGTCGAGACGGTCGTCTCTCCAGGAATCTGCTCATCCTGATAGTATTAATTTCTGGCATTTCCCCTAAAAGAGAATCCGAGCGTCCTCTCTTGAATCAGCCCGTCCTGCTACGGTAAGACGCTCGTCCTGACCAGCATTCGCTCGTCCTGGTTACTTTAATAATTGGGATCTGTCCTGGATGACAATCCGAGCGTCCCGTGAGGAATCTGCTCGTCTCCATTGTACACAATCTGAGCGTCCTGAGAACGAGCCGTTCGTCGCCCTGCGTCTTTTATTCCCGTTTTTCTCCTAATCAAATACTTCCCCACCACACATTTTGTGACACCTCATCCTTTCTTCCACTTTATAATATAAAACCCCCTCTTTTATGACCCAAATCATATCTCAAGCACTCATTTACCCCTCAAAAACAAAAACCCGCAAAATCTAGGGTTTCACAAGTTTCAAAAGAAGATCTAAATCACAAGGAACATCTCCATATTTCAACAATTCAAAATCCAAATCTACATCCAAGAATGGGACCAAGAGGATCATTATCTAGAGAAAGAAGAAGACCAAGGGTAAGAGAAAGCTCATCCACTTCTCACATCGACACTTTAAGAAGAGAACATGAGGAAATAGTTGACCTCACCAAGCTTGATGAATTTTCCAATATAGAGTTTGTTAATGATGTTCAAAGGCTCGTTTTCCACCGATTACTTGGTAAGAATATTCTTCCTACCCAATTCATGTGCCATAAAACCTTGAGAAAACTTGGAATCTATCACCAATCGGAAGCTCTCTTCGAGTTATTTGGTGTTTCAACTTTTTTTCCGTATGCATGAACGAACATATCGGTCTCTAGTCCTTGAATTATTGAGTTTCTTAAAGATTACCACTTTGAACAAGACAATTTGTGTAGAGTTTAGATTGGAAACTACAACTAGGATGATGACCCTTGTCGAATTTGCAAGTGTGCTTGGGCTAGATGTGTCGCCTACCCGAACATCAAGGCCAAGAAATTATAGTGTGGCAACCGTATGGAGATCTATGACGGGTCGGGACTTCTCCTATATCAAGGAATGTTGAGCCTTTCATATCTAAAATCCCATTATTAGGCTCACTTACCGATTCCTATCCGGAACTCTTCTTGCTCGCCGAGATCCGGCAATAGTAAATAAGCTATACCTTGTCTTTATGGAATCCTATCTTGAGATTCAAGGGAGAAGTAGGTACCATTTCAACGCCCAACTTGTTCTCCTAGAGAAATGGGCAAAATTCTGACACGGGGATGATGATGGTATGAAGCATATTGTAAATGGGGGTCTCATCACAAGACTTGTAAAGCACCTCAACCCCAAGTTTAATGAAAATAATGAGCATACACCACTTTCGGGAAATACGAAAATCAACGAGGAGCTAATTCTTATACAACACCATTGGATAACACATGAGGGTTATGAGAAGAGGACTAAATACATCACCAAGGGGAGCAACCCCATTTACCTACCAATGAATGGTTTGCCAAGATTTTCACAAAGATGAGGCCCTCTTTCTCCAATCCCATCTTATCTCATCCCCACAAACCCAAATCAAGCCAATCAAGCACCACCTCCAACACAACAACAACATGAGCAACTAAGAAATGAAAATGAGAAGATTGTGATACCACCCTACCCCTACCCCTACCCCTACCCCTTCCAATACCAACCCTACAACCACCCAAATCCTTTCATCATCCTTAGGGATGATTTCGTGACCGGGATCCTTCAAGATATGCACCTCTGCCAATTCGAGGCCAATGTGGATAATTACTATGCCTTGTATCCACAATTTCACCAAATGACTCGACAATGAATTATTAGTGAAGAGGGAATGTTTCCCTGTTGGGCTCAAATGAATATTCTCTTCCCATACTCGGAAAAGACTAATGAGGGAACACATGGTCAAGAGGGTGAAGGGAGTGACAAGTGAAATGGTGGAGATACGGTAGAGCTTGATAGTGAGGGTGATGAATTTATGGATTTCAATGGAAGCGATGCATTAAGAGGAGCTTGGGAAAGCCACTTGGAAGGGGGTGATGGTGACATTTGAAGAACACTTCATGAGCACCCATCAAGGCCAAAGTGAAGTTTCACTTACTTCATAATTTATCGTTCCATCTTTTTGGTGTCCTTGTAAAATTGAAGGACTATTACCCACCTCGGTTCCATTGAGGTGTTCATTTTATTGTTCCCATTTTCAAAATCCAAAATGACAATGTTAGTTTCATGCATAACATTTTTATGCATGAACTTGTTGGAAATCTATATCTCAATATACTCAACATATTCATATATGTTTCACTTTAATTTAGTCATAAAATTAATTAGATCTTATGCATGCAAACATAAATAAATATAGAGAAGAAATCGTCATTCTTACATTGAGATTTCGGATCAAAGGGCACAAGTAAGATCTCCTTCTTACTTGTTCTTGAGCTCTCCTAATATGGATGAACAAAGATTCAAGGGTAGAATCTCTCCCAAAGATGAATACCCAAAGTAACCCCTTAAAAGATTAATATTATTAATACTAGAACAATATTAATCTAAATAAAATTGACCCAAAATATTGAATTTGGTCTCTTATATTTCGGTTAAGAGAGGGGAGAAGAAGGAAGTAATATTCTCTCTAGAACTCTATATTTTTAGATGTGCAAGAATGAATAAATCACTAGTTTTTCATGTAGTGTATATTAGGTAAATTTAGAGAAAAAACCCTTTGGCCTTTTCACTAGGAAAACCGGGTAGGGGGAGGGTAAAGGGGCCAATGCATGATCAAGGTGCTCTTCACAAGAGTAACTAGGTATGCATGGCTAGCAATTAGGTAAATGATTATGCTTTCCACTTAAAATTAATCAACACAATATTTAGCCTAATACACCCTCTATTTCGGTCATTTTAAGATAAAATGGATTCCATTTTATCTTTGTCAATTTGTCAATTTGACACATGTCACAAGTCATGTAAAATTGTTATGCATTTTTAACACATTAAAAATCAACGTATTAATAAAAATACGTCATGTACAAAATCGACTTAGTAATTCATAATTACTCGTACCAAAATGATTTACCAATTATAAATCGCAACATCTTGTATTAATAATAAATTATTCATTCAAATTTAATTGTTTCCGTAAATAATAATTTCATCTAAGTAATAAAACAATTCGATCACTTAGACCGTATCTTATTTAATCAAATTATAACGAGATACGTAAATATTACTTCCAAAATCGTCCGTCAATTTTAAGTAATTTAATTAACCCGTATCGTCATATGATCAATTAAATAATCAATTAAGAGTGTTACCCTTTAGGTATGACCTAAGGGGATCAACTGATCACCACCGTCGCACGACGTAATGTCGTCAAACTCTAGTCAGCCAATCATTACCGATATGTGTGGACCAGTTGACAGTAAAATATTACTTCCCACATGTATTCTTAAAATGAGACTTAAACATGTGATCATCATGATCGACAGTTGTGATCTCATTATTGTCGGAGGACACATATTCCAACAATCTCCCACTTGTCCTCGACAAGTGTGCGTCACCAATTCTCTTGTCCTATTACTATCTCCCACTCAATGGAAGGTGTCTTTCAGGGCGTACTTGTAAGTGATCATATCGAGAGTGGTTTCCTCGAACTGGAGAATAACTGATTGACCGGATTTATCTACCATAGATATCTTCCGAGCGTGGCCACGCATTTCCATTTCATTACTCCTCGAGTGGCCCTGAGATATTGTTATAACCCTGACAAGGGGTGGACAATTCCTATTGCACTTGTTCCCTTCGACTAGCCACAGTGATCATAACCCAAAATATGCCCATTTGACCCCATTTACAAAGGTCGTGGTAACACAAATCAAAGTTAATCTGAAACTGTGCCATCTTAGGCGAACAGTCTTTAGTCAAAAGAATCGACTCATTCGAATACTATAGTAGCTCTCGCCACGACCAGGCTATATAAATTTGCCAGAACTCTTTAAGCGGTCATAAGGCCCAACAAAGTGTTCCTAACAGTCTGCCTATGTGATCGACTAGTCATCACACATGACTCCATGGCACTTGAACTTGCCATCAATCGCATCACACTCTAGTCACTTCGAGACGTCACCTCATCTAAGTAACTATGGGCGAATACAATGCTAATCCGTGTTCACTTTAACGGGGTTCAATTGTCTCTACAACCCGTTTGGATGTAACAAAGTATAAGGTGAGTTAATAATAACTCAAACGACGAATGTCGACATAACATTCGGGTAGTCAATACCATATTACAACCTTGTGATGTATATCGTAAGTGTGTCAACACTAGTCGATTGCAATAGAAGTTTAACATACCATGTGTCCATGTGTCCAAACTTCTTGTATTGCATTTTCCTTTATATTCATGTTATCTCTCATAGCATGAACCTTACCAAGTACACGTATAGGTTCCCAACCTTGGTTTGGGTTCTTTATCTTGAAAGAACTTTCTTGTTGTATATCACATAACCAACGAATTTGTGTTGGATGATATAACTTGCACTGGTCAATTGTTCTATCAACTCACAATGCACTAGGTATACGTTTTGTAGGGTCTTGCAACAATTGTCAAGATGATTAGCCTAGCACTTCTCATAAGTCCTAGCATATTAGAAAATATTAGTTTTGAGTAACATCTTACTTTAACTAAGTATCTTTCCAAACTTCTTATTTCTCCTTTTAGCTTGAATAGCTTATGATTTTTCATAAAGCCTTACGTGTGTTCGAACTTCAATATGTGCAACATCTTGACACATAACAGAGTGTTCTGTCCAACACTGGAATCGCTCATTATTTCTCCTCGAGAATTCATGACGATTCTTCTATGGCTTGCTAATGATTCATCATGCTCTTATGCGTATGATTCATTATAGGACATGTACATGATTATTCTAATGGCGGAAACATTAGTAATTAATAATCATGTGATCAACCATTCTTAGGTTCAATGAATGACCATGACTGCTAGCGGCAATTCCATTTTCATTGACATGAATAACCTACGTTTCTTGTTGATTCGATGTGTATATCTTAATAATTATCCAACATCTCATGATGTGTTTGGATTCATCATAGTCCATTTTCATCCAGAATTGAAAACTCAAATATTTCTTTGTGAAAGATAGTATTAGCTCGTCATTCTCAATGAGTTATGAGTTGTAAAATTTTACAAGATGATTGCTCCCACTAAATTCCATGTCTTCACATGATAATTTCCAACTCCCACTTAATTCCACATGTTTCGTAATTGACTACTCAATCGAAACATTTCAAGAATTGAAATATATTACGATAAAACCAAATGTTTCCAACATATCTTTTCAAAATACCTATTTAGAAAAGGTTTCAATCTTAAACTTATGGAAAGAGATTTTCAATCTCTAACTCATTCATTTTATAATGATGCGTAGCAATGTCATTATTTAAATGTGAATTACATCTAATACACGTCCTTCTCAAAATACCCTTTTCGGAAGGAGGTTTAACCATTTCATTTTCATAATGAGGTTAAGTAATGACACTAGCGTGGTTAACACTTAACTTAGCTCTTGTGGATATCGGCATATCATTCTTTGCAACATTTAGTCATAAATCTCATTTATTTTCGAGGATGCAACTTTGTTTCATTTAGGCTCTTAAGTAAATATCAATATTGAAACTATTGGTCAAAAGTCGTTCATAAACTAGCCAAATCTCTTGTTAAGACTTTACTTTAGTCATTCTTCTTCCAAAACTTTCTTTTGGTCTCCTCGTGTAGTTATCTTGAGAACATATTCTTTTGATTACTTCACTTGGTCTCTTTTGTCATGTAGATTTACTCTATTCGAGACCATAGATCTCATCTATTCGTGTACACTATCTATATAGGTCACTATCTATATAGCTATACATATCATTCTTTCTTGCGTAGATCTCATTTACTCAAGTATACAAATTTGCTTTGTGTTCTTTGTGTTCTCATTTTTCTCCCACTCTATCTTTAGAATAAATACACTAGAGATTCAAAGATAGCTTATGAGACACAAATAATGATTTTTGAAGTATAAGGAGGACTATCTCATAGGTTGGCTAATTGTTTTAGATTTGATAAGTGTACTTGATGATTGACATTCCTTTAAGAGAGTTCATCAACTCAACATCACTTTGTAATTGATCATACAGAAGCCTTAAGCTTGTGGACATATAATGAATCCCATCATTATAGTTGCCTATTAGATCACTTTAAGTGGATGATCATATGTTTCTATGTGCAAGCATATAAAGACGAATTTTTAGAACAAAGAAAATACGATAAAAGGGGTGACTTGGGTTGCAAACCAAGCCACCATAATCCAAAATACAACAATTGTTTAGAAAGGATCAATCATTTCCATATCGAACACGGAAATCATAATATTTCTAAAAATACGAAACATAAATTAAAATAAGACAATAAAAAGCCAAGCTTTATCGGTAGCTACTCCTAGCTCCTTCATGATTTCTCAAGCTTGCTTTTCTTTTCCCTTGTCCTTGCTTGGTGGAGGCCCTATTTACAATAAAAGGGGATACATTATCACAACTTTGTATCACAATACCTTAGTTGAATTAGAAACATAAAAGAAAGGATAGTCATTTACCTACTGGAGTGATCTTTCCAGCTTTGATGTCACCAAGATACTTGGAACAATTCCTCTTCCAATGTCCAACACCATTACAATAATCGCATTTATCAAGAGGACCCTTCTTGGTTTTGTAAGTGCTAGCTTCAAAAGTCTTAGCCTTGGTTAATGTGGGAGCTTGATTCTTACCCTTCTTCCCATTCTTCTTGAACTTCCCCTTGCTCTTGGCGATTATATTAAGCACATCCTTAGGTGGGTTAACATTTAACCCCATGTCTCTTTAGGCTTGCACAAGTAACTTGTGCAACTATTCAAGAGACTCGTCCTTGTCTTGCATGTTAAAATTCACCCGGAATTGAACATACGCTTTGACATTGGATAAGGAGTGTAGAATCCTATCTACAATGAGCTCTTTGGGGATTTCAACTTTTTGAATCTTCTCAGTCTCGACTAGCTCGATCAATTTGAGCACGTGAGGGCTAACCTTTTAGCCCTTCTTAAAGTCGAGATCAAAGAATGCTGCGGCCGCCTCATATTGGACGATCCTCGGAGTTTGTGAAAACATTGTCACAAGCTTGGAATAGATTTCATTAGCGGTGCCCATTTTAAAGGCTCTCCTTTGGAGATCCGCTTCCATCGCAAAAATCAACACATTTTTTATTGCGGCGGGCTCCTTGTGGTAAGCCTCATATGCTTCCCTAGTGGCGGCACTCGACCTAGAATTAGGTTCGGGTGGAGAGGCCTTGGTAAGGTAACGAAGCATGTCGTCACCTTGGGCGGCTAATTTTAGTTGGGCATCCCAATCGGAGAAATTTGACCCATTCTTTTCAAGTTTACAACGATCCATGAAGGATCGGAGCCATGAAGCATTAGTGAGAGGTGTGGCGTTGGTGTTTGGAGCGGCCATTTTTATCAGAAATAAAAGTGGTCTACAAAACGGAAAAAGAAGGAATAAAACATATGTCGTTTTCAAAAATAATAATAACACTCGTAAAAATTTAATTTAAACAAGTTTTATTGCATTTATCTAGTGACCTCTACCCAACTTGATAAATGATTCCAAGACCCAAATTCATATTAACTTGGGCACGGGGTAGCCGATGAAACCCTTATCAATATAACGCGGTGGATTAACTTTTTAATCGATTCTACTTTTAGAACTCTCGGTCGATAAAATTACTCTAATGTTTATCTATAGCCCGGAACACATGCGACTACGGTCACGAATACTTCCGTTGAGGTCAATCCAAATTTCAAATAAATGTGTCCATGATCCAAATTCACATTAACTTGGGCACGGGGTAGCCGATTAAACCCTCATCAACATGAATTCGGTGGATAGACATTTATCACCCACTTCCCCTACGTAACAAGGTTTGTACCCCGGGGTGGCCGAGTGCACTCCCTCGCGAAATAGTTTTTCATGGTTTCTACTTTTTGGTAAGGCTATGTCTCAATTGTTTATTTTTAGCAAGAGGTCATGTCAATTTACCATCTATCACGTTTTAAGTGAACTAAAGCGGTGAACTACGATAATTGTAATTGACACTGTCGATAAACTCGATTAAAATGATAATGCATGTTTTAGTTATGGCGATTTAGCGATGCATGCAACATATAAATAAAATGCAAAGCATAAAAAAAAATCCTAGTATGGCCTTCCTAAAAATAGTAAATCTAATAAACTATTACAAATTCGGAAACCAACTCCATTGGTCCCTTGAACTTCGGTTTTGGCACGCATCTCGAGGTAACACCGTCTTTAAGGATCGCCTTCTTGAGTGGCACCGTCTTCAAGGAACTCCGGAATAAATAAATTACATAACAAATTACATAATTTCCTATTATACATTTGTAATTAAAATAAAAATAAATCTATTAAATTACAAAACGGTGATACGAGATCACAATAAATTAAAACCGAATCGATATTCCCATACATTTCGGGTAATACCAATTAAAAACTAAGGCCATACTAAGTAAAATTACATAATTCAAAAATTATATAAAATAAAATTATGACAATCATAAATAAAATGCAGCATTATAATATGTATGAACATGTCCAATTTTATGCTAAATCGCCTTTAAGGAGCAAATATCATATATTAATCGGTTTTTACGGATTTACGTGATTCAACCTTTTAAAATCACAATAATTACATAAAATCATATTTATGTACTAGTTAATTACCCTAACCATCTTAGGACTCAAAATTAGTCTCCACTAACATATTGACAATAATTAACTTATATTTCTTAATATTGTTCATAAAAGACTTAAAATTACAATATAATGCCATAAACTTCAAATAAATCATAAAAATTTCAAATAAATTTGAAATTTGAAATTTTAAACTGATGAACATTCTGGAAAAATACCATGACACTCATAATGTTCAAAAACTTAGGTTAAAAATTTCGAAATTTATCGAGAAAAACAATGTTGCGGTTTATCGGATTTATCAATTAAAACCATAAAATTATGAAAAATTACAGGTCATCAAAATATAATATATTTGAAAACATATACAAAAACCACTGAAAAAATCGAAGTTTAGCTAATTTTAGTCCAAAAATGACATTTTTATCATAAAATCACATTTTTAATGCCATTATTATATAAAATGAACAATAAAAATCCATAAATTAACCAAAATATCTTAAATACATTTTAGGACCAGAAACTTTAACATGCATAATTGATTTCGTGATATATCATAATAAACACAAATTTATAAGTTTTATTTGTTAATCGTATAACTCGGAAAAATTATAACCGATTTGCATGCAAACAACCTAAGGCTCTGATACCACTTTTTGGAAATCTATATCTCAATATACTCAACATATTCATTTATGTTTCACTTTAATTTAGTCATAAAATTAATTAGATCTTATGCATGCAAACATAAATAAATATAAAGAAGAAATCGTCATTCTTACATTGAGATTTCGGATCAAAGGGCACAAGTAAGATCTCCTTCTTACTTGTTCTTGAGCTCTCCTAATATGGATGAACAAAGATTCAAGGGTAGAATCTCTCCCAAAGATGAATATCCAAAGTAACCCCTTAAAAGATTAATATTATTAATACTGAAACAATATTAATCTAAATAAAATTGACACAAAATATTGAATTTGATCTCCTATATTTCGGTTAAGAGAAGGGAGAAGAAGGAAGTAATATTCTCTCTAAAACTCTATATTTTTAGATGTGCAAGAATGAATAAATCACTAGTTTTTCATGTAGTGTATATTAGGTAAATTTAGAGAAAAAACCCTTTGACCTTTTCACTAGGAAAACCGGGTAGGGGGAGGGTAAAGGGGCCAATGCATGATCAAGGTGCTCTTCACAACAGTAACTAGGTATGCATGGCTAGCAATTAGGTAAATGATTATGCTTTCCTTTTAAAATTAATCAACACAATATTTAGCCTAATACACCCTCTATTTCGGTCATTTTAAGATAAAATGGATTCCATTTTATCTTTGTCAATTTGTCAATTTGTCACATGTCACAAGTCATGTTAAATTGTTATGCATTTTTAACACATTAAAAATCAACGTATTAATAAAAATACGTCATGTACAAAATCGACTTAGTAATTCATAATTACTCGTACCAAAATGATTTACCAATTATAAATTATAACATCTTGTATTTATAATAAATTATTCATTCAAATTTAATTGTTTCCGTAAACAATAATTTCATCTAAGTAATAAAACAATTCGATCACTTAGACCGTATCTTATTTAATCCAATTATAAAGAGATACGTAAATATTACTTCCAAAATCGTCCGTCAATTTTAAGTAATTTAATTAACCAGTATCGTCATACGATCAATTAAATAATCAATTAAGAGTGTTACCCTTTAGGTATGACCTAAGGGGAACAACTGATCACCACCGTCGCACGACAGTAATGTCAAACTCTAGTCAGCCAATCATTACTGATATGTGTGGACCAGTTGACAGTAAAATATTACTTCCCACATGTATTCTTAAAACGAGACTTAAACATGTGATCATCATGAACGACAGTTGTGATCGCATTATTGTCGGAGGACACATATTCCAACAGAACTCCCCCAATTTTTGACATTAGAAATAGTGTCTATTTTGGTTTGGGGAAGGTTATGCATATGCATTGGAAGCTAATCTAAATTATGCTCTCCAACATAACAAAAAAAAAATCATGCATCATATAGCATAGCTTAGTTTGCATTCACTTTTGTTTATATGTCATATAATTTGCATTTAGCTTAGAAATCATGCATTTTCATATAGATTGCTTAATTTCCTATCGTATCGACCATTGAGGACAATGCCTATACTTTTGTGGGATGGGAAATTCTAACTTGACCTTTTTAAAAAACAAAAATGATAAAAATTGAAAATTTTTTGAAAAATAAAAAAACATGTCTTTTAATTTCAATAAAAAAATTAAAAAATCAAAAATCCAAAAACATGTTCATTTCCTTTGTAGTATAGTCTTGTATATATTGTGTTTGTTCATCCTTTTTCACATTGATCGACTACGCCACATCCGATACATGAGGATATTGAAGACCGCATGGTATGATCTTTCTAATCTCCTTTTTCCTCTTTATGTTAATGACTATGTGGCTTTATTTTGATTGATACGGTATAAACAATGTGAAATTAGGATTGCATTTAGTTTATTTGGCATACTAGTTGGTAGAAGCATATGCATTAGGTTGTATATATGTTAGTTGCATCATGGCATATAGTTGCATTTAGGAAAAAAAATTTGAAACCGTCTATTTGGGAAGCTTGACAAGTGTATATAAGGCCCTTGTGGATGCTTTTTCTTCTTAAGACTTTGCATGTTAGAATACTTGTAAAACACCCTAGGATGTGTCATGCTAGTATCCTTTGACCCATGGATTAATGCCTAGTTTAGAGTACCTTGTGGTGTGATAACTCCTTGGCTACCGTTTATTCCAAGGTGACCCTTGAAACCATGCAACCATCATCCATGTTCTATCACATTTTGTCATCAAAGGGAATGGGCACAAAACAAAAAAAATTGTTCAAAATTTGAGTTCAAGAAATGAAATGAAACGTCAAAAAGTTTGCAATTGCATCAAAAGAAAAGAGGAGCAAAAATAGACTCATAATGCTTCAAATATAAGCACCCTCACTACAAATGGGGTAGCTTTGAAAATGTTCAAAAGAAAATGCAAAGAAAAGTTGAAAAATTGTCAAGTGTTGAAAATGCCAAACATCAAAAGAAATGGCAAAAAGAAAACTGTTCTCAAATGTCAAATGCCACAAGAAATTGGGGGGAAAAACAACAACAAAAGAAAACTCCCAAAATGAAACTCAAATACTATTGATCCCTTTTCCATCGTATCCACTTTTGTGCATGGTAGAGAGGGGACGACCCTTCTTCTTGTCTAAGAAAGAAGGGGAATTCCGCGATCCTCCAGTGTTTCTAACACCATAGGGAGTCTACTCTTGACGAAAGCATTTAACGATTGAGGAGAAAGGTACCCTAGCTTGACACAACTTGGAGGTGATTTATTGGTATCCTTCTAGGCATAGTAGTTTGAAGAAACCGTATCTATGATGGAATGTGTACCCTTAGATTGCTTCCCTTGTAGATAATTTCCGCCACTTAGATGAGGAAAGTGGCTATTCATTTTTGTAGATGCATCCGTTACTTGTTGTGTGTGCTTAAATGATTGGATGTGTCGCCATTTTGGCAAGACACATCTTGCCTTGTAAGAAGGCATCCTACCTCATGGTTGTCTTGTTGTGAGTTGAAGGGGCGGAGTGAGACCCGCTAATTGTCTCATATCGGCTATATTAGTAGGTTAGTTTAAATAAGGGTCCTAGTTTTTGTCACCTCTTTACTCGGGACGAGCAAAGGTTCGGTTTGGGTATATTTGATGTGACTCATTTTAGAGCATATTTAGTCCCCGAATTAGCCTCGTTCCTATGCTTTTTAGTGCATAATTTGCTCATTTACTATCTTTAGTCTTTCGTTTTGCATATTCTTTGAGGTTTTGATCCCTTGGTAGAAAAGGAGTAAGAACCTTGTATTTTCATGGCAAAATGGAGCTAAATTGATCGAATCTAATGACCAAGCATCAAAGTGAAGACAAGACTAGAAGGCTTATGTAAATAATGAAGTAAATGGGTAATGATGATAAGATCCTTGCATTTCCAACAAGATCCTTGAGGATTGTTGGAGAAAGAAAAGAAGAGAGGCTGACTGGCTAACAATCCGCGCGTCGCAGTACACGGGATGAGCGTCCTGGCCTGCTACAACCCGAGCGTTGCCCTCACCAATCCGCTCGTCCTGGCCCCTCACAATCCGATCATCGCCCTCAGCAAGCCGCTCGGATTCCGCTCCAGTGCAGGCCGTCCCTCCCTCAAGCCGCTCGGGACGAGCATATTCCATAAAGACCACCAAAACGGATATGCGCATCTCCTTCGAGAGGAGCACTTCCTCAAATTTTCTTAAGGGTCTTAATCGTCATTTAAGCCCTTAGTAACCCTAATTTATGTACCTAATCCTTAGTATAAATACCCCATTGTACTAATTAGATTAACACATCCTTCTTATGCTCTTTTTATGTTCTTATCTCATCTTAACCTTGTAATCACCTCTTAATTAAGCATTAATACAAATTTTATTTCCTTAATTTCTCTATTGTTCATCATTTATTTTGGGTATTATTGGGAGATTGACAACCTTCCATCAATCATCTAGTACTTCTATTATTCTTTGCTTATTATTTTGGAATTATCATTAGGTATAATTCTCTTAATCTCTTTTTAATTATTGTTAATCATTTCCATTCATTCATCATGTTTTGCTTCGTTAATATGGTTGACAACCTTGTTAGCATGTTAAACTTTATAATGAGTGAGTAGTCTCTTAACTAGGGTTAATGGGTAATTAGGGGAAACTAACATGGGGGATGATTCATACTTAATATAATATGTTCACATAATTTATTTGCTTGCTTGTTGTGATCTCAACTTATGCACATGTTATGTTTGATGAAATGCGAGCTTATGAATCCTTGCATATTTTACCCATCACTTACCTATTTAATGAGACTTGTAAGACATAAACCAACTCGAGTCTCATTAGACCATGCATATAGTTGAGTAGGGAGGATTAAGTCGACTTGTAGGTGTTGTACAATCTAATCGATTCGGCTCCGGGACCCAAACCTTCCTAGGATTGTAAGATATAAAACAACTCGATCCTATCACAACAATAATTGCTTGCTTATAATTTGAGAATATGTTTGTATGATCAATTCCATGTATCCCCTATGAGCTCATGACACCAAGGTGCTTTTACTCGATAGTTTACATCTCATTTTAATCATCTTGCTTGTTTATTTACATTCTTATTTAGTTTAGTGATCTCTTATCTCAACCCAAATTGTGACACCCTTAGACACGACTATTTACAATCGAAAATCCTACATCAATACCCATCCCTTAGGATCCGACCTTTACTTACCTCTTTACTAATAGTAGAGTAGTTTGTGAAGTTATAAATATTGTTTTGGTCTAGGTACTCCTAACGAC
Organism: Silene latifolia; assembly: GCF_048544455.1. Lineage (NCBI taxonomy): Eukaryota > Viridiplantae > Streptophyta > Magnoliopsida > Caryophyllales > Caryophyllaceae > Silene > Silene latifolia. The sequence goes on along the minus strand of NC_133537.1, from coordinate 218,493,903 downwards.
AAGTAACCGAAAACGATAGTCCGACCAAAAATGGCGCCGTTGCCGGGGACGGTGTTAACTTGATTTGATTTTCTTTAATTGCTCTTAGTTATGTCATGCTTTGCCTTGGGGAAGTAAAACTCCTCAAGGTTTGTTCTAATTGTTTTCAAGTTGTTCGATATTTTGCAAGATCGATATTATAGATTGTTTTGTTGAGGACCACTTGAGTATACCTTTCTTCAAAGACCCCTTGCAAGCATTGGAAGCCTTAGAAGCAAGTGAGGCCAAAAATATGCATTGGGAATTGGAGGTAGATCTTCTTGAGGCCTCTCTAGCTAACAAAGAACTTACTCATGAGCTGTCCGAATTAGTACATAACATCATTGTAGAAGCATAACAACCCATAGAAGAAGAACAAGCAATCGAAGATGACATCATACAAGCCGAAGAGCAAGAAGAATTGTTTTGGTCTAGGTACTCCTAACGACAAGTAACCGAAAACGATAGTCCGACCAAACACAGAAAACACAAACGACGGAAAAAAACTTTGGACTCAACGAGCCGAGGGCAACCGTGTGTGGTGCCTCAGTGCTAACGATTGATGGTGCGACAGTGTTGACTAGACTTCGACTTGTGTTCAACGTAATGGCGTGACGCCGTTGGACGAGTCTCGAGATAGGACGATTCATAAGTAAAGACCCATAAGTACGTTTGCTTTGACTCGGTAGACACGGGGCAGAATTGGAGCGGTGGACTGAAATTTTCGAATATAAAAATTTTCAAAAAGATACGTTTGTTGCTTTATGGATGGCTTCCAAAGAGTAGGGATCTTCAAAAGGTCGGCCAGTTTAAAAGGGTTGTCTTAGGTTTGTTTTCAAAGACGGTTTGAGTTAATTTTACGGCGGCCTTGAAAACAATGCGTTGTTTTCGAAGACGGATTTTTTTTAAATTCAAAATCATGCGTTTGAAAATTGAGGTTTGAAGAGGGTTGATATTGTTGTGGTCTCGAGAACGGTGTGTTGTTCTCGGGATTTGAAAAGTCCTCGAAAATGGTGTGTTATTCTCGGGTTTTGAAAGGACTATTATGTCGGCGCGAAAGTCCATTATGCCTGCGCGAAAGTCCATTATATCGGCAGAAAATGGTTTAAAATCCGTGATTTAAAATTGCCATTACGACGACATAAAAAGGTGCTTTTTGTTGAGACGGTTGTAAAAACCAGGTTTGAAATGGCCATTATGACGGTGCAAAAAGGGTGCTTTTGTTTGAAATTGTTGTAAAGAACCGGGTTTAAAAATCGTCATTACCACGACAGGAAAAAGGTGCTTTTAGTGAAACGGTTATAGAAAACCGGGTTTGAGAATCGTCATTATGACGACATGAAAAAAGTGCTTTTTAGAAACGGTTGTATAAAAATCGGGTTTGAAAATCATCATTACGACGGCATGAAAAAGAGTTTGCAACGGTCGACGAAAGACCGAGGTTTAAAATAGCCATTAGGATGGCGCAAAAAGGTGTTTTGAAAGTTTGAAAATGACACGGACGGACTTATGATCACATAGCACATAAGCACTCACTGTTCATTATATTATGCATAATGCTGACACGGGTTTTGGCTTAATAAGGGTGGTTTCACACCTAGCGATCAATCCCCGATTTTTGAGAGGGATGCCAATCCAATCAAACTGTGTAAGGTTGGTGCCCTAGCCTCATTCACGTAGAATGTGAATGCTCTTTGGCGAAACAAAATGGTGTAACGCTAATGGTATGCTTGACACAATCGGGATTCAAAATGCCGGGATAAGAAAACTCACGCCGACGGGACGAGCCAATCGGTCGAGAAAGGTTACGTTGTGGGCCCGGACAAGGAACCCGACTTATGACCGTAATATCAATTAATACACTTCAACCAAGACCTCGTTCGAGTTTCACCATCTAGGGATCGCAAAGAAACAAGTGTCCTGGTCTTCCCCATCGGAGTCGCCAATCTGTGGACATGGGCCACCTGGGCGCCAATCCAATCCGTGGACGCGCAGCAGTCGGAAAGCCACGCTCGGCGGCGTAAGAAATGCTTTCGATCCTGATCGCTTTAGATCGGTCGGTTTCGTCTCGGCAAAGGTCTTGAAATAATGCAGAGATGTTCGTAGTCGTCACCAAGCAATTATGGGATGCCTGGAAACTGTTCGAGTCCACTTTATACCTAGGTCAATCAAGGCAAAAAGTGGTGCTTGACATAGGCACTAAAGATAAGGAATCGTCCCTCAGTAGCATCATATCACTAGAATGACTCTTGTTCGCCCTGGATAAGGCCGTCCAATAACCAAAGTTTATGAGTAAGAGGTGAGGGTATGTATTGGGAAGCCCTTTAATCGACACCCAATCCAGCCCGCGATAGCGGCCTCTACTGATCGATCTTGGTAGGTTAAGTGCAAAAGTTGATAAAACGGTTTAAATGCATGAATTCGCGCATCCACAAGTTTAAACCTAACATGCGAAAGTTTGCTAAGTCAGTTGTTTATCCAAATATCAAGTAATTGATTTCAAGTTGGATTTAATGTTAATTTGCATGCAGGACGGAAATTAAACATCCATTGATCGAGTTGCGTTCATGCTGCATAACGTGATACATTTGTCTTAGAAAAGTGTTTTGTAAAATGGAAACTCATCAATCTGATCCGTCCTGTATTCGGGTTAACCAAAGTCAGGATCGTCCTAGACGAGTGGTGGAAAGGGAACAGAAGCACCACCAGGCAGCCTATTGAGGCGCGAGCCATGAGGCGATGTAAGGGAGCCTGTCTTGGATTGAAAACTAGAAATCATAAGGCTTGTTTAGGCACGAGTCAGACGACCATCCAAAGGGGGGTGTCTCCTGGTTGTTGAAAGTGCTTGTAAAATTGTTTGTGAAATCGTTTGTAAAAGGGTGTCAAAACCCGTTTTGTTGAAAAGGTCCTTAAGACCGCTTTTGTGCTAATATGAAGAACGGGACTCGGAATAATTATCATTATGTTGACAATATTCGATGTCGGGTTCGGTTTTGTACGCTTGACATGGATAGTTTTGTAAAAAGGATATGGAAATATTTGTTATGAACTAATTATATTAAGTTCATTGCTTTGTAATAAGTCAAAGTTCATCATCGTACTCGGATTAAACCGAAATAGTATGTAGAACCAAGGATGATTATTTGTGTATGACTAATATGGTTTTTGCAAATTTAAACAAAGAATAAAAGGCTTTAAAATACCCTTTAAAATAAAATTAACCAAATATTATCACCGGGTCATAGATTAAACCGTCATGGCATGAAGAACCAAGGGTGAGTACAATTTATGGTTAAAAATGCTTGTTGTAAAAAAGGATTTGAAATATTTGAAATGGTAAAAACCGATAACAAATAATGAAGGAAAATGAAGGAAAGATGAACTCAAACACATTTGAGCTCTGACCTGAGGTGCCATAAGAGGCGCGAGCCACCTCGTTGTGACTAGGGGCTTCTGCTTTAGGTCAAAACTCAGTTTTGGCTCGATCAATCCGTATTTTGGACCATGTTATGCATGTTTTAGCATGTTAAGGTCATGAAAGTAAATAAAAAGAACATGAAAGAGGAGGATTAATTACACCCTCATACTTACATGCTAGGTTGCTTGACGAGAAATCGACAAAGTGTAAAAACTCGCGAGTCGGAAAACTCGATTTAAAAACGTTTTTGTAAAGTATGGACTGTTGGTTTGCTTTAATAATGGTGTAGTTGGTCCAAGTGGTAAGTCAAGTGATTTAATGCACCATGACGGTACCAAAAAATGTGTATGGCTCGTATTTTCAATCGATTGGTCGAAAATACGTATCGTTTGTTAACTCGGGAAGTCGAGGTCTAGAATTTTAAGGGAGAAAAGAGGGGGTGAACGCTCGCGTGCCTTCAAATGGTGGCATTTGAGGGGTATTTATAGAGGATTATGTGGTTGTGTGCGTTTTGAGCAACGTGGCCACCTGGGCTGCTTGAAGAGGCGCGAGAATGTCCGCGGGTCTTCAAGTTGTCTTGTCACTATCACGCATTTGGATTTGTGGTTTGTTCTATCCTACGTTTTGTAGGACATGATTGTTGTACTTGACCATCAAGTATACCGTGTATACTTAGCATGGAAGGTTTGTGATGTTTGTTTTTTGTGTTTGACTCGTTGGAGTCGGGATTTTAATTTTGAGTCGGTTTTTGGTCCGGTGTCGGTTTTGACTCTAGTTAGTGTCATTGCGACCCCGTCGTCGTGCATAAGACACTCCAGGTACTTTTGAAATGTTTTGTAAATATTTTTTTTTTGAAATCGTTTTTTGAGTTTTCCGACGCGTAGTTTTTTTTTTGGTGAAATGTGAGTCATTGTATTATATATCAAAACTTAAAACCGTATCATTTACAAGGAAAAAGAGAGATAATCTCCCAATCAAGCTACCAGTATAAAAATCCTACTGCAAGCCAACACTCCTAAACATAGCTAGGCTAGCTTGATCCATAGATGGACCAGCTTTGAATTTGATACGTCTCATGGCTTCCTCTTCAATCCGTTTGGCAACAATTTCAGGTCTGGTGATGAAGTTATTTATCCTTGCATTATTTCTCTGCAACCAGACATTATAGCAGTAGGCATTCATCACCACTGCCATTATCTTCCACTGAATAGACCCCGTATTACGTGCTACCAAGTCATTGACATTAGGCATAGGTCTGCCAAGCCAACTTTCATGCTTACCTCTGATCCTGCTGCTGTAAGGACAGTAGATAAAGAGGTGTTCATGAGTTTTAGGCATACTGTCACAGCAACAACAGTGATTATCATTGCTGCAACCAATTCTAAACAATTTATCTTTGATGTTCAGTCCTCCATGGAGAGTAATCCAGGTTATCATTGAATGCTTAGGAGTGTTCCAGCTATTCCGACGCGTAGTTTATATATATGGACTCACTTGATCCCATATATATGTATATATATATATATATATATATATATATATGTATATATATATATATATATGTATATATATATGTATATGTATATATATATGTATATGTATATATATATGTATATATATATATGTATATATATATATATGTATATATATATATATATGTATATTATATACATATATATATACATATACATATATATATATATACATATATATATATACATATATATATATATACATATATATATATAGGGTCGAGATCCGGTGAGAACCACCCATATAATGAGAACCATGAGAACCACTTAACAACCATTGATCTAATAATATTATGAAAGGCCGAGATTAACGCGACTAAACTCAAAATCCTTCAATAAACCTCCAAACACTCAGATTTCATTTATTTTCCATTTTTTCTTTATCTCTCATCTTTCTTTCTCTCTCTTCAACTATCAAAACCTTTGGCATCAGTAACTCAGCCTTATACGTTCAATCGTCGAGATTAATGCAGCCATACCTGACGATCAATGGATCCTGATGCTTCGACGAGGTAAAATTTGATGATTAATTAATTTTTGTGAAATTAGGATTTATGTCTTTTTAATTCTTTTATTCATCGATTAATTAGTTGATTTTAGGTTTTGATAATTTGTTTAAAGTCGTCAAAATGAATTATGTTGGATAAATTAGGGATTCATGAATTAGATTGTGATTCATGAATTAGATTGTGAAAACTGGAAAATTAGGGATAGGGAAACTGATACATTACCTAAATTGGTTGAAATCGTGAAATCAGCGACTGAATTACAGTCTTTATTATCGTTAGAGCATTAGTTATGTGCATCTAATTTCTGTTTAGGTGCATCAAAATTACGGTTTCGTGAATTAAAGTTGGGGCAATTAAGAAATTAGGGTATTGGGAGTTCAGAAATTACCCAAATTGTTGATTGGCGTTGCTCAATGTTTCTTTCCTACAAATTTCTAGATAATAAGCTAATTGGTCATGCGAGTTGGCAAGCAACTTAGATTACATCTATATTTTAATGATGATATGCTACATTTGTGTGCTTGCAGGCTTTTAGTACCTTTGTTTTCTCCATTTGAATTTGCCACCTGGATATTCATGCTATGCTAATTGCAGGGAATTTGTGACTTCTCGTATAATGGATTCAAATTATTTGAGACTTCTACTACTATTTTCATTAACCTCCTAAAAAATTTCTATTCATTTCGGGTGCTGCATTAAGAGGCTTAAGAAGTTTCAACCTCGCTGATAAGTAACATGTATGTGTTGTCTTGTTCGATGGCCTAACTAGAATATTGCAGTCATGTCTTTTTATTAACTTTTTGTTGGCTTGACTATTTTTTTTTTGCTAGATTGAAATTATACTTTAAGCTTTAGAGTTTAAGAAAGGTTAGATGCCCAATTTTGTTAAATACTCATATTTTGTAGAGCACGAGTTTGTAGATTTGACAACGTAATGACAACCACATGTCGATGTACTACAATTTGTAAAATTGAGACGGAGGTTGGCATTTTGTCACTAATTTTGGTTTGCCTTTTTGCGAGAAAAGGGAAATAAGAAATGATCATGATCCGATTCTACTATCTAGGACATTATGTTGAATGAGGGTCAATGGTGTGATAAGAGGGCCTTTAAATACATAAGTTATTGAAAGACAATGAAGCTTAAAGAGTATTACACAAAGAAATGTTGGGATGAGCTCTACAAATTAGTTTGAAGTATGTGTAGATATTAATTGATTTAAGATGTGTTTTGCTAGTATCGAATATATGTAGTTGTTGAACGGTTTAATTTATTTATATAAATTAATACTACCTAGATATTATAGGTGGTGCTATATTTGTACATTAAGCAAACTTGATATTTTGTGGGTTCAAAAATATTATTTATGGAATTGGCACATATAAAGCAAGTATTAAGAAACCTGAGCTTTGGTGTGAAGTTAGAACGATGATGTCCATACAGTGGTTTTGTTAGAAAATTTAAGCCCTTTAGAGCTGAATTATATGAGACGGATGCCCTCGATGACATCCTTACTTAGAAGAGTGGTTTTGTTAGAAAATTCTTTATATGTGCTGTTATTTTGTGGATTCGAATGATATTTAGTTGCAATTTTTTTATATACCCAACCCATTCTCTTCTTGTTAGTTGGTCGTATTCATTGTTTGTTGATCGCAATCATTGTTAGTTGGTCGCATTCATGATTAGTTTATATTATATTTGATATCGTCATCATTATTGTTTCTACATTACGAATACTTAACATTTTACTTATGTCAAAAGTCAATTAGCTCAAATGGAAGAGCATTGTGCAATGCACAAGATGTGGGTTCAACTCCCACATTGGCTAGGAAGTACCAATAACATTGAGATCACCAAAGACCGGAATGTATGGTCATAGTTTCTATAAGTAAGTTAGCCTTTAAACTTCTGATCACTATAATGCTATTACACTGCCTCCTTGACGTTCTTACTGCACGTGCGAGTCTAATTATAGCCTGCTCATCATTGCTTAAGTATGATAATGGGTTGTTTGATCTTCGCTGCAATGTACCACTTACATCTCGACAAGTTGCAATAATGAGACTTGTTATTTAATAGGCTATATGGGATTCGAACCCATACCTTTTGTGCAAAATGTACACATCGCTCTACCATTGAGCTAATAGCCTTTAAAATAGGACAAACAAAGATGAAAAGAGAGTTATACACAACACAATTGCTCAAAGAGATAAATCAAAACATATTATAGAATGAGAATAAATGTAGTCTCCAAAGTCCCAACTTCAAGCTGACAATCCATGTATAGCCTTCTTGATTCTGAGGCACTGTAGTGGCTAAGTAATAAAAGATGCAAGCTTAAGTATGTGTACATTAGAGTTTGACAGCAAGGAGCTTCATAATCCTTGTAAAAAAAATACTTTATCCTAATATCTTGATTATTGGTTGTTTAATCTTAACTTCGCTGCAATGTACCACTTGCATCTCCAGAGTTATTTCCCATATTTCATGCACATAGAACCTTATTTCGTGCACATAGAACCTTATTTCGTTCACATAGAACCTTATTTCATGCACATATCATTTTATTTCATACCCATATAAAAGTAACCTTCTTAACCAACAATAATTAGTATCAAAATATAACCAACTGAAGAATTTTTTAATGCACATAGAACCTTATTTCATGCGCATAGAACCTTATTTCATGCATGTACACGGGATGAAACGAGTTTAACTTAAAATTAATGTCCTTAACCAACACTGATTAGATGCAACTAGGGAAATTTTTTTAATGCACATATAACCTTATTTCATGCACATATAATCTTATTTCATGTACATATAACCTTATTTCATGTTCCTATAATACACTTATTTCATGAATGTACACAGTTGTTTGATGCACATATATTGGCTTTTCATGCATATACAAGGCTCTACTTCATGCATTGATAAGTCTATTGCACCCCAAACCCTAACCATTATTATTGGGACAAACGAGTTTGATGCACATTAATCTTACATACTCACGTATTGACTCCTAGCTACCGTCTTTTGAAACTCTAATGCAGGCACCAATGCTTGTGCCATAATAATAACCCACATCCTAATCCTTTCAGTACAATTGCAAGTGAACATGACACATTTATATTTCAACTAACGTGTGGAAAAAATACACAAGCAAGTCCTAATGTATAATATATTAATATGTGAAGAATTACGTAGTAGTGACACACACACAAACAAGTTGTAGAGTTAACTATCAGGGAGAAATTAGGACAAGTTGTCACAATTTATGAAAATCAAACTGAGGTAAGACAATAGAATTAGGACAAGTTTTTCAACAAGCTACCTCCACAAGACAATACAAAGGAACCTAAGACAACGATTTATCGGGATATAACTAATTGCGGGATATCGATCGATCAGCATGTTATTACATCGCTCAAACTAAATTCTAACAATTTTAACAATAATATACTTTTCGTAACATACCTCGTAGTCGATAGATGATACTCGTATACACAATTTTACTTTTCGACGACTAATTGGGTTCGTTTGCCAAAAATTGTCACACAACTTACGATAGTCACAATTTGGTAAAATTGTCACAATTTTACTTTCCAAAACCTGATAGCCAGAACAATGAATTAGCTTAATTAGGGAAAATTTTGGAGATTGAGTCCCAAATTTCATGATTTCAACCAATTTTCGTAATTTCTCAACTTTCCCAACCCTAATTTCTCAGTTTCCCCAATCTAATTCACGAAAACCCTAATTTCACTAACATAATTCATCATTACAACTTTAACACATTAATCAAGGCCTAAATTCAACTAGTTTAATTGATAAATAAAAAAATAAAAAGAGAAAAAGACATACTAATTTCGTATAAATGAATCATCAATATCGAAAATTTACCTCGTCGAATCAGCAGGATCCATTGCTGGAAGGAGCGTCATAGATTTTGATCGTAAAAGAGATTGATCTAAATGTTTGTGATGATCGAATGTAGAAAAGAAGCAGATAGGATGCATCGAAGGATTTGACAGTCGAAGAAAGAGAAAAAAAATATGTCAGAGAAAGGAAATTTGGAAAAATGAATGAGTCGAGGGTTTGGGGTGCGACGGTTTACAAAAATATGATATGCTTAATCACTCTTTATCTCACCGTCAATTTTTAGTTTGATCTAAGGGCTGTAAATGGTTCTCATGGTTCTCATTATCTTGATGGTTCTCATAGGATCCCGAATCTATATATATATACATATATATATATATATACATATATATATATACATATACATATATATATACATATATATATATAGGATCCGGTGAGAACGAGTACTAACTAAAGAATACATTTTTTATCTATACCCAATATATCAAACACGAACCAACATTCCCTTAAACCTGATGTATGACTTTTATATACACTTTTATGACTCCTTTCATGTTGGTTTTGATACGGTTTCCGTGCTTATTATGTCATTTATATGCCTTTTACATTAGAATATCGATAGTGCCGCTACTTTGTGTTTAATTACAGAAATGACGCATTTACGAGGTGAAACAAGTAAAGATGAGCATTGCAGATATGGCATAGCCGAATACACGAGGCATGGCACGGGAAACTAGAGGAATTGAAGATAAGAAGTGAATATTTGATGAAATAAGCTGAGAAGACAGAATCCTCGATCGAGTAACATCATGCTCAATCGAGTAAAGTGTCCTCGATCGAGTATGCTAAGGCTCGATCGAGGATCCTTTTTGCTGAGTACTTTTCCAAATTTTCCTAAAATACGTCTTATTTGTATTATATATTCTAAACTCGTGAGAATTATTAGGTTACGCTTTTATTATATTCTGAACTCGAAAAATACTCTAAGTTTAGTCGGCTCGCATACTTCGAGATCTACAATCGTTCCTCATTAATTTTGTAAAGGTACTTTAATCTTTCTTCATTACTTGTTAATCTAGTTTATGTTATTATTCCTTTATTCCTGTTATATGTCTTTAATCATGTTTTCATCAATCATTATTGTTGTTAATCTTATAAGTATGAGTAGCTAAACCTTTCATCTAGGGTAATGGGGATCTAGGTTGATTAGAAGGGAGATTATGAATTGATTGTTAGTAATATCGTATAACTATCGTTTGATTATTGTTCTTATTCTAGTTGTTTGATTTAAGGCCTGAATCGATAATTAGTGTAGCGAATTAATACTTTCACCGACTTGGTTAGGACTAATATAGGTTGTGATAATCAGGTAAGTTGTATTTAATTATAGGGATTGCATGTTAAACTGAATCTAAAGGACATAACAAATTAATCAATCTTGTGACCTTAGATAGTTTGATTGACCTAATAGTTGATTAAGATACACCCCGGATAATTGACCTAGTGAACACACTCCCTTGAATTCTTAATATTATTTTTTACAATCTTTACTTTATTTGCAATTAGTTGTTAGAAAAAAAACCAAACAAACCCCCGAGAAAATCGGTTACTTTAAGACGATCGAAATATTAGCAAACTGAATATTACCGCCTCCCTGTGGATTCGATATGTCTTACCACTAGCTATTTTATTAGTACTGAGATAGGATTTCTTTGATTAAGGTGATACGACTTTAGCCTTATCAAATTTGGCGTCGTCGCCGGGGAGGCAACAATTTTCTTGTTTGTTTTTGTTTATTTTGTCTTATGTCTCAGGGAACTTTAGTTCCTTGAGACCGTTCTCACACTTTTCTTGCTAGTTTCGTGTATGCCCAGGTCGAATAGGTTCGAGATTCTTCTAATAGATCCCGAGCCAGAGAAGAATTTTCGCTACAGACGAAAGTTTCAGAAAAAAGTGGGTCAAGTAGAAGACTTGAGTATACTTGACGTTGAGATATAGCATTTAATTACTTCAGAAAATCTGTCCTTTGAAGAATACAATACTTTCTAACCTTGAAATTCCAGTTCCTAAGATTACCATTATGCCTACATTAGCAAGTCATTCCGAGCCTACTTTGGCTTCCATCCTTCAAGGATTCAAGCTCTCTACCACTTATGACGGTACTTTTTAAATTCATCCATCTTACATTAATTTGGTGGAACGAAATTTATTTGGAGGGGAGCTAATGAAGACCCTGCAAAACATTTGGAAAAATTTGTCACTTATTGTTGTTCCATCCCTTTAACTGCTAGGGTGACTCAAGATCAGGTGAAACACGTGCTCTTTCTTTTTTCCTTAAGAGATGGTGCTGCGGAGTGGTTGCGAGATTTGGATATGGAGGGTCAGGGAGTTACTGACTGGAATACTCTAGCTCTTGCTTTCTACAAGAGGTACTTTCCAGCACAAAAGACTAATGCATTAAGGAGTCAGATCACCACCTTCAAACAATGAACCACTGAATATTTGAATGAGGCATGGGTTCGCTTCAAAAGATTGGTCCGTTCAGTTCCCCATCATGGCTTTCAAAAGTTATTTCTTTGGAACCAGTTTTACAACGGGTTGTATGATGATCATCGTGCTTTACTAGATTCTTCAGCTAATGGGAGATTTCAGGACAACACTAATGATGATAATGCATGGAAGTTGATTGATCAGATTGCTACTCATACTGCTAAGTATGGAATTCCAAGGGGAAGTACACGTGGAAGTGGGGCAGATGGTGGTATTGCGGCGCAGTTGGAGGCTCTAAAACCCAAATTGCTGAGATAAAGACTACTCAATCTTCGGCTCATAAGGAGGTAGTTCATTCTATGACTCAACAGGAGGAGTGTTGTGTGCGATGTGGTATGGATGGTCATAATGCAGCTGAGTGTTTGGGCACATTGGAGCAGGTTAATGCCTATCAGTCTTTCAGGCAAGGTACACCTTTCTCTAACTTTTACAATGAAAGAACGAAGTAGCATCCTTTCCTTCAATGGTCTAGTCCGAATGTGCAAAATGTTAGAAATCTGTATCTCATAAACAACATATTCTTATATGTTACAATTTAATTTAGTCATAAAATTAAATTTAGATCTTATGCATGCAAACTTAAATTAAAGGAGAAGAAATCATCAACCCTTACTATGAAAATTTCGGTTTTATGGGCACCAACAAGATCTTCTTCTTGTTAGTTATTGAGCTTTCCAATAAAATGGATGAACAAAGATTCAAGAGTAGAATCTCTCCCAAAAGCATATACCCAAGGTAACCTCTTAAAAAACTAATATTATTTGATCTAGAACAATATTAATCTTACCAAAAATTGACCAAAAATTGTTTTTGCTCTCTAGTATTTCGATCAAGAGAAGGAAAAAGATGGAGTATTTTCTATCTCTCTAAGTTCTAGTAATATCTTAGAGAATAGAATAAAATTACACTAGAAAAATATGTAGTGTGTAGAAGAATAATTAAAGAAGAAACACTCTTCTTTTCTAGGTGGAAACTGTTGGAAATCTATATCTCATTACTTAACATATTCTTATATGTTTCAAATTTATTTAGTCATAAAATAAATTCTAGATCTTATGCATGCAAACTAAAAAGGTAAGAGAAGAAATCATGTTCCTTACTATGATAATTTCGGTCATCATATGGACACCAACAAGATCTCCTTCTTGTTAGTTCTTGAGCTTTCCATTAATGGATGAACATTCATGACTTCAAATTAGAAGCCCTCCAATTAGTAGCACCCAAAACTATCCCTTAATCCCACAAACTAACATGTACTAGATATTTGTAATGTGGTTTACCTTAAAATTGATTACTAATACTCATATACTACTACTAGTATTATTAGTAATTGATTTATACAAATTAGATTCATAAAAATGAATTTTATGAAGAACACGAGAGAGAAGGTAAGTATTTTCATAAAAATGTAAGAGAATGAATTATTGAGAAAAATCTCTCTAATGTTGTGTATGAAAACCGGTTGGGTGGGGGTCATTATAGGCTCTTTTATTTTTCCTTTTTATCTTCACAACACAAAAATGTGTAAGTCTTTAGCATTGTCAAGTCACTATCAATTGTCATAGACAAATGAACAAGACAAATGAATAAGACAAAACTACTAAAAAGAGCCACCCAATTTCGGTTATCATGTAATATGGAGTCCATTTTATTTTTGTTAATTGTACAATTGTATGTCATGTGACATGTGACATGTCTTATGTCATGTTTTAATTTAAAATACATATTTAACAAATTAAATATCATTTACAAATTAAATAAATCATATTTAACAAATTACTAGTAATATAAAACTACTTTCTCATAAAATGGTCATTTAATTACTAGTTAGTATAATTCACAACATCTTGTAATTATAACTAACTTATCATTCTCATCTCGCGTGTTTCGCAAACACCGATTAATTTTAGTAATATAACTTCTTAAATTACTAAATAAAATCTCATTTAATCACATTTTAATAAGATGTCATTTCTCTCTTATGATAATAATTTGTTCAATATTAAGGAATTAATTAATCTGTATCGGCATACAAACAATTAACCTTTTCAATTAAGGGAATCGTCGTGTGACCTCAAGGGATCAACTGATCACCACCGTCGCACGACAGTAATGTCAAACTCTAGCCAGCCAATCATTACCGATATGTGTGGACCAGTTGACTATATATATTATGTATCATCCCTTCCGTATTCTTGTAATGAGATTTAATAATGATATTTAAATCATGTGATCGCACTATCGTTGAGGACACATTTCCCAACAATCTCCCACTTGTCCTCGACAAGTGTGCGTCACCAATTCTCTTGTCCTATTACTATCTCCCACTCAATGCAAGGTGTCTTTCGGGTCGTACTTGCAAGTGATCATATCGAGTGTGGTTTCCTCGATCTGGAGAATAACTGATTGACCGGATTTATCTATCATAGATACCTTCCGAGCGTGGCCACGCACTTCCAGTTCATTACTCCTCGAGTGGCCCTGAGATATTGTTTTAACCCTGACAAAGGGGTGGACAATTCCTATCGCACTTATTCCCTTCGACTAGCCACAGCCAACATAACCCAAAATATGCCCATTTGACCCCATTTACGAAGGTCGTAGTAACATAAATCAAAGCTAATCTGAAACTGTGACATCTTAGGCGAACAGTCTTTAGTCAAAAGAATCGACTCATTAGAATACTATAGTAGCTCTCGCCACGATCAGGCTATATAAATTTGCCAGAACTCTATAAGCGGTCTGCCCGACAAAGTGTTCCTAACAGTCTGCCTATGTGATCGACTAGTCATCTCACATGACTCTATGGCACTTGAACTTGCCATCAATCGCATCACACTCTAGTCACTTCGAGTCGTCACCTCATACAAGTGACTATGGGCTAATACTATGTTAATTCGGGTTCACTTTAACGGGGTTCAATGTTGTCTCTACAACCCGTTGGATGAAACAAAGTATAACAAAAGAGTTTTAAAGTAAAACTCGAACGACAAATGAGATTATCATATATGAATAGTCAATGCCTGATTACTATTTCATGTTCTATAATCAAATTTGATCTTGTATGTAGTTGTTCATTTCAATTCAATTGAAATGACATGACTCATCATGTTTAGCCTTTGAGAAGGCTTTGGTTAGTAGGTTTTATCAACTTCTTGTACCTTACTCAACCTTACTACATACTCGTTTTCCTTTGTAATGTATACATTTGCATTACAAAACTTTCTAAGTACGTGTCGAGATCCAATCAAGACATAGGCCCTCTAGCCTAAGAATAGCTCCTACTGTTTTCACAGTGTGCGGGACTCATCCTTCTTGCACATCTCATGATTGCAAGTGTACTCAATTTCCGTTGTAAATATTTCTCATTGTTCTTTATTGCCTAGAACGATTCTAGAAAATCTATTTCTTAAATAACATAACCACAATGGTATCTTAACCATCCTGATGTGTTTTGATTATGGTTTTGTCGGAAACCATGTGCAATCTCAATTGTCGATTGTCACTTGTGTAACACTCTTACACAAAATTGCATCATAAACACTTTGCTTTACTTCCTTAATGCTTCTGCAAGTACTTAAGGGTAATATTTATGGCTTACTTGGTAAAGATTACATAAATTCGATTTTGAAAACAATTCATCATACTCAAAGTATATGAAGTGTTATACATCCACTACTACAGATACAGCCTATAACAACGGGTAAAAACCGTTGTAAAATAAAAAAGCGGACGTTGTTAAAGCGGCCGTTGTAGAAGGTATTTACAACGGTTTGCTTATTTAGTGAAACCGTTGTCTAAAGTATTCACCACGGTTAAAAGCCGTTGTTGTTGGGTGTTCTCCGTTGTGGAAAGTGTTTCAAAATTTTGGAGGGAATAATATAACAACGGTTGTCGTATGTATAACCGTTGTTGTAACTTTCCCTCCAAAATTATGAAGTCTTTTGACAACGGGTTTATGTTACATACCCGTTGTTGAAATTGTTAGTAACAACGGTTCTTTGTTTAATACCCGTTGTTGTAATTTTACCTCCAAAATTGTGAATACTTTTAACAACGGTTCTTTGATTAAAACCTGTTGTTGAATATTATCTTGGGTATTTGTAAATGTCATTCACAACGGTGTTAGTTTTATTAACCGTTGTGAAAGGTATTCACAACGGTTTTTTTTTAGTAACCGTTTTTATTACGTACACCTAATGTTCTGAAAAATTAAATTTGTTTCATGCCATTCAAAAACCTCGCATATATCAAAGAAAGACCATATACCAAAGACCAAAGATAAATCATAGCCGGGTTCATCGAACTCAATAGATTCAATTCAACCACATACAACAAAGAAAGACATCATATATATATATATATATATAATTACAAGGAGTTGAATTTACATGAACTAATTAATCATTCCCTAACTTCAACAAAAAATTACTAATAAGTCGATCTAAACTGTGAGTATAGTATCATGCATTTCTATCTATATATATTCTAAGACGTAGTTGCCCCACATGTCTCTTACCTCGTCTATATCTATACTTGAGTATTGCTCAATCTGTTGTAACTGGTTGATTACATATCGGAAAAAACAAAGAGAATACATTATGGTATATATAGCGGCAAGCAAGACAACATTAGCAACATCATGGTATATATAGCAACAATTGCAAGACAACATTAGCTCTAATTTAAAAAAAGTAATAAACACATGTTTAAATTATTACTAACCCTTTCTGGAATAACGAGATATCTTCGCCTAATAATCTCCAACATGAACCGACAAGCGTAGTATCCACATTGTATGCTATCTCTGGCGAGGGCCTATTATTACATAAAAAAACAGACGAGAGAAGGCTCACATCAGAATCTTGAACTTTAGGTATTGTATTAGTATTAAACACAGATTTTGCACTTAATGTTATTGTATTTGAGCACGTACCCCTGTTATCGTAAAAAAATTAGGGCCAACATCAGAATCGTTCGTGGGTTTATCCTCCTCGTTTGCTCTTTTCTTCTTAAAGGCCCTTTTTTTAAAAAATAAAAAAGGAGGCAGAAACTAATTTTTTTAGGGGCAAAAATATGAACGAGCTTTTTTCTATAAATAAAAATTGAAAATGTTATTATAAATAAATCAGTATTATAAACTTACATTTTAATCAAGTGCTTAAAAGTCTCGCTTGGTTGATGATGTAAAGAGTCCAACCAGAAAACTTTTTTCTTTGTCGGCATGATGGCTGCTAGCACCCAATGAGTCCTACATCAAGAGACATCATCATTATTAACAAGTACATATATTAGTTATGAAAATGCAATTTTAGGGGGAAACGTAATATTAATTTGTTTATTACCCTTTTTCATTATAAACGCCAAAAATCAGCTTCTTAGTTGTCGCCAATTGCTGAGCAATATAATCTACCCGTTGTTCGAACGAGAAATCCGGAATAAATAAAGATAAAACATAGGGGCACATGAATCCGTATTGATTGAGATGGAATATTCTTCTCGGGATCACTCGGTTTGCAATATCCTACATTATTACGGTATTAATTCCGGTATTTAAAACACTATCTACCTAGTAGTCAGAATATTAGACTATGAAATTATTTATTAAGAAACTTACTTCATCCAAACAAATATGTGTGCTATATCAATCTGGTCTAGTCCAGCCCATACGGCTAGCAGATCCCATGATATGCATGCTTGGCGCTCAGCCCCTAGAATATCCTCCTCGAGCGGAATAATTATCGTTTGCTCGGAGGCTATGCGATGGCCACCTCCTCATACAGTCTCATCATCGTCCCCGTTCTTACTTTTTGCATGTAATCCTTCCCTTTATATTTTGTGGAGTTTATACTCCTAACTTTCACTACGGGAAAGAATGAGTCTTTGATGTGGTGCTACTACCACCAGCCTACACATGTAGTATAGATAATTAAAATAATAAAAAATCCAAAGGTAACATATCCTAGTTGGAGTAATAAAAATAAAAGCGTACTTAATTAAATACCTCGTCAACCTGCTCTTTCAATGATGAGGTAGTAGTAGCGAGTAAGACGGGGACTTAGGCTTATCGGTCTTTTTGTCCCCTACACAAAATTACCATGCTTTTTATAAATACAGACAAAATATAAATAAAGGGGCGAGGTTAATTTTTAAAAAAATGGAGAAGTTAATTAAATACATACCTCATCAAGTTGTTGTGAAGTCGAGGTTGTTGGCATGTCTGTGGACTTAGGCTTATCCGCCAAAGCCGCCTTTTTTGTTCCCTACAAAAAAAAAATAACATATAAATTTAACATATAAAAACATTCAACAATTAAAAATGTAACACATATATATATATAAAGGTATTTCTTCTAACCCCAATCGCTTTCATTGCTCAAAGGCGGAGGCGGCGGAGATATCTTCGCCAAGTAGATGTGAGTATTAGGCCATTGGATGAAACTTCCAAGCGCATCTCCCAGAATGGTAATGTCGTCACGAACTGGGACAGGCAGTGGAAAGTTTTCATGGCCTGGAAAGACTGTAGTTATCTCTACTATTGTATGATTCGGCAAAAGTTTTTCGCCATGAATAACTACAGGTACCTGATCTTTCTGAATCTCGTTGACCGATACTTCCTTCTCATGTATTGCCAAGGTAGTAGCGGCCTCTTCACCAATCTGTTGTACCTTATTATTACCCCCTTTAGAAATGACATCCTCCATCATCTTCACTTCTTCTTCGGAAAGCTTACCTCCAAAGATTCAGCTTTAGTAGTACGGATGCCATTAATCAAGCCGCTTGCCAAGAATGTAATGTGTCGCAATTTTTATCCCAACAATAACATGTGAATTGAACTTAAATGAAAATAATAGAATAAATGTTACCATGTCAGCGTTCTCAGACTTAGTCTTCCTTTTCTTCTTTATCTGGGCAGTTTTCCCATAATATTTCGTTACTCCAACCTGTAACGGGACGCCCCTCAAACGACCTGGATGTTCGGGTCGGCCGATCGCTCTAGCAAGAACGTCATTACGACCACTGGGAGTGAATTTCCCTTCTTCTACCTCTTTCAATACGTTATCCTATAATATATTAAATAAACTTCAAATTATATTTGTGACTAAAATAATAAAGTTAGTAATGAACTCGTCTTAATAAAATAATGCTTACTATGTTGGCCAAAACTTCCACATCGTATTTGTCATGCGACGACCGGGATCCTTTAGGCGTGTGCCCATGTTTATAAGTTACATGTCGATCCACCTCTTTCACTCCCTTTGCCACCTACACATTAACATGGTAACATTTATACACGTAAATGTGTATCAATGCAAGTCCAAGTGTGATTAAAAAAATAAAGTCTCACAGGCTGAGGAATAATGCATGCTACTTACGAGGTCCTCTTCTATCTTTCAGTAACCGCCTCGAGAACCATAGAATTTCCCCTTCTTGCATGAAATGTTAGCACGATTTCTTTTGCTAACGGCCTTCAAATAATTATATAAAAGCGCAAGTAGATGAGATAATAAAAAGATTATATAAAGGCTCATTAATTAAAAAAATGATAGGTAAATCGTTAAAAGGCGAGGATATTTAACCTGAAACTTCTCGTAGTTCTCATCTTTTTGAAAAGATCCCATTCTTCCCGCTTGATGGTGGGACACTTGTTTTCCGGTGGGCTCTTACGCATCTCCCCGTTGCCTTGTCCACATACAACCAATCCCTAGCAACGCCACACTTCCACCTTCTGTGGACATCACCGCCTTATGCATTAAATACTCATCATGACTTTCATCGGGTATAATAAAGCCTTCCTTTATACGAGCCAAGTATAACTCCGCCAATTTTGGATTCAAACTTTTAACATCCTCTAAATGGATAGGCACAAACTGTCTTGTGCAAGCACCAATCCAACTGGAGAAAAGACCCGCATTTGGACCAAAGAGGGAAACCCTTCTCACTCCATGTTATTTCAACTTTGTTTAGCGGCTATAGTGCAAGGACTTTCTTGCACTTCGTAGCACCCCTCTCACCAGGCTTATTATCACCAGGCTCATTATTCTTTTGACTTCTTTTACGTTTTTCACCCATGATAATCCTAAAAACCAAATATGAATGATATAGTTGGATATGAACAACTTAACAACGTACATGCAGAGTATTATCTAAAACCCTAAACCCTAATAGGAATGAAAACTTAAAACAAAGATTGAGCTTCTAAAATCCTAAACCCCGATAAGAGGAGTAAAGTAGATGATGCGGGATGATAAAGATAACAAAGAAGACGAAAAACAAACAAATGCATGAAAAAAGAAACAAGATGATCGTCTTAAAACCCTAATGACGAAACACAAAATTAAAGTGAACATACTTGTTGATGATGATGATAAAGAGAACGAGCAGGATGATAAGGGAAGGCAACGGAATCGGGTTTAAATCGGGCGACGAGAATGTAAAAAGCGAGGAAGAGAGAAGGATTAACACAGGATACCAACGGTTGGAGTAATAATGTTGTGTGTGTTAGTTTGTGTATGGCATGCTGGATGGGTTTCTATATTAGTTTTTTATTAAGACAAACTATTAACAACGGGTGCTCAAAGAAGAACCGTTGTTATATGTTAATAACAACGGGTCAATAAAAGTCAACCGTTGTCAAAAGTTTATTACAACGGGTAACATATACCCGTTGTAATATATTTTCACCAAATTTGCGCCAAAATGAAATACGTCAAAAAAATAATTGACAACGGGTAGAGGTACTACACCCGTTGTTGAAAGTATTAACAACGGGTAATTTAAATATAACCGTTGTTATTGTTGAACCTTTTTTTTAAAAAATTATCAGTAATTCCATTACGGTCCAAACTGTAACAATACATTATTCAAAGCAATTTCAACACCAAAGATCCACATCTAATAATAAGATCAAGAAAATAAGACAACTTACACCAAAGATGCATGCATATCGTATGTGTCCGATGAACTATCTCGGGATCGGGACGTTTCTTGGATGTCATAGTTTCTTCGTTAACCCAAATACCTTCACCATGGTCATCACGCATATAGATGCTTTCGGTGTCCTCATGATCAGTGTCAACATCGTCGAAATAAGATACAGTGGTAGACTGATCCATTCCCTCAAAAACGACATCCCGATCATCATCATCATTATCGGATGGACTACTCCTTCTTTTCCTTATAGACAGTACAGACAATGACCACTTCTTATCCATAGGATCGGTGACATAGAACACTTGTTTAGCTTGGGATGCCATTATGAAAGGATCATCCTTATTATTGCCAACCTTACCAGATTGACCAACGTAAATCCCATCTTATCCTTTCGGACACAATGGATGTTGTTATCAACCCGGTTACATCGAAACAAAGGCAGTGTGAAATCAATGTAATCTAGTACCAATATTTCTTGAATAACACCATAATAAAGGCATTTTCCCCAAATAGGCTTTTTATCTTTTGAAGTAGCAAAGTGCATTGCCTCAAATTCGGAACTCACACCACTATTTTGCATTGTGCTCACCTCATCTTGCTCGCGGGTGTAAAAAGTATATCCATTAATGGCAAAACTGTTGTAAAAGGTGACTTTGGCATTTGGACCTAAACCAAGACGTAGTAACCTAGGAGAGATGTCATCACCGGTTTGATCGATCTTTGTAAGACAATATTCCTAAACCACTCGGGAAACGTCTTCGTATGCTCGTTCGCAATCCACTTCTCGGTCTTGTTTTGGTGATCGTATTTGAGCTCATCTTTGTGTTGTTGAATATAAGGTTGCACCTCATCTTCGTTGTTTAGCACATACATGTGTGCTAAATGCAACATTTCACGTGTCACAATTTTTTCAACCCGGCCCCTAATACCTTTTCCGGTCATCCTGTCACTATGACGATTCTTAGAAACGCCAATCAACTCCTCAGGGAGAGATGAGCGTAACAATATGAAAGAGCTTCGTCTAAAATAGCGCGTTCAAAAATACAACCTTCCGGACGATACCGATTAGATGTATAGTCCTTGTAGACTTTCATCAATCTTTCGAAAGGATACGGGTATCTCAAGTACACGGGCCCAAGGTACAAAATCTCCCTAACCAAGTGAATGGTCAGATGAATCATGATAGTGAAGAAAGAGGGTGGAAAATACATTTCCAATTGACAAAGAGAGGTTACAACGAGGTCCTGCAATGAATCCGCGTCATCGGGATCGATGACTTTCTCGCATATGGACTGGAAGAAGAGACAGAATCTAGTTATAGCATATCTTACCTTTTCGGGTAAAATGGAACGAATAGCCACAGGTAGTAATTGTTGCATCAAAGTGTGACAATCATGTGACTTTAACCCGGTGAGTTTTAGGTCTTGCATCGACACTAGGCTTTTGATGTTCGACGAATAACCATGTGGCACTTTAATTCCATTCAAGCATGCCTGAGAACTCTTTTCTCTCATTCCGTGAAAGGGTAAAAGCTGCTGGCGGTAAAAATGTACGATTACCTCTCTTCTGTGGTGCCAACTCTAGCCTAATACCCATCATTTTCATATCTTCCCTACCTGCGGCGTTATCCTTTGTTTTACCGGGAACATTCAGAAGGGTATTGATAATATTATCACAGACATTTTTCTCAATGTGCATGAAATCGAGGCAATGCTCGACCTCCAGTCAGGCCAATATGGAAGTTTATCAAAAAATATGGATCTTTTCTTATACCCACGAGTAGACAATTTAGAGCCGCTCTTCTTCCCATAATCTATCTCAATATGCTTTACTTTTTGATAAACTTCATGCCCACTCAAAATTCTAGGAGGTTGACGAAGTTCTTGTCTTCCATTGAATGCTTTCAGCATCTTGCGATAACAATGGTCATGAGACAAGAACCTCCTATTTCCCATATACACATACTTACGAGAAGACTTCAAGTATTCGGACTCGATATCCTCCCCACACAATGGACAAGCCTCTTTCCCATGAACTGTGTGCCCAGAAAGGTCGCCATAAGCCGGATAGTCGGATATTGTACACAATAACATCGCTCTCAAATTGAAAGTTTCGTTCTTATATGCATCAAATACTTCTATCCCACTATCCCACAACAATCGCAAATCATCTAGAAGAGGTTCCAAATATACATCTATATCATTTCCAGGTTGTTTAGGGCCGGAAATTAACAACGACAACATCAAATACTTTCTTTTCATGCACACATATGGAGGTAAGTTATAAATAGCCAACACTACGGCCAAGTACTATGTTGGCTACTCATGTTTCCGTGTGGGTTCATTCCATCATGGACAGCGCTAGACGTAAGTTTCTAGGTTCATTGCCGAACTCGGGATACTTATCGTCGAACGATTTCCATTGCTTACCATCTCCGGTGTCTTAGCTTTCCATCATTTATTCTTCCTGTTTCATGCCAAGTTAACATTTTTGCATCATCGGGATTCGCATAAATCCTTATGACTCTTGGTATCAATGGAAAATACCACAACACCTTAGCCGGGATCCCTTCCTTATCCTTATAACGCCACTCCAAACATTTAGGGCAATTGGTTAAGTTTTGATATAATTTCCGATACAATATGCAATCATTTGGACATGCATGTATTTTCTCATATTTCATACCCACTCCTCTTATTAGTTTTTTCGCCTCATATGTCTTAACGGGTAGAACATTACCATCTGGAAGCAACTCCTTTATTAAGGCTAAAAAACTAGTGAAACACGTGTCACTCACCCCATTTGCCCCCTTGATATTATACAACTTCACCACAGCCGACATTTTTGTGAACTTACAACCAGGATAAAGAGGTGCTTCAGACTCACACAACTTCTCATACATGTTGTTAAGGTCATCCCAATTACTAGTGTCATCACCTACATCTTCAAAAGCAATGGACTCATCATCATTCTCTTCATTATCTATAGACCCAACATTCAACTTCTCTACTTCCAACTCTTCCAACTCAAAAAACTCGGCAAACTCAGGATCATCAGTTAGCCTTTCGTGTACATCAACATCATCTTCTTCTGAGTTATTCTCTTCCTCTAATGATTCCCCATGAAAAATCCAAAGTGTATAGGATCGACTAAATCTCCACTTTTCTAGGTGTATTTTAACGTCCGGAAAAGCCATATAGCTAATATTACCACATCTTTCACAAGGACATGCAATACTAGAAGAACCATTCAAATTGTTCGAAACGAATTCATAAAATTCAGCTAAACCATCCTTGTAGGTGCGGTCACTCATATTTGCATCAATCATCCAAGTTCGAGTCATTATTCTACATTCGTAATAATAGGCAACTAATTCAGAAAATACAATAATAGGCAAACAAATAAACGAAATTCAGGAAAGCAATTAAGCTAAATTATCAACAAATTAGATAATAACCCAAAAAATCCTATATCTAGTTATAATAAGCGTTGCTAAGAAACATATATATACCGGATTGATAAACACGCGCGATGAGGGAGAGAAGACGTGACAACAAAGGACGGAGATGAAGACAGAGAGACGATCGGGAGGAATTGAGGATGATATAGTAGCGATATTAGCTTGTGTTTGTGTTTGTAGCGTATAGCAGAATAAAGCAATATGTTGTTCTTAAGATTTTCATAATATTAATAACAACGGTTATTGAGATTACAACCGTTGTTAAAAAGTATTAAAAACGGGTTCTAATATAACCGTTGTGATTACTTTTCACTAATTTGGCGCCAAACCATTAACAACGGTTAAAATTTAACCGTTGTTATTAGTTTTTTCATTAACAATGGTTGTTTAAGTATGACCCGTTGTTAAAACAAATAACAACTGCTAACAACACATAACCGTTGTAATTAAGTTTGGTAAAATTCGCGGAATAAATTCTACAACGTGTTTTGATGATTTTCGTGAATAAGCGTTGTTAAAGGGCCGTTGTGGTTGCCTGTATTTGTAGTAGTGATCATTACTCATTTAATTGATCCGGCAGCGGAAGCAAATGTAATCAATCAAATATGTTCAATTTAATTGAACTAGTCATGAATCTTATCAACATAAGACTTCTTATTGACGCTAATATCATGTGGATTTATCTTCATAAATCCGGATATTAAAGATGTATTATAATACTCCAAAAGTCTTAAATCAATCTCAATAATCAATATGTCATCCACATATAAAACTAATTAAAATTTTCGTAACTCCCACTAAACTTCATGTATAAACACAACTTCTCGACTTATCGAGAAATGTTTTATCACATGATCAAAATGTTGATTCCAACTCATTGATGTCCTACTTAAGACCCTCTCTTAAGTTTCACATTATCTTAGGATTGCAAGAATCTACAAAACTCAAGACATGTATTGAATACATTCCTTTTAATTGAAGAAGTGGGTTTTAGACTCACATGCTGTATATCTCATAATGAAATATAATCCTTAAGAAGATCCAAATAGACTTAAGCATTTCAACTAGTGCAAAAACCCTTTGCAACCAATCAAGCTTTGAAATCTTTCTTTATTAGTGCAAAACCCTTTGTCACTAATCAAGCCTTTTATTTCGGATTTTCATGGCTCTAAGCCTTGTATTGAGTTGTGACTTAAACACTCTTATGTAAGTCATCTATTCATTACTTTCCAGAAGTAACTTGAATCAAACAATTTCTTTGTAAGTTGTAAGCTCTTTACTTTAAGAAGCAACACTAATTCATCATCTTCAACAAGTGATGACTTTAACCTCCTGGGTTTTGAAGAAACAACGTTTTACACGAAACGTCTCATGTAGCCAAGAAAGACCAGTTTCTTGCGACATAACATTCTTTTAACATTCTTTGTGGCTCTTGAATAATTTCTCCCACTCTGTCTTCTAGAAATAAACTTGTATTTTAGAAAGACAGCTTCACGAGCCGCAAACCCGTTGTACTCGTGATAATTAAAAGGGAAAAAGAGCATTTGTTTCTTGTGTAACCTTACAAACATGGTACATATCTCATATGAATCGTTTAGTTTTAGTGTAAAAATGATTTAGACAAAATGATAAAATCCCCAAAAGGATCAAGTAACTCAAAGTGACTTGATTGAAGTCCAAACCATATCGATTAGCGTTTGAATTCTTTATCCAACCAAACATTATTCCATAATGCGTGCTAAGAGAGATTAACTTGTGATTCTAAATCACATTTCCTTTGGCTTATATCAAAGTCTTCACTTTTATAATCCCATCACGACTAAATCGTGATTCTTTGAACACTTTGAACTTCTTCAAAGATTTCTCTATTTACCTTATTAAGTGAACATATTAGTGTCAACTTAAATCGTTGGTAAAAGAGAATGATCAACCTATTTTGGATCGATGATTTACAACCTCGATCTCCTTTTCAACCAAAAGGCACGAGATATCTTGCTTTGAATACAAGATACGCATATACCATTAACAATCTAATGGTTTCAAGAGTACTCGATAACTCTTTGCGTTTATCATTCCAGAATTTAAGGTTTAATCTTGGGTTACCAATTTGAGTCTTCCATCATCTACATGATATATTATTCTAGTATGGTTTAGAATATACTCACCTTGATAATGGGCTAGCCATATATCAAATCGTGGTGTGTAGGGTCACAAAAGTGAAACCCTTTTGTATCTTAACAAGTTTATATTCTTATTTAGAGTTTGTGCACTTAATCGTCACAATTAAGTACAACTTTAAACTCAAAAACTAGATTGAATACACAAAGACTCTATCTCTCAACATTATTATTGCTAGTCGTCATATTCTAATCATCCTATGTATCAAGTATAATGATAAAAACCTCCACTGGTTTCTAATATTGGCGAAGTAGTACTAGCAAAATGTATGTCAATTAAATAAATAAAGAACTAAGTCTTATTAGATGTCCCACAACTAACTTGCTTATTCTTTAACAACTTGGGGTAGTTTCCTTTCTAGTGTCCAACATTTAAGACAATGGAAACTTTATCGGTCGGGATTGATAGGTTTAGTATTGTCATTCTCAATAACGTTACTTTTAACATTACCTTGAATCAATTCCATTCTATTTTTACTTCTTGAACCTCGTCCTCATCTTAACGGTTTAAGAGAATGCTCCCACTCATTTCAATGAGTCTTTGCTTTGAGAAGCAAAATTGAATTCATGAAGATTACTCTTCATTTGTTCGTTTTAGTCTTAAAACTTTCATTGAAGTGGTTGCGATATTTTGGTCAATTTTGATTTCCAACAAATCTAGTTACCAAAATTACAAACAATTCATTGTAAGTAGATGTGTTAGTCAAGAATCAAAAACCTGTTTGATAATGAATAAATTTTATCTATACTCTTTACAAGAGATCCTTAGCAATGGTTCATTTGAGGTTTTAGAAGCAAATTCATATTTGTCTTTAGTTATGATGTTTTAATGGAGATTGGAATCAAAAACGAAATGATATCGTATATGAATTGTGGTAAAGAAATAGAACAATATGGTAACGGAATAATGAAAACAAAACATTCATCGTTATAATAATACTTGTAGATAACCAGTAAAGCATTTACATAGTGACCTCTACCCAACTATGATAAATGATTCCGAGATCCAAATTCATATTGACTTGGGCACGGGGTAGCCGATGAAACCCTTATCAATATAACTCGGTGGATTAACTCTTTAATCGATTCTACTTTTAGAACTCTCAGTCGATAAAATTACATTAACATTTATCTTTAGCCCAAAACACATCCGACAAGGGCACGGGGTAGCTGATGAAACCCTTATCAATTACTTTTGTTGAGTTCAACCCAAATTTCGAATAAATGTGTCCATGATCCAAATTCACATTAACTTGGGCACGGGGTAGCCGATGAAACCCTCATCAACATGAATTCGGTGGAGAGAAATTTATCACCCACTTCCCCTACGTAACAAGGTTTGTACC
This sequence comes from Silene latifolia, assembly GCF_048544455.1. NCBI lineage: Eukaryota > Viridiplantae > Streptophyta > Magnoliopsida > Caryophyllales > Caryophyllaceae > Silene > Silene latifolia. The sequence goes on along the minus strand of NC_133537.1, from coordinate 218,466,073 downwards.
CCGGGGTGGCCGAGTGCACTCCCTCGCGAAATAGGTTTTCATGGTTTCTACTTTTTGGTAATGCTAGGTCTCAATTGTTTATTTTAGCGAGAGGTCATGTCAATTTATTATCTATCACGTTTTAAGTGAACTAAAGCGGTGAACTACGATAATTGTAATTGACACGGTCGATAAACTCGATTAAAAGAATGATGCATGTTTTAGTTATGGCGATTTAGCGATGCATGCAACATATAAATAAAATGCAAAGTATAAATTAAATCCTAGTATGGCCTTCCTAAAATAGAAAATCTAATTAACTATTACATAATCGGAAACCAACTCCATTGGTCCCTTGAAATTCAGTTTTGGCACGCATCTCGAGGTAACACCATCTTTATGTATCGCCTTCTTGAGTGACACCGTCTTCAAGGAACTCCGAAATAATTAAATTACATAACAAATTACATAATATCCTATTATACATTTGTAATTAAAATAAAATGAATCTATTAAATTACAAAACGGTGATACGAGATCACAATAAATTACAACCGAAACGATATTCCCATACATTTCGGGTAATACCAATTAAAACTAAGGCCATACTAAGTAAAATTACATAAAAATAAAATTATGACAATCATAAATAAAATGCAGCATTATAATATGTATGAACATGCCCAATTTTATGCTAAATCGCCTTTAAGGAGCCAATATCGTATATTAAACGGTTTTTACGGATTTGCGTGATTCAACCTTATAAAATCACAATAAAATACATAAATCCATATTTATGCACAAGTTAATTACCCTAACCATATTAGGACTCAAAATTAGTCTCCACTAACCATTTGACTATGATTAACTTATATTTCTTAAAATTGTTCATTAATGGACTCAAAATTACAATAAAATGCTATAAACTCCAAATAAATCATAAAAATTTCAAATAAATTCAAAATTTGAAATTTAAACTCATGAACATTCTGGAAAAATACTATGACACTCATAATGTTCAAAAAAACTCAGGTTAAAAATTTCGAAAATTTATCGGGAAAAACAATGTTGCGGTTATCGGATTTATTAATTAAAATCATAAAAACATGAGAAAAATTATACACATCAACTTTTCAATTTTAGATCTGGAAAAGATAATAAAATGCAACATGTGACGTTTTTCCTTAGTCATGAAGTATGTTTTAGCAATTTTTCACAAATTAAGTCACTATTTATGCTATTTTTCATCAAAAATCCATAAATCATGCATGAAGACTTCATTATAGCCTATTATTTTACACACATCTTGTAAAATTGCATGTGACAACATACTAAATTTCTATGACCAGATTCTAAATATTTCTCATATTAACCTATTTTTCATTTAAATTCGATTTTTATCATGAAAAATGCATATTTCGAGCATAAGAACTCCAAAAATTTTTAAAATTTCCAGATCATCTAAAAATAATATATGTGAAAACATATCCAAAAACCACCTGAAAATTCGAAGTTTAGCTAATTTTCGTCCAAAATTGACATTTTTAATCATAAAAATCACATTTTAATGCCAATATAATATAAAATGAACAATAAAATCCATAAATTAACCAAAATATCCTAAATAAATTTTAGGATCAGAAAATTTAACATGCATAAATTATTTTCGTGATATATCATAATAACACAAATTTACAAGTTTTATATGTTAATCGTATAACTCGGAAAAACTATAACCGATTTGCATGCAAATAACGTTGTGCTCTGATACCACTTGTTGGAAATCTATATCTCATTACTTAACATATTCTTATATGTTTCATATTTATTTAGTCATAAAATAAATTCTAGATCTTATGCATGCAAACTAAAAAGGTAAGAGAAGAAATCATGTTCCTTACTATGATAATTTCGGTCATCATATGGGCACCAACAAGATCTCCTTCTTGTTAGTTCTTGAGCTTTCCATTAATGGATGAACATTCATGACTTCAAATTAGAAGCCCTTCAATTAGTAGCACCCAAAACTATCCCTTAATCCCACAAACTAACATGTACTAGATATTTGTAATGTGGTTTACCTTAAAATTGATTACTAATACTCATATACTACTACTAGTATTATTAGTAATTGATTTATACAAATTAGATTCATAAAAATGAATTTTATGAAGAACAAGAGAGAGAAGGTAAGTATTTTCATAAAAATGTAAGAGAATGAATTATTGAGAAAAATCTCTCTAATGTTGTGTATGAAAACCGGTTGGGTGGGGGTCATTATAGGCTCTTTTATTTTTCCTTTTTATCTTCACAACACAAAAATGTGTAAGTCTTTAGCATAGTCAAGTCACTATCAATTGTCATAGACAAATGAACAAGATAAATGAATAAGACAAAACTACTAAAAAGAGCCACCGAATTTCGGTTATCATGTAATATGGAGTCCATTTTATTTTTGTCAATTGTACAATTGTATGTCATGTGACATGTGACATGTCTTATGTCATGTTTTAATTTAAAATGCATATTTAACAAATTAAATATCATTTACAAATTAAATAAATCATATTTAACAAATTGACTAGTAATATAAAATTACTTTCTCATAAAATGGTCATTTAATTACTAGTTAGTATAATTCACAACATCTTGTAATTATAACTAACTTATCATTCTCATCTCGCGTGTTTCGCAAACACCGATTAATTTTAGTAATATAACTTCTTAAATTACTAAATAAAATCTCATTTAATCACATTATAATAAGATGTCATTTCTCTCTTATGATAATAATTTGTTCAATTTTAAGGAATTAATTAATCTGTATCGGCATACAACCAATTAACCTTTTCATTTAAGGGAATCGTCCTTTAGGTGTGACCTCAAGGGATCAACTGATCACCACCGTCGCACGACAGTAATGTCAAACTCTAACCAGCCAATCATTACCGATATGTGTGGACCAATTGACTATATATATTATGTATCATCCCTTCCGTATTCTTGTAATGAGATTTAATAATGATATTTAAATCATGTGATCGCACTATCGTTGAGGACACATTTCCCAACAGAAACCGAGTGGGGGAAGAAAAAGTACCCAATGCATGGCCAAGATGCTCTTCACAAAAGCAATTAGGCATGCAAAGCTAGTCATTTAGGTTAATCATCATGTATTCCACTTAACATAAACAAAACACAATATTAACCTTATTCCCTCCATTTTTTTCGGCACATATAAAATGTGAGGTCCATTTTATATTTTGTAATTTGTCAATTGTCACATGTCACTAGTCATGTGTAATTGTAATGCATTTTTAATCTATTAAGAATCAACATATTAATAAAAATACGTCATGTACAAAATCGACTTAGTAATTCATAATTACTTGTACCAAAACGGTTTACCAATTATAAATCACAACATCTTGTATTTATAATATATTATTCATTCAGTTTCAATTATTTCGTAAACAATGATTTTATCTAAGTAATAAAACAATTTGATTACTTAGACCGTATCTTATTTAATCGAATTACAATAAGATACGTCAATAATACTCACAAAATCGTCTATCAAATTTAAGCAATTTAAATAACCCGTATCAGCATACGATCAATTAAATAATCAATTAAGAGTGTTACCCTTTAGGTATGACCTAAGGGGATCAACTGATCACCACCGTCGCACGACAGTAATGTCAAACTCTAGTCAGCCAATCATTACCGATATGTGTGGACCAGTTGACTGTAAAATATTACATCCCACATGTATTCTTAAAACGAGATTTAAACATGTGATCATCATGATCAACAGTTGTGATAGCATTATTGTCGGAGGACACATATTCCAACAATCTCCCACTTTTCCTCGACAAGTGTGCGTCACCAATTCTCTTGTCCTATTACTATCTCCCACTCAATGCAAGGTGTCTTTCGGGTCGTACTTGCAAGTGATCATATCGAGAGTGGTTTCCTCGATCTAGAGAATAACTGATTGACCGGAGTTATCTATCATAGATACCTTCCGAGCGTGGCCACGCATTTCCAGTTTATTAATCCTCGAGTGGCCCTGAGATATTGTTATAACCCTGACAAGGGGTGGACAATTCCTATCGCACTCATTCCCTTCGGCTAGCCACAACCATCATAACCCAAAATATGCCCATTTGACCCCATTTACGAAGGTCGTAGTAACACAAATCAAAGTTAATCTGAAACTGTGCCACCTTAGGTGAATAGTCTTTAGTCAAAAGAATCGACTCATTAGAATACTATAGTAGCTCTCGCCACGACCAGGCTATATAAATTTGCCAGAACTCTATAAGCGGTCATAAGGCCCGACAAAGTGTTCCTAACAGTCTGCCTATGTGATCGACTAGTCATCTCACATGACTCTATGGCACTTGAACTTGCCATCAATCGCATCACACTCTAGTCACTTCGAGACGTCACCTCATACAAGTGACTATAGGCGAATACCATGTCAATCCTGGTTCACTTTAACGGGGTTCAATATTGTCTCTACAACCCGTTTGGATGTAACAAGGTAATAAAAGAGTTTTAAAGTAAAACTCGAACGACAAATGCGATTATCACATATGAATAGTCAATGCCTGATTATTATTTCATATTCTATAATCTAATTTGATCTTGTATGTAGTTGTTCATCTCAATCTAATTGAAATGACATATGACATGACTCATCATGTTAAGCCTATTAGAAGGCTTTGGTTAGTAGTTTTTATCAACTTCTTGTACCTTACTCAACCTTACTACATACTCGTTTTCCTTTGTAATGTATACATTTGCATTACAAAACTTTCTGAGTACGTGTCGAGATCCAATCAAGACATAGGCCTTCTAGCCTTAGAATAACTCCCACTGTTTTCACAGTGTACGGGACTCATCCTTCTTGCACATCCCATGATTGCAAGTGTACTCAATTTCCGTTGTAAATATTTCTCATTGTTCTTTATTGCCTAGAACGATTCTAGAGAAACTATTTCTTAAATAACATAGCCACAACGGTATCTTAACCATCCTAATGTGTTTTGATTATGGTTTTGTCGGAAACCATGCGAAATCTCAATTGTCAATTGTCACTTGTGTAACACCCTTACACAAAATTGCATCAAAACACTTTGCATTACATCCTTAATGCTTATGCAAGCACTTAAGGGTAATCTTCATGGCTTACTTGGTAACTATTACTTAAATTCGATTTGAAACAATTCATCATACTCAAAGTATATGAAGTGTTATACATAATTTCCTATTTAATTGATTCGGCAGCGGAAGCAAATGGAATCAATCAAATGTGTTCAACTTGATTGAACTAGTCATGAATCTTATCAACATAAGACTTCTTATTTGACGCTAATATTATGTGGATTTATCTCCATAAATCGGGATATTAAGATGTATTATAATACTCCAAAAGTCTTAAATCATTTCCAATGATCAATATGTCATACACATATAAGACTAATTAAAATTTACGTAACTCCCACTAAAACTCATGTATAAACACAACTTCTCGATTTATCGAGAAATGTTTTATAACATGATTAAAACATTGATTCTAACTCATTGATGTCCTACTTAAGACCCTCTCTTAAGTTTCACATTATCTTAGGATTGTAAGAATCTACAAAACTCATAACATGTATCGAATACATTCCTTCTATGAAGAAGTAGGTTTTAGATTCACTCGCTATATATATCTCATAATGAAACACAGTTCCTAAGAAAATCCAGATAGACTTAAGCATTTCAACTAGTGCAAAACCCTTTGCAACCAATCAAGCTTTGAAATCTCTCTTTATTAGTGCAAAACCCTTTGTCACTAATCAAGCCTTTTATTTCGGATTTCCATGGCTCTAAGCCTTGTATTGAGTTATGACTTAAACACTCTCATGTAAGTCATATGTTCATTACTTTTCAGAAGTAATCAACTTGAATCAAACAATTTCATTGTAAGTTGTAAGCTCTTTACTTTCTTAAAAGTAACATAAATTCATCATCTTCAACAAGTGACGACTTTAACCTCCTAGGTTTTGAAGAAACAACGTTTTACACAAAACGTCTCATGTAGCCAAGAAAGACCAGTTTCTTGTGACATAACATTAACATTATTTGTGGCTCTTTGAATAATTTCTCCCACTCTGTCTTCTAGAAATAAACTTGTATTTTTGAAAGACAGCTTCACGAGCCACAAACCCCTTGTACTCGTGATTATAATAAGAAAAAATGAGCATTTGTTTCTTTTGAAAACTTACAACCATGGTACCCTAACATTTCATATCTCATATGATTCGTTTTAGATTTAGTGGAAAAATAATTTAGACAAAATGATAAAATCCCCAAAAGGATCAAGTAACCCAAAGTAACTTGATCGAAGTCCAAACCATATCGAATAGCGTTTGATTTCTTTATCCAACCACACATTATCCCATAATGTGTGCTAAGAGAGATTAATTTGTGATACTATATCACATTTCATTTGGCTTGCATCAAAGTCTTCACTTGATAATCCCATCACGACTAAATCGTGATTCCTTGAACTCCTTTAACTTCTTCAAAGATTTCTCTATTTACCTTATTAAGTGAACACATTAGCGTCAACTTAAATCGTTGGTAAAAGAAAATGATCAACCTATTTTGGATCAATGATTTACAACCTCGATCTCCTTTTCAACCAAAAGGCACGAGACATCTTGCTTTGAATACAAGATACGCATATACCATAAGATCTAATGATTTCAAGAGTACTCGATAACTCTTTGCGTTCATCATTCCAAAATCTAAGGTTCAATCTTGGGTTACCAATTTGAGTCTTGCATTATCTACATGATATATCATTCTAGTTTGGTTTAGAATATAACCACCTTGATAATGGGCTAGCCATACATCAAATCATGGTGTATAGGCTCACAAAAGTGAAACCTCTTTTGTATCTTAACAAGTTTATATTCTTATTTAGAGTTTATGCACTTAATAGTCATAATTAAGTACAACTATAAACCCTAAACTAGATTGATTACACAATGACTCTATCTCTCGACATTATTTGATGTTAGTCGTCATATTATAATCATCTTATGTGTCGAATACAATGATGAAAACGTCCACTGGTTTCTAATATTGACGAAGTAGTACTAGCAAAATTTATGTTAATCAAATAAACATTTAAAGAAGAATGTCTCATTAGATGTCCCACAACTAACTTGTTGATTCTTCAATAATTTGGGGTAGTTTCCTTTCTAGCGTCCAACAATTAAGCCAATGGAAACTTTATCGGTCGGGATTGATAGGTTTAGTATCGTTATTCTCAATAACTTCACTTTTAACATTACCTTGTATCAATTCCATTCTAATTTTACTTCTTTGAACTTCGTCCTTTTCTTAACGGTTTAAGAGAATGCTCCCACTCAATTCAATGAGTCTTTGCTTAGAGAAGAAAAATTGAATTTCATGAAGACTACTCTTCAATTCAATTGTTTAGTCTTAAAACTTTCATTGAAGTGGTTGCGTTATTTTGGTCAATTTTGATTTCAAACAAATCTAGTTACCAAAATGATGTAACGTTTCAAAGTACTTAACTCAATTAAGCATATGAGAAACAATTGTAAGTAGATATGCTAGTCAAGAATCAAAAACCGTTTTGATCACAAATAACTTCCATCTATACTCTTCACAAGAGATCCTTACAATGGATAATTCGAGGTTTTAGAAGAAAATTCATATTTGTCTTTAGTTACGATGTTTTAATGGAGATTTGAATAAAAAATCGAAATGATATCGTATATGAATTGCGGTAAAGAAATAGAACAATATGATAACGGAATAGTGGAAAACTCAACATCTATCATTTTATTAATACTTGTAAATAACAAGTAAAGCATTTACATAGTGACCTCTACCCAACTATTATAAATGATCCCAAGATCCAAATTCATATTAACTTGGGCACGGTGTGGCCGATACATCCCTTATCAATATAACTCGGTGGATTAACTCTTTAATCGATTCTACTTTTAGAACTCTTGGTCGATAAAATTACATTAACATTTATCTTTAGCCCAAAAGACATCCGACAAAGGCACGGTGTAGCCGATTCATCCCTTATCAATACTTTTATTGAGTTCAACCCAAATTTCGAATAAATGTGTCCATGATCCAAATCCACATTAACTTGGGCACGGTGTAGCCGATTCATCCCTTATCAACATGAATTCGGTGGATAGACATTTATCACCCACTTCCCCTATGTAACAAGGTTTGTATCCCGGTGTGGCCGAGTGCACTCTCTCACGAAATAAATTTCCATGGTTTCTACTTTTTGGTAAGACTAAGTCTCAATTGTTTATTTTAGCGAGAGGTCATGTCAATTTATTATCTATCACGTTTTAAGTGAACTAAAGCGGTGAACTACGATAATTGTAATTGACACGGTCGATATACTCGATTAAAATGATAATTCATATTTTAGTTATGGCGATTTAGCGACGCATGCAACATATAAATAAAATGCAAAGCATAAAATATAAATCCTAGTATGGCCTTCCTAAAATATAAATCAAATAAACTATTACAAATTTGGAAACCAACTCCATTGGTCCCTTGAACTTTGGTTTTCGCACGCATCTCGAGGTAGCACCGTCTTTAATGGATCACCTTCTCGAGTGACACCGTCTTCAAGGATCTCCGGAATAAATAAATTACATAACAAATTACATAATTTCCTATTATACATTTGTAATTAAAATAAAAATAAATCTATTAAATTACAAAACGGTGATACGAGATCACAATAAATTACAACCGAATCGACATTCCCATACATTTCGGGCAATAACAACTAAAACTAAGACCATACTAAGCAAAATTACATAATTCAAAAATTACATAAAATTAAATTATGACAATCATAAATAAAATGCAGCATTATAATAGGTATGAACATGCCCAATTTTATGCTAAATCGCCTTTAAGGAGCCAATATCGTATATTAATCGGTTTTTACGGATTTGCGTGATTTAACCTTTTAAAAATCACAATAATTACATAAAATCATATTTATGTATTAGTTAATTACCCTAACCATCTTAGGACTCAAAATTAGTATCCACTAACATTATTGACAATAATTAACTTATATTTCTTAATATTGTTCATAAATGGACTCAAAATTTCAAAATAATGCTATAAACTTCAAATAAATCATAAAAATTTCAAATAAATTTAAAATTTGAAATTTTAAACTCATGAACATTCTGGAAAAATACCATGACACTCATAATGTTCAAAAACTTAGGTTAAAAATTTCGAAATTCATCGAGGAAAAACAATGTTGCGGTTTATCGGATTTATCAAATATTATCATAAAAATATGAGAAATATTATATTTATCAACTTTTCAATTTTAGATCTGAAATAGGTAATAAAATGCAACATGTGATGTTTTTTCTTAGTCATGAAGTATGTTTTAGCAATTATTCACTAATTAAAGTCACTATTTATGTGATTTTTCATCAAAAATTCATAAATCATGCATAAAGAATTCATTATAGCCAATTATTTTACAAACATCTTGTAAAATTGCATGTGACAACATACTAAATTTCTATGACTTGATTCGAAATATAACTCATATTAACCTATTTTTCCATTTAAATTTGATTTTATCTTGAAAAATCCATATTTCGAGTATAAGAACCCATAAAATTATGAAACTGTACAGGTCATCATAAGATAATATATGTGAAAACATATCCAAAACCACTTGAAAAATCGAAGTTTAGCTAATTTTAGTCCAAAAATGCCATTTTTATCATAAAATCACATTTTAATGCCATTATTATATAAAATGAACAATAAAAATCCATAAATTATTCAAAATATTCTAAATACATTTTAGGACCAGGAATTTTAACATGCATAATAAATTTCGTGATATATCATAATAAACACAAATTTATAAGTTTTATATGTTAATCGTATAACTCGGAAAAACTATAACCGATTTGCATGCAAACAACCTAAGGCTATGATACCACTTGTTAGAAATCTATATCTCATAAACAACATATTCTTATATGTTACAATTTAATTTAGTCATAAAATTAAATTTAGATCTTATGCATGCAAACTTAAATTAAAGGAGAAGAAATCATCAACGCTTACTATGAAAATTTCGGTTTTATGGGCACCAACAAGATCTCCTTCTTGTTAGTTCTTTAGCTTTCCAATAAAATGGATGAAAAAAGATTCAAGAGTAGAATCTCTCCCAAAAGCATATACCCAAGGTAACCTCTTAAAAGACTAATATTTTTTGATCTAGAACAATAATAATCTTACCAAAAATTGACCAAAAATTGTTTTTGCTATCTAGTATTTCGGTCAAGAGAAGGAAAAAGATGGAGTATTTTCTATCTCTCTAAGTTCTAGTAATATCTTAGAGAATAGAATAAAATTACACTAGAAAAATATGTAGTGTGTAGAAGAATAATTAAAGAAGAAACACTCTTCTTTTCTAGGTGGAAACCGAGTGGGGGAAGAAAAAGGACCCAATGCATGGCCAAGATGCTCTTCACAAAAGCAATAATTAGGCATGCAAAGCTAGTCATTTAGGTTAGTCATCATGTTTTCCACTTAACATAAACAAAACACAATATTAACCTTATTCCCTCCATTTTTTTCGGCACAAATAAAATGGGAGGTCCATTTTATATTTTGTAATTTGTCAATTGTCACATGTCACTAGTCATGTGTAATTGTAACGCATTTTTAACATATTAAGAATCAACGTATTAATAAAAATACGTCATGTACAAAATCGACTTAGTAATTCATAATTACTTGTACCAAAACGGTTTACCAATTATAAATCACAACATCTTGTATTTATATTATATTATTCATTCAGTTTTAATTGTTTCGTAAACAATGATTTTATCTAAGTAATAAAACAATTTGATTACTTAGACCGTATCTTATTTAATCGAATTACAATAAGATACGTCAATAATACTCACAAAATCGTCCGTCAATTTTAATCAATTTAATTAACCCGTATCAGCATACGATCAATTAAATAATCAATTAAAAGTGTTCCCCTTTAGGTATGACCTAAGGGGATCAACTGATTACCACCGTCGCACGACAGTAATGTCAAACTCTAGTCAGCCAATCATTACCGATATGTGTGGACCAGTTGACTGTAAAATATTACATCCCACATGTATTCCTAAAACGAGATTTAAACATGTGATCATCATGATCAACAGTTGTGATCGCATTATTGTCGGAGGACACATATTCCAACAAAACCCATAGCAGCAACAACCACAGAAAAACACAAATATTGTTCCTCAAAATCGTGGTAATCAACCACAAGGAGGTTATCAAAGGCAGAATCAAAGAGGTCCACAGTACAATAATCAATATCAACAACCTCCTCAAGCTCCTCAACAAAATCATCAACAAGCTCCAACTAACGAGATGGCGGAGCTCTTGAGCAAGTTGGATACGCAAGTTGCTCAGATGGCGGTCCATTATTCTTCAGAACAGCCCGGAAATCTTCCTCCTCAAGGTAAGTAAGCTCATGGGCAAACTAATGTCATTCAATTGAGGAGTGGCACCACATATCAAAATCCAGAGTTGCCTAGTAATGAAGATGAATTGCCCATTAACGGAGATGAGGTACTCTATATGCATTCTAAGGGATTGGGTAATTTGGAGCTATGTGATGAAGAGAAAGAAGTTGACGAAACTGAAACATGAGATGAGAAGAAAAGCGAGAAAAGCAAAAAAGACGAGGTTGCTAAAAATCCTTGATCGAGTAGCATCAGGCTCGATCGAGTTCAACCCAGACTCGATCGAGTACCCACTTTAGTTGATGACTCTGTTTCGAAAATTGTTTCTAAAGCAAAGGAAGCCGAGCCCATTACTATTGCATTACCTTTCCCACATCGACAATAAAGATCTAAGCTAGACAAGCAGTTTGGAAGGTTCATGGAGGTAGTAAAAAACTTACAAGTGAATGTTCCTTTTACTGAGTTGATCACTCAAGTGTCGGCTTATGCGAAGTTTATGAAAGAGATATTGACGAGGACGAGGTCCTTTGATGAAGTTATTGGAGTATGTGTCCCCAACAATACTGCGATCACATTATTGAAACTCATGATAAGAATACATAAAGGGACGATTCACTTATATAAGTCAACTGATCAACATTAATCGGTAATTATTGGCTGACTAGAGTTTGACATTACTGACGTTTGACGGTGGTGATCAGTTGATCCCTTAAGGTCACACCTAAAGGACGACTCCCTTAATACATAAATTAATTAATTGTATATTGATACAGATTACTAATTCCTTAAAATTGAACAATTTACATATGTGAGTAAGAATATATATATATCTTATTGTAATTCGATTAAATAAGATTCGTTTTATTAATTAAAATGTTATATTACTAAAACTTTGTCTATGAAACAATTAAATTAAGAATGATTGGTTAATTATAATTACAATATGTTGTAGATTATATTAACATAAACCATTTTATGCACTTGTAATTATGAATTACTAGTCAATTGTTATGTATAATTAAATTAATATAGATAATGATATTTAATTGTTAAATATGCATTAATATGATTAATAACATGTTACATGTTACACATTACACATTATATGACAAAATGACAATTGACAAAAACAAAATGGATTCCGTTTTACAAAGGGGCACCGGTTTTTTAGAGGTAATTAGGGTAAAATGGTTAATTGTTTTTTAATTGTTAAAAAATCAATGATTACCTTCTAAGCTAGAGTAAACCCTAGTTCATTTTGATAAGAACAACTCTAAAAAGTTAAAGGGCATGCATTGGCTCCCTTGGCCATTCCCTCCCACCGGTTTTCCTCCCCTACTACAAGAATAAGAATTGTTCTTATTGTTACATTCATTCTTACATTTTTGTTTTTACAATAATTTCTCTCTTATTCTCTCATCTCTCTAAAATAAGTTTTAGAATATATAACTATTCAAAATCTAATTTATTTAGATTACTAAAGTAGTAATAAGAAATAATATAAAATTAGTTTTAAGGTTTCTAATAATTATATCTAGTTAATATATTATTAGATTTAAGGGATAGTCTTGGTGCAATCAAGAGGAGAATCTCTACTTTGGGATTTTTGAGGATCATCCATAAACTTGTAGCTCAAGAACAAGTGTAGGAAGGTGTCCTCACTTGTGCCCTAAAACCGATTTCTACAACGTAAGAAACATTGTTCTTACTTTCTCTTTATATTATGTTATGTATGCACTGGATCATCATCTAAATCAATGTGTAATTTAGACCTAAAATAAATTAAATAATTTTAATTAGAGGATTAAGAATCTCTTTCAAGTGGTATCAGAGCATAGATCGTTGCATGCATAATCGGTTTGTAGTTTTTCCGAGTTAAATGTAAAACATATAAAACTAGATATTTTGTGATTTATAATATAAAGTCACAAAAAATTTTGCATGTTGTATATTCTGTTCCTAAAATGTATTTAGGTCATTTTGATGATTTATGGTAATTTTTGCTCATTTTAATAATTTTTAGTGATTTTAGTATATTTTAATGAATAAAATGGTATTTAAAATGCTAAAAATAGTTTGACTTAGTTTCTGACCTTGGAAATTTTTATATGACCTCACATGTATATTTTACTTATTGTATGTAAAATTTCGTGTAACTTTGATTTATTTTGCAGGATTTATGATTTTTAGGTGATAAAAATGGAATAAATAGAGATAAAATGGTTAAAAATAGTTGAACTTCAAAACAGGCCATGAAATTTTAATATGTTGTCACATGCACTTTTTACTCACTGTGTGTACAATTTGAGAAAAACACTATTCATTTTGCATGATTTATGAATTTTTAGTGTAAAAATGACATAAATAATGACTATTTTAGCAAAAATAGCTAAAACGAATTACATGCCAAGAGAAAATTACTTTAGGTTGAATTTACATCCCACATATCAGATCTAAACTTGGAACATTTATTATATTAATTTTCATATGCTTTAGATGTTTTATTTTAAAAACCGATAAATCGCAACTATATTTTTCTCGAAATAAATTCGAAAATTTTAACCTTGATATTTGACATTATTAGTGTCATGGAATTATTCCAGAATGTTCAAAAAATTAAAATTCAAAATTCAAAATTATTGTAATTTAATTTGGATTTATTTCATAAAAAGTTATGATTTTAAAGTCTATTATGAGCATAAATGTTAAATCAAGTTGAATTATTGTCAAAAAATAAGTAATGACTAATTTTTGAGTCCTAAAAGGTTAAGATAATTAACTTGGACTAAAATTAGATTTTAGTATTATTTTGTGATTTTAATATATTAAAGATCGCAAATAACCATAAAACCGGTTTATATTTACGATATAAATTTAATAGGGCAATTTGGCAATAATTTGCCATGTTAATTACATATTATAATGCTGCATTTTTCATTGATGAATGTCATATTTTATTTATATAATTTTGAATTATGTAATTTTATCTTAGCATGACCTTAGTTTTAATCGATATTACCCGTAATATAAGGGAATATTGATTCGGTTGTAATTTATTGTGATCTTGTATCACTTTTATTTTATTTTATTTTATTTTATTAGATTTTATTTTTCAAATGTATAATAGGAAGTACAATGTACATTTTATTATTATTATTTGTAATTCCGGAGTTTCCAAAAGACGATGCCATTCGGAAAGGAGTTCCGATCGAGACAGTGTCTATCCTTGGGAGGCGTGTCACATGATGATTCAAGGGACCAAAGGAGTTGGTCTCCGAATTTGTAATAGGATATAAGATTTTCTATTTCAGGAATGGCCATACTAGGAAATTTATTTTTCTTTATTTGCTTGCTTTATATGTTTGCATGCATTACCAAATTCATAAATCATGCATAAAGACTTCATTATAGCCAATTATTTTACACACATCTTGTAAAATTGCATGTGACAACATACTAAATTTCTATGACTAGATTCGAAATATAACTCATATTAACCTATTTTTCCTTTTAAATTTGATTTTATCTTGAAAAATCCATATTTTGAGTATAAGAACCCATAAAATTATGAAACATTACAGGTCATCATAAGATAATATATGTGAAAACATATCCAAAAACCACTTGAAAAATCGAAGTTTAGCTAATTTTAGTCCAAAAATGCCATTTTTATCATAAAATCACATTATAATGCCATTATTATATAAAATGAACAATAAAAATCCATAAATTAACCAAAATATTCTAAATACAGTTAGCCCACACATTCTCAGCATGATTGAGAATGTCGAGAAGCTGGAGACCTTTGATTGTAAGATCAGCGAGAACATTGTGATCGACCGCATGCTTCACTCACTCCACGATGGTTTTTCGCAATTTAGAGCGAATTACTATATGAATGATTTGAAGAAGAGTCCCCATGAACTGCACTCCCTTCTCGTACAGACCGAGAAGGACATGAAGTTCAGTGGGAGCAATAAACAGGATGTTCTCGTTGTGACAAACAAGGGAAAGGGTAAGGGCAAAGCTCAGGCAAACCTAGCAGTAGGTAAACCGAAGTTCAAGAAGTCGGGTCCAGGTAAGAGTGGGCCTGGTGAGTTGAGCACCTCATCAGGCGCGACAAAGAGCAAAACTGAAAACATGGAATGCCATCACTGCCACAAGACTGGGCATTGGAGGCGGACATGTCCTGTTTAT
This sequence comes from Silene latifolia, assembly GCF_048544455.1. NCBI lineage: Eukaryota > Viridiplantae > Streptophyta > Magnoliopsida > Caryophyllales > Caryophyllaceae > Silene > Silene latifolia. The sequence goes on along the minus strand of NC_133537.1, from coordinate 218,450,297 downwards.
CATGAGGACATAAAAGCAGGTCGCGTTAAACCTGTTGGTATGTCTTCTTCTTCTACTTTTATTCATATGATTGAGATTAACCATGCAAGTTACGGAACTTGGGTACTAGATACTGGTTGTGGTTCTCATCTGTGTAATCATGTGCAGGGCCTCCGAAATCTCGAGCCTCTCGTAAAGGGTGAGGTTGACCTGCGTGTTGGGAATGGAGCAAGAGTGGCTGCCGTCTCAAAGGGGACATATGTGATCCAGCTTCCTAGCGGATTTGAGTTGTCATTATATGACTGCTATTATGTACCCAGTCTTTCCAAAAACATTATTTCTGTTTCTGCACTTGACAAACTTGGTTTTTCATTTGTAATAGAGAATAATACTTGCATTTTCTCATTACACGATATGATTTATGGCAAGGCAGTCTCTGTGAATGGAATTTATGTTTTAGATCAGACGACCGAAATATTACACGTAATGAATAAAAAGTTAAAGGTTGGTGACAAAGATCAAACGTATCTATGGCACTGCCGTATGGGACACATTAATGAGAAACGCGTAAAACAGCTCATTAAAAATGGAGCTATCTCGGCCTTTGATTTCCAATCATTTGGCACGTGTGAATCATGTCTCATCGGTAAGATGACTCGGATTTCCTTCAAAGGTGTTGGAATGCGCGCTGCTGACCTATTAGGGCTCATACACACGGATGTATGTGGTCCTATGTCAATCACCGCACGAGAAGGCTATAGGTATTTCATCACTTTCACGGATGATTTAAGTAGATATGGCTATGTCTACTTAATGAAGCACAAAAGTGAATCCTTTGAGAAATTCAAAGAATACCAAAATAGGGTACAGAACCTACTTGGTAGAAAGATAAAAACGCTACGTTCAGATCGTGGTGGCGAGTATCTTTCTCACGAGTTTGATCAACACCTCAAAGACTGTGGGATTGCCTTACAGTTAACTCCACCTGGAACACCTCAATTGAATGGTGTGTCCGAACGGAGAAATCGAACACTACTTGATATGGTTCGATCCATGATGAGTCACACCGTGTTGCCTGACTCATTATGGGGTTATGCTCTTCTGTCACCGCTTGCTCTAATACTTAACCAAGTCCGTCTAAAGCTGTTAACAAGACTCCATATGAACTATGGAAGGGAACGGTCCCTAACTTGTCCTTTATACGGGTTTGGGGCTACGAGGCTTATGTCAAGTGGAGACACGAGGATAAGCTCGGCCCGCGATCGGTCAAGACATACTTTATAGATTATCCTAAAGGAACACTTGGTCATTACTTCTATTCGCCAACCGAACAACGTGTTTTTGTTGCGGCTAGTGCGACATTCTTAGAGAAGGAATTTCTCGAGAATGCAAAGAGTGATAGAACCTTCGACCTGTCGGAGATTCCAGAACCAAATACCGAGCAACCATTGGAGGAACCTATTCCTTCAATCCCGGCTACGGTTAACATTCCTGAGGAACCTAGGAGGTCGGGAAGAGTCTCTATTCCTCCAGACAGATACATTGGTATGGTCGAGGAACATGACATAGATGACGTTCTACTCTTAACAAGTAGTGAACCCGCAACCTATAAAGGTGCTATGACTAGTTCTGACTCAAAGCTATGGCTTGAGGCCATGCAATCCGAGATGGACTCTATGTATGAGAACAACGTGTGGGATCTTGTTGACTTACCTGCTAAGGTTCGTCCCCTTCAATGCAAATGGCTTTACAAGATAAAGCATTCTGTGGAAGGTCAACAAGATATCTACAAAGCACGACTAGTTGCTAAAGGTTTCACCCAAGTGCCAGGTTTGCACTACGATGAAATTTTTGCACCCGTAGTCATCTTTGCGTTCCATTCGGATTATCTTAGCGATTGCCGCTTTTCATGACTATGAAATTTGGCAGATGGACGTGAAAACCGCCTTCTTAAATGGCTTTTTGGAGGAAGAGTTGTACATGGTACAACCCGAAGGTTTCATCGATCCAGAACATCCTAAGAAAGTGTGCAAGCTTAAGCGTTCCATTTATGGACTTAAGCAAGCATCAAGGAGTTGGAATCATCGCTTCGACCAAGTGATAAAAGAAAATGGATTTACTCGATCGGTCGAGGAACCATGTCTATATATCAAGTCGAGTGGGAGCAAGATTGTCTTCCTAATATTGTATGTTGACGACATACTCCCGATTGGGAATGACATACCTCTCTTAACTTCGGTGAAAGTATGGTTGAAAAACCATTTCCGGATGAAAGATCTGGGAGAGGCACAAAGAATTCTAGGCATCCGTATCTATCGAGATAGATCACGACGGATGCTATCTCCCGATCAGAGTCTTACATAGACAAAGTCCTAGAGAGATTCAAAGCATGACTAACTCCAAGAAGGGGTTCCTTCCTATGTCTCCAGGGGTGCATTTGAGCAAGTCTCAGGCACCAGAGACACCGGAAGAGAAAGAGCGCATGGCACGGATACCTTATGCCTCGGCAATAGGATCTATCATGTATGCCATGATATGCACACGTCCGGACGTGGCATATGCATTGAGTATGACAAGTCGATTCCAACAGCATCCAGGTGAACCACATTGGCTGGTTGTCAAGAACATTCTTAAGTACCTACGGAGGACTAAAGATTGGGCATTAACTTATGGAGGCGAACAAAAGCTATGCGCAACCGGTTACGCAGATGCTAGCTTCCAAACGGATCGAGATGACTCAAAATCTCAGTCTGGATTCGTTTTTACTCTTAATGGCGCTGCGATCAGTGGAAGAGTTCGAAACAAATGTTACAACAGATTCTACGACCGAGTCCGAGTACTATGCCGCGTACGAAGCTACAAAGGAAGCAATATGGATGCGTCAATTCTTACATGGGCTATCTGTAGTGCCCAGTTCGAATGACCCGATCACCATCTATTGCGACAATAGTGGTGCCATCTTCCAAGCTAAGGAGCCAAAGTCTAGCAACAAGTCTAGACATGTACAACGAAAAGCTCATCTAATCCGAGATTACGTGGAGCAAAAGGAAGTAGTGATAGAAAAGATTGCTACAGATAATAACATAGCAGATCCTCTCACTAAAGCATTACGACAAGATAAGCATGAAGGGCATGTTAATTCCATGGGAATTAAACGTGTTCCTAAGTTGTAGTACTCTTTTATGGATTAGATTCATTCCCTTTTGTACTCTATATGACATCATCGTTTTGATATTCTTATATATATTTTGTTTTTCATGTGGATTTGTACGACAAATTTTGAACACCACAAAGTGAACTGAACGAACATTATATTTTTCAGTCCTTAATTGCCCACATGAGCTGATAACTCTGGCAATTATTTTGTGACGTTGGTTGATGGTGGGTTCAACGAGCCATAAGTCAACCGGTTGACTGACCAATCACAGAGGCGATTTATACGGATATTTCGTAGGACACAATTGTGACATCGACGTGGAGTCCTAAATGTTTTATAACATTCGGTGCCCGATCGTGGATAGGACTTCCATGGTGATCCTAAGAGTCGATTCTTTTGACTATCGACTGTCTCTTGAGACTAAGGCAGATTTTGGGTGACTTTGGTTTCTCTCTCACGGTCATCCGTAATGTGGGGGCCAAGTAGATTGTTTCGGGTCATTTCATGCGTGCTTAGATCGGAAGGAGTTCGAGTTGAAGGAAATATTCAGCCTTTATCAGGTACTCGATATTTCTCAGGGCCACTCGAGGAGCTGTAACTGAAATACATGGCCATGCTCGGATACGGATTCGTTTTATCAGTTAAGTTACTCTCTAGTCGGGGAAACCACTCTAGATACAGATCGATTGTAAAATACGACCTTTGCGGATCCGGATCTGCAAATTGTTTTACATTGAGTGGGAGAAATTTTAAATGAATATGAGAATCGGTTATCGCACATACACTTGTACGGACAAGTGGGAGTTTGTTGGAGCTGTGTCCTCCAGTTAGTGCGGATAACGTCATTGCACATACACTTGTACGGACAAGTGGGAGCTTGTTGGGGCTGGTGTCCTTAACAGTTAGTGCAAGGACTTATAAATCTCTAAAAGGATCAAAGGGTATACTATTGTATCATAATCAGTTGGTCCACGTTTATCAATAACGGTTGGCTTGCTAGATAAGTTTGACGTTATTGTCATACAGATGGCGGTGATCAACTGGTCCCTAAAAGTCACACCTATAGGATACGTTTGAGAGATGTGACGGTATGAAAATACAGTCATGTAGATGCCAAATTTGACTAACCAGTTAGTCTGAGTTATTTGACTAATATTTAGTCAAAATGTGATGTTGAGATATTTTATTTAATACGGATTAAATAATAATGGCTAAGACGAATTAAGCGGTTAATTCGTAAAATTGAATATAAGCGTTTTATATTTAATTAAATGTATATTGAATATAATTATACAATATTGTCTTTTGTCGGACATGTATTAATAATTCAACTAATCCGTGTTATTAGTTGATGTCTTAATATCCGATAACCGATGACAGTTTATAATAAACACCGCGTCGTATACATTTTAGCCTCGGACCACGAGTTAAACATAAGGAGAAAATGGAAGCCCATTTCCCTCTTGATCCACTCGGCCAAACCGAGATTAGGAGAACAAAAGGAGAGCTCCTCCTCTTGCTTAACCTAATCATTCATTTGCAAAACAAAATTAGGGTTTTGAGAAAGTGCCTCTCGAAATTCGGATCTCTCATCCAACACAAACTCACAAAACAATCCTCTCAATATTGCAAGGCAATTAGGGGATTCACTCTAGCACAAGGGCATTTTTCGGACAATCTTGGGTGCATCGTTTAGGAGGAGATCTACTTTGATCTCTCATTGCCAATTTGCACTAGGACCGAAGGTTAATCCTAATCTTTATCATTTCATTATTGTTTTTCGTTTATGACTATAAATCATGTATAAAATTTGCGTTATAATCCTATAAAGAGAGGGTTTTATACGGATATTACCCCACACTAAGTTGTGTGTTGAAGGGTTACACAAACTCTAGTTTCCGAACATATAAGGGTTTATCGAAAACCTAGGCTTATTTTTGACTCAGTAGTTAATGACTAGAAAAATGTTTTAGTATCAATCATTGCATGTTCTACAAATGGAGTCTGAGTACATTGTGATAAGGTGGTCCATAAAGGAACTATAGGTAGATCCTTCCACCAAGGATTTTATCACAAGTTATATGATGACAGTAGGAGCATCTTTCAAGTTAAAGAGCTCAAGTCTATGAAGAAGTCTAGACATGTACTTAGAAAAGTTCATGACATTAGAAATGACAATGAATAGAAGGAAAAAGCAATTCATAAAGTTGGATTGTATGGATACTTGGTATGTCCACTAATCAAGTTTTTATTGCACTTTGACAAGTGTAAAATGTATACTTTAGATTATAAGATATGAAGTAGTAATATGGTATTGACTATTCATATGTGATAATCGCATTTATCGTTTGAGTTTCTTAAACTCATATATTGCTTTGTTATATCCAAATAGGTTGTTAAAACAATATTGAACCCTATTGAAGTGAACTGGATTAACATAGTAATTGCCCCTAGTTATTTATTTGAGGTGACGTCTCTAAGTGACTAGAGTGTGAGTCGATTGATGGCAAGTTCAAGTGCCATAAGGTCATAAGAGATGACTAGTCGATCACATAGGCAGACTGTTAGGGACACTCTGTCGGGCAGTGACCGCTTATAGAGTTCTGGTAATTCATATAGCCTGGTCGTGGCGAGAGCTACTATAGTATTCTTTTGAGTCAAATGGGCATCTTTTGGGTCATGATGAGCTGTGGCTAGACAAAGGGAATAGTGCGATAGGAATTGTCCACCCCCTTGTCAGGGTTATTAAAAAATCTCAGGGCCACTCGAGGAGTAGTGAACTGAAAACGCGTGGCTACGCTCGGAAGGTATCTACGGTAGATAATTCCGGTCAGACGGTTACTCTCCAGATCGAGGAAACCACTCTTGATATGATCACTTGCAAGAACGACTTGCAAGACACCTTGCATTGAGTGAGAGATTATAATAGGATAAGAGAATTGGTGACGCACACTTGTCTCGGACAAGTGGGAGATTGTTGGAGTATGTGTCCTCAACAATAGTGCGATAACATTATTGAAACTCATGATAAGAATACATAAAGGGATGATTCATTTATATAAGTCAACTGATCAACATTAATCGGTAATGATTGGCTGACTAGAGTTTGACATTACTGTTGTTTGACGGTGGTGATCAGTTGATCCCTTAAGGTCACACCTAAAGGACGATTCCCTTAATAGATAAATTAATTAATTGTATATTGATACAGATGAATTAATTCCTTAAAATTGAACAATTTACATATGTGAGTAAGAATATATATATATATATATATATATATATATATATATATATATATATATATATATATATATATATATATATCTTATTGTAATTCGATTAAATAAGATTCGTTTTAGTAATTAAAATGTTATATTACTAAAACTTTGTCTATGAAACAATTAAATTAAGAATGATTGGTTAATTATAATTACAATATGTTGTAGATTATATTAACATGAACCATTTTATGTACTTGTAATTAGGAATTACTAGTCAATTGTTATATATAATTAAAAAAATATAGATAATGATATTTAATTGTTAAATATTCATTAATATGATAAATAACATGTTACATGTTACATGTTACACATTATATGACAAAATGACAATTGGCAAAAATAAAATGGATTCCATTTTACAAAGGAGCACCGATTTTTTAGAGGTAATTAAGGTAAAATGGTTAATTGTTTTTTAATTATTAAAAGCACACTGATTACCATCTAAGCTAGACTATACCATAGTTCATTTTCATAAGAACAACTCTAAAAAGTTAAAGGGCATGCATTGGCTCCCTTGGCCAATCCCTCCCACCGGTTTTCCTCCCCACTACAAGAATAAGAAGTGTTCTTATTCTTATATTCATTCTTACATTTTTGTTTTTACAATAACTTCTCTATTATTCTCTCATCTCTCTAAAATAAGTTTTAGAATATATAATTGTTCAAAATATAATTTATTTAGATTACTAAAGCAGTAATAAGAAATAATATAAGATTAACTTTAAGGTTTCTAATAATTATATCTAGTTAATATATTATTAGATTTAAGGGATAGTCTTGGTGCAATAAAGAGGAGAATATCTACATTGGGATTTTGGTGGATCATCCATAAACTTGTAGCTCAAGAACAAGTGTAGGAAGATGTCCTCACTTATGCCCTAAAACCGATTTCTACAACGTAAGAAACATTATTCTTACTTTCTCTTTATCTTATGTTATGTATGCACTAGATCATAATCTAAATCAATGAGTAATTTAGACCTAAAATTAAATAAATTTAATTAGAGGATTAAGAATATCTTTCAGAAGTGGAGACGGTTGCATTTACTGAAAAGTGTAGCGCTGTGTTGCAAGCTATTTCACCACCTAAGCTAAAAGATCCAGGGAGTTTTTCTATTCCTTGTCATATCGGTCATCTTGCTATTAGTAAAGCTCTTTGTGATTTAGGAGCTAGTGTCAGTGTCATGCCTTATTCTATTTGTAAGAAGTTAAATATGGGTCAAATGAGTGTTGCTAATATGACCTTGCAGGTGGGTGACCGATCTATTAAGCATCCATTGGGTATGTTGGAGGATGTTCCAGTTAGAGTGGGGAAATTATTTATTCCCGTTGTCTTTGTTGTTTTAGATATGGCTGAGGACACCCAAATTCCTATCATCTTGGGTAGACCATTCCTTCACACAACAGGGGTGGTTATAGATGTTAGGAGAGGGAGACTGACATTAGCTGTGGGGGATGATACTATTGTTTTCAACTTAGAAAATAATTTTTTAGAGTCTATCGATCCAAAATACTCGAGAGGGGAAAGAGAGAGGGGGGCGGCGGGGGGGGGGGGTGATCAGAGTGTTTAAAAACATAGTCCACATTTTCGAGTATCTTATATAAGCGTGATTAAACAATAATTACTTAAAGTTTATTGATTAAACTTTAACTAATTAACTACATGATGTAAATCGTAAAGAAAAGAATGTAAGGAAATGACACACGTGATTTTTTATGTGGTTCAGTTTCACATGTCGAAACCTACGTCCACTATTCTCGATTAATAGTTTTAGTACCTTTCTCCGGATTACAAAATTATCAACCCACTCATAGAACTAACTCTAGTTGTAACTCAATTTAAGTATCGTTAAATATTCAATTTGACTAACTTACGTTAATAAGAAAGCACTCGGTTGTTCTTTTAAGTGTTCACAGGAATGAACGAGTAAGAAACAATATTTAAGTACTATTATCTAATAACGTAATCTTACGGAATAATAAGCAAATTGAAGCACGACTTTTCGTAAAGATTTTCGAATTGCAAAAACAAATAAATTACTTGATTAAGAATTTAACTCGATTTGTTTGCAAAAGAATGTTTATATCGCGAAAAGTTAATTTGGAATAATGAAGCACATGTGTATATATAGTAGAGGAGATAACTAGGGTTTTAAACGAAACCCTATTAGTGCCGTGGGGCATGATGAATTGTTTCATAAGAAACAAATCTTATCCTCCCTTAAATTAATCCACAAAATATTCCAATTAAGTAAATTGTATAAATCTAAATAATTGTTTAAGATAAAAATATCTTATGACAATCTATTCTAGATTTAACCTAGTGGATTACTTGTACAAGGAGTATACTCGATATGAGAGACGGCTCATAAGCCCAACTCATTCAAAACCGTAGTCGAAATAATGAATATGGATTAGGGTTTTATGTTTAGATAATTTAGGAAACCCTAGGTAGCATGACGACCCATAAGTCGTTTTACTAACCAATAGGATAGATGTAAATTATTCATTTTAACGAGTGTTTAAAAACAGAGCCCACTTTTTCGAGTATCTTATATAAGCGTGATTAAACAATTAATTACTTTAAGTTTATTGATTAAACTTTGACTAATTAACTACACGATGTAAAACGTAAAGAAAAGAACGTAAGGAAATGACACATGTGATTTTTGAAGTGGTTCAGTTTCACAAGTCGAAACCTACGTCCACTATTCTCGATTAATAATTTTAGTACCTTTCTCCAGATTACAAAATTATCAACCCACTCGTACAACTAGCTCTAGTTGTAACTCATTTGCGTATCGTTAAATACTCGATTTGACTAACTTACGTTAATAAAAAGCACTCAGTTGTTTTTCTAAGTGTTCACACGACTGAACGAGTAAGAAACAATATTTAAGTACTATTATCTAATAACGTAATCATAAGGAATAATAACCAAATTGAAGCAAGACTTTTCGTAAAGATTTTCGAATTTCAAAACCAAATAAATTACTTGATTATCAATTTTACTCGATTTGTTTGCAAAAGAATTTTAATATCGCGAAAAGTTAATTTTGAATAATGAAGCACATGTGTATATATAGTAGAGGAGATAACAAGGGTTTAAACGAAACCCTATTAGTGCCGTGAGGCATGATGAATTGTTTCATAAGAAACAAATATTATCTTACATTAAATTAGTCCACAAAATATTCCAATTAAGTAAATAGGATAAATCTAAATAATTGTTTAAGATAAAAATATCTTATGAAAATCTATTCTCGATTTAACCTAGTGGATTACTTGTACAAGGATATACTCAATATGAGAGACGGCTCATAAGTCCAACTCATTCGAAACCCTAATCGAAATAAGGAATATGGATTAGGGTTTTATGTTTAGATAATTTAGCAAATCCTAGGTAGCATGACGACCCATAAGTCGTTTTACTGACCAATAGGATAGATGTAAATTATTCATCTTAATGAGTGTTTAAAAACATAGCCCACTTTTTCGAGTATGTTATATAAGCGTGATTAAACAATTAATTACTTAAAGTTTATTGATTAAACTTTAGGTTTGGGGGGAGGAGTCTTTAATTATGTTGTGTGATTTATTTTAGTTGTGTGCATTTATACCAAAAATCCATAAAAATTAAAAAATTTCGAAATACGAAAACATGTTTTTTTCTTTGATTTAGGTCGAGTCTTGGTGAATTAAATAACAATGATGTTAAATTGCATTGTTTTTGCATTTGAATCCCATTTAGTTGTCCATGTACATTGTTTTGACCCGTTATTCATGAAAACAAAGCTCATAACTCGAGTCTTAACCGTATTGACATGCCTTATGCTAATTAGATTTGACAGAATTATGTTGGCAAACTACTTAAATTCTGAGGTCTATAGAGCTTCCTAGGCCAGGAACATCAATAAAATGGTCTCATTGTTATTTAGGCTTGAGTGTGGTTTCTTCTTGTGGAATATATAATATCAAATGCATAAGTGTGATATTGATTTCTTAATACTTTTATTGCTTTCATTTGACTAAGTATATGTGGATAGGCGGTTCCTACCGTTCAAATAAGCTATACATTATCCTTTTTGTTACCCGTTTGAACCCTTGTAGCCAACTTTAAATTACATCCTATGAGCTACAATCCAAGAATTTGCCTACCTTATCGGGACAGTCGTAGTTGCTTATTTATCATGTCTATTTTGTTATTATGGTTGGGCTGGGACTTATTATTGTCATGTGGGTATAACAAAGTACTTTTTAGCAATTATGTTGTATCCTTGTGTTGGAAAAAGAAAAAAAATATGAAGCAAAAGAATAAAAAACGAAAGCAAAGAAAGAAAAAGAAAAGAAAGAAAAAAGAAAAAAGAGAAGAAAGGAAAAGAAATTGATTGCTTCATTTGGTTTTGTCAAGGATCAAAAGGATGCTCGTTAGAGTCTAATGCATTTTTGGAGAGTACTTCATTCGCTCTCATGTGTTGTAAAGTTGAGATTATTTCTCTAAGTTGGGTTAGTTTGTTATCATGGATTTGGTTTTGGTTTTGGCTTAGCGCTGCGACTACTATCTTAGCTCTACATATCCATAACGTGCTTTGGCATAAACCATTTCTATCCCTTTTGTTCCGGGTGTAATTCCAGAGCAGTTATTTGTTACCACCCGTGCTTGTAGAATGACGTCTTTGATTGAATCCTCCTCTCGGTCTCCTGAAACAATGAACAAACTGAGGGCTCGGCTTTGGACCGAGCGAACTCACTCCGACGCTCAAGTCAGTAAACTTAAGGGATAAGTTGTTGTTACTTGGCGAAGTATATTTTGTAGAGAGATAAGGAAGATATTACCAGATGAATAGTGATTCTTAGGTTAAATTGTGGATCCCCTCCTCAATGAGAGTTGAGGAGTATTTATAGACTTTCACCTTTTGTCACGTAGTGGCCAAGTGGCCAAGTGGCTAGCAGGTGGAAAGACTGATCTACCCTCGGCCGAGGGACCCATGGCAGGCCGGCGGGCCCTGTTGACTCGCCGCCGAGGGGTCTTGGATATGAGTTCGCGAATGTGTGCCCCGGCTGGCTAGTTGCCCCAGCCGGGACCCAAGAGACAGGCCGACAGGCTGCGTCGGTTAGGCTGTCTAAGTCGTTGACTTGCTGTTGATATCTTTGACCTTGCTCAATATGTTGACTTGGTCAGCGGGTGCAGAATATGCCCCATCACCTTTAAACCATTTGCTACCCTTATTGTCCTTGATACATGTACTTTTGTCTACATATTGGATGCATACCAGTTGGGGAAATTCTATCACATTTGATTGCATGCATGTTTAATAAGTTGAGTGAGTGTTTCTACTTCTTTTTATCTTCACATATAACTCACCCTTACATACTTATGAGTTCATGAGTGAAATCCGCGAGAATCCGAGTAATTTGTCTTGCAAGATCGAAAGGTATTTGGCATTTGTCTATAGTACGGTGACATTAGACTCGAGCTGCGTTTTCTATTACCCGTACCTTTGAATTTGTTTTATTGGTACACTTTGGTCATTGCTTTGTTACAGATATGGATAGCTTGGGATTTGTTTGCATTAAACATTAGCTTTGAGTTATTTGTTTGCCATTTGTATGATTGTCCTTATGTAATGTGTGATGCTTTGCTTGAGGATAAGCAAATAGATGGTTTGGGCGTGTTTGATGAGTCATGATTATATTGTTGGAGTTAGTGTCCTCCACAATAGTGCGTTTACATAATAAATCTCATTAAAGGAATATCATCAGATATTTAATTATTTGATCCTCGTCAGTTGATTAACGTAAATCGATAATGGTTTGCTGACTAGAGTTTGACGTTATTGTCGTGAGACGGCGGTGATCAACTGACCCCTTTCGGTCACACCTAAAGGAACGAACCCCAATTGACAACTAATTAATTGTATGAGATACAATTTATTTAGTTCCTTGATTTATAGACTAAGAGGTTAGTCGATTATTTTAAGAGAGATTTCGAGTTGCGAACTCGAGGCACGACAGTTATTATTTAATTATGTGATAACTGAATAATAAATTTTGGGAGACGGGTTTTAGTTAATTAATTGTTAATTCACTAAAATTGTACTAATTGATTAATGTGATTAATATTAGTACGTAAATATATGTGTAGTGGTACACATATTTTTAGGGAGTGATTTGGACGAATTAATTATGGAAGTATTTAAACATGAAATGATGTTTAAAATAAAATTACACGTTTTTGTGCGACAAATATAAGAACCAACATGGACTCGTAAATGGGCAAGTGGACCGTGTAATATAGAGTTGTGGATGATTAGGAACATAATCATTTCACCTTAATTAATATACTTCCATAAGTTATATTATAATAATTTTGCATGTGATGTAAGATTGACTAAAATAAGAAAAATCACTCCCACACTCTATCTCTCACCTACCCGGCCCCCCTTCCCTCCATATAGACTAAGATTGTTCATTTTGTTACACTAGCTCACTTCACTTTTGCATGTGAACAAATATTTAGTCTATCTCTCTAAAATTATTACACATCTTTACTAAGAAGTTAGTAATCAAATTTTATTACTAAGAAGTGTTAGTAATATTACAAATAATATCAAGGGTATAATTTTAACAAGTTTCTAGTTAAATACTTGTTAGTTTTGGGTTAAGTTCTTGGGTGCATCTTGAAGGAGATCTTCTCTTTGAAGATTTGTTAGGAGGATCATCCTTTTATTATAAGCTCAAGAACAATCAAGGTAAGAGATCTTGATTGTGCCCAAATTACTATAAAATCAATGTAAGGAAATTGTTTTTCCTTAAACTTTCATTTTTATGCTTTTATATTTACATGCATGTTACATAGATCATCAAAATGATAAATTATGAGATAATTTATTTTTTATTAGAGAGTCTAATATAGATCTATGATCTTTCAAGTGGTATCAGAGCTTAGGCTTGTAATTTGCATGTTGATTTTAAGCATATTAATGAATTATGAGATAATTTATAAAAACTCAAAAATTGTGTTAGAAGAGGTTTTAGCACGAAATATTTGGGCATGCATACCTACTGATCTTAAAAGGTTTGTAGTTAAGTTTGGTGATTTATGAAGTTATTTTGCTATTTTTAATGATTTTTGGTAGAAACCGAGTCAAAATGCCGTATTTTAGTTAAAAATTGACTAAAAATAGTTAAAAGTTGATTCGGTCCATGGAATATTTATGGTATTTCATGCATGTTTTCTAATGATTGTATGCAAAAGGTTGAAAGTTGGTTCAAATTTTTTGCATGTTTATTGATTTTATGAGATAAAAGTCGATAAAAGTGATATAAATTTATCATAATTTCGAAACAATTGATTATGCCCATGATAAATTTATGTACATTTAAAAATATTATTTAAATGTTAAAAGTAAATTTTAAAATGTGTTTTCACCTTGTTTTGATGTTTATTGGTTTTAGTGGTTAAAAACCGATAAATTTCGATCCTTTTCTTCATAAATTTTATCCGAATTTTTGGGGCAATTTTTCTGACATTTTGGTGTTCTTGGGAGTGTTCCAGAATACTCAAAATTTTTGTTTCAATTTTTTTGGGTAATGTTTCAATTATTTTGGATTTTTACTTAAATATTATGATTTTACCGATTAAATTAGCAAAATATCACCAAATCAAACTAATTATTCATCATAAAATTAGTGAGGAATAATTTTGAGGTTCAAAACAGTTTGGACAATTATTTTGGACTTAAATGAGATTTAAGAGTTGATTATTGATTTTTACATGTTAAAAATCGATTAAATCCACAAAAACCGAGATGGATGCCAACGATTGATAGATAAGGCGATTTTGGCATGATTTTACAGCATTTTAAGCATTTTAAGCATATTTATTTAAGTTGAATGAATGATTGTCATTTATTTAAAGTATTTATCTTGTTGTACCTAGTATGGCCTAGTTTAATTTTAATCGTTATTACCCGAAATGAATGGGAATATCGATTTGTTTGTAATTAAATACGATCTCGTATCGTCGGTTTGTAATTAATTAATAGTTTTATTTATTTTATTAATTAATGTATAATAGGAATAGCTATATAATTCAATTGTAATAGTTATTCTTACCGGCGTTTCCAAAAGACGGATTACATCGAGGCGGAGTCTATTTTTGGAAGGTGTTCCAAATCCCATAGGAAGAAGCCACTTTTGGAATGAAGAGGCAAGGGACCAAGGAGTTGGTTTCCGATATGTAATACTCTAGTTTTTATTAATTAGGTGGTCATACTAGGATTTATTCATATGCTTACTTGTTTGCTTGTTTTATTTTCGCGCATGCCAAAATCGCCATTCACATGCATTTTTATTTTCGCGGTTGTCAATTCACGTCATTTACATTCACCGAATTAATTCACTTATAGGGAATTTATGACTAAAGTGACAAGATCTCTCACATAACTAAAATTGAGATTAGCTTTACCAATTAGTAACACCTATGAATCTCTTGTTCATTAGAGCCACGCTCGCCCAAGCGGGGTGTTCTCTTTTTACCTTGGGTAAGTAGGGTGGTAAACGGTTATCACACGCTAAAATTGGTTGGACTCAACGGGATATAAGACGGTATTGTGTTCCGGGGTTAGTAGATGGATTTAAGGAAATTCGCCGACCAAGAGTTCTAGAGGTAGAAGTTGTCAACGTGACTTACCGAATTTACACAATTATGGGATGTTTCGCCCAAGTGATGCTAAGTTTTGTTTAATATTTGGGTCTTGGAATCATTTAAAAATTTAGTGGGAGATCATTATATAAATGCCAAAACTTGTTAAACATGTTTTCACAAGTAAATTTTTAAAACAATGGATGTTAATTTTTCCTTTTTGTTGTGGCATTTTAATTCGCAATGGCAACTTCATCAACTCCATCGACTACTTCACTAGGCAAAGATTCATGGCTAAGGTCCGTAATGGACAAATGTATCTTAAAAGATGACGGTAGTAACTTTCTTGAATGGGAATCCAACATCAAAAGTGCCGCGTTGTTCGACAATGTGCTCACTTACTTGACCGATGCTCCTCCTATCGAGCCCGGTCCAAGGGCTTCATCGGCGGTGGGGACCGCCTATGATGACCATGTGAGGATGTCGAATGATATCAAGAATGTGTTGATATGGTCGATGTCCCCAAAGCTCAAGCTATCATGCATTTCTTTAAATGCGTACGAGATATTCACTCGTATGATCACTATGTTTTCACAAACACCTAAAGTTCGTCAATACGATGCGGCGGCACGCTTCTTTGAAGCTAAACTTGAGAGGGGCCAAAAGGTTGGTCCCCATGTACTCAAAATGGTCGAGTATGTTGACATCCTAGAGCGTCTAGGGTGTAAGATTCCTAAGACTCTTGTGGTGGATCGTATCCTCCACTCACTCCCCACCAAGTTTGCCCACTTTAGGGTAAACTACAACATGAATGACAAGGATAAGAGTTATCATTAAATTCATGCACTCCTCACCCAAGCGGAGAGGGATATGGAAGCTAGTGGGAGTGAAAAAGTAGATGTTTTAACCATGAAGTTAAAGAACATGTCCCTTGGAGTTAAGAAAGGAAAAGGGAAGGAAAAGTCCCAATTCAAGAAATCGTCAAAGAAACATGACAAGGGAAAGGGGAAGGCCGTTGAGAATGGCAATCCCAAGGCAAAAAGTGTCAAACTCTCCGAGGCCGAATGTTTCCATTGTAATGGGAAGGGGCATTATAGGAGGAGTTGTCCCAAATACTTGGAGGATCTCAAGGAAGGGCGTGTGACGCCTATTGGTATGATTTCCTCTCTCTATGTGATAGACGTTAATTATGCTTGTACTTCCACTTGGGTACTTGATACCGGATGTGGCTCTCACCTTTGTAATCATTTGCAGGGTTTAAGGGACGTGCAAGCACTAGCAAAAGGTGATGTGGATCTCTGCATGGGCAATGGAGCTAGAGTAGCCGCCGTTTCCGTGGGGACCTATGTGCTCACTTTAGCTAGTGGTCTAGAGTTGTATTTAAATAAGTGTTATTTTGTACCAACTTTAACCAAGAACATCATCTCCATTTCCGCGTTAGACGCGGAAGGCTTTTGTTTTATGATTAAGGACAAGTGTTGTACTTTTTCTTTTAATGATGTGGTTTATGGCAAGGCCATTTCAATTGGAGGCATTTATGTTTTAAATGATGTTAATGACGTTTATAATGTGGAAACTAAAAAGCTCAAAACGGGTGATCCAAACGAATCCTACCTTTGGCATTGTCGTTTAGGCCACATAAACGAAAGACGCATTAAGAGACATGCTTCATCAAAAGTGCTCAAACCATTTGGTTTTGAATCTTATGGTTCATGCGAGTCTTGCCTTCTAGGCAAGATGACTCGTGCACCTTTTGCGGGAAAAGGGACACGAGCTAGTGAGGTTTTGGCTCTCATACGTATAGATGTGTGTGGACCATTAACCATCACCGCTAGAGGAGGTTTTCACTACTTCATTACTTTTACTGATGACTTAAGTAGATATGGGTATGTCTACTTAATGAAGAACCAGAGTGAAGCCTTTGACAAGTTCAAAGAGTTCCAAAATGAAGTAGAGAACCAATTGGATAAAAAGATTAATACCCCACGGTCCGACCGTGGTGGTGAGTATTTAAATATTGAATTTGATTCACACCTAAAAGATTGTGGTATAGTGTCGCAATGGACTCCTCCTGGCACACCGCAATTAAATGGTGTGGCCCAAAGGTGAAACCGAACTTTACTAGATATGGTTCGGTCTATGATGAGTCTAACTGAGCTCCCTAGTTCATTTTGGGGTTTTGCCCTCTTGTCTGCTGTATTTTCACTAAATCGAAGCCCGACTAAAGCGGCCGATAAGACTCCATATGAGATATGGACAGGGAAAGTCCCTCATTTTTCATTCATACGTATTTGGGGTTGCGAAGCGTACGTTAAGATCAAGTCTGACAATAAGCTTGCACCCAGGTCTGACAAATGTCTTTTTGTAGGATATCCAAGGGAAACACGTGGCTATTACTTCTACAATAAACACGAAAACAAAGTGTTTGTGGCTCGTGATGCTGTCTTCCTAGAAAAGGAGTTTTTTTCTAGGAGACAGAGTGGGAGAAAATTTGAACTTGAAGAAGTTCCAGAGCCACAAACCGAAAATGATGTAGAGGAGAACGTGGAGGATAGCATTCCCTCTTCCTCTGAAACGGTAATTGTTCCTAGAAAGTCCGGTAGGATTTCTAATCCACCTGATCGCTACCTTGGTAACATCGAAGAGGATGGTGTTTTGTAACTTTTGGAAAGTGATGAACTCACTACCTACAAATCGGCCATGTCTAGCCCCGACTCCTCGCTTTGGCTAGAAGCCATGCGGTCCGAAATGGATTCCATGTACGAGAACCAAGTATGGGACTTGATGGATTTACCTGAGGGAGTGCGACCCCTATAATGTAAATGGATATATAAAAATTAAGCTCGGCGTGGATAAACATGTGGATGTTTACAAAGCTAGATTGGTGGCAAAAGGTTTCACCCAAGTTCATGGTTTACACTATGACGAAACCTTCGCTCCAGTCGCTATGCTTAGGTCCATTCGGATAATCTTAGCGGTTGCCACATTTCATGATTATGAGATTTGGCAAATGGATGTCAAAACCGCCTTCTTGAATGGGATTCTAGAAGAAGAGGTGTACATGATACAACCTGAAGGTTTTGTGGATACATCTAACCCTAAGAAGGTGTGTAAGCTAAAGAAGTCCATTTATGGTCTTAAGCAAGCATCTAGGAGTTGGAATCATCGCTTTAATCATGTTATTAAACAATACGGTTTCACTAGAAGTGTGGAAGAACCGTGTTTATACATGAAGTTTAGTGGGAGTAAGGTTGCATTCCTTGTCCTATATGTGGATGACATATTGCTAATTGGGAATGATATTCCATCGCTCACTTCCGTTAAGGAGTGGCTAGGGAAGCACTTCCAGATGAAGGACTTGGGAGAGGCACAACGAATCTTGGGCATCCGGATCTATAGGGATAGGTCCAAGAGGATACTAGCATTGAGTCAAGAAGCTTACATTGACAAAGTTCTTGACCGGTTCAATATGAAAGACTCCAAGAGAGGATTTATAACTATGGGCCGAGCAAGTCACAGTCTCCCTCCACCCCTAAGGAAATTGAACACATGAAGACCGTCCCTTATGCTTCCGGTGTTGGGTCTATCATGTATGCTATGATTTGAACTCGTCCCGACGTTGCGTATGCCTTGAGCATGATAAGTCGTTATCAAGCCAAGCCTGGTGAGAGTCACTGGATAGCCGTAAAGAACATCCTTAAGTACTTGAGAAGGACTAATGATTCGGTCTTAGTGTTTGAAGGAGAAACCGAGTTGCGTGTAAGAGGTTACACGGACGCAAGTTTCCAAACCGATTGGGATGACATGAAATCCCAATCTGGCTATGTGTTTATGCTAAATGGAGGAGCTGTTTGCTGGAAGAGCTTCAAGCAAAGCGTTACCGCGGATTCTTCAACAGAGGCTGAGTACCCTGCAGCGTCTGAGTCTCAGAAGGAAGCTGTTTAGATTAGGCAATTCATGGAGGGACTAGGAGTAGTCCATTCCACCCAAGATCCTATCACTCTATATTGTGATAATAGTGGAGCTATTTTTCAAGCCAAAGAGCCAAAGTATAGTAATAAATCTAGACACATTGAAAGGAAATACCATGTAATTAGAGATTATGTGGAAAGGAAGGAAATTGACATTTGTAAGGTTGGGACAGATGATAATATTACTGATCCTTTAACCAAGCCTTTATCAAAGGCTAAGCATGATGGTCATGTCGTCGCTATGGGATTGTGATGAGTACCAGATTTTCTTTAGATTATGGATATGTAATAATTGGATAGTGTATCTCTTATTATATATATATATGATAATCACATTCATTCTTTGATGCGTAAACCATATTGTTTAATAACATGATCAAAGCGATGATTTCAACTCCTAGATGCTTGCTTAAGACAAAAAATGGACTTCTTGAGCTTACACACCTTTGATGCGTGTCTTTTATATAAGGTGTTTACCTCATTTTTACACGTATTTCTGTACTATTTATGTAGCATCTAGCTACAAATACCCCCGAATATCCTACTTTGGTTCGTTTTATGTAATTTGCAGGAATTAACCGAAGAGGAGCTAAATCGAGCCTTTTACCGTCCGTTTAGCAAGCATTTGGAGGAAGAGTGAATTTGGAGCGGGAATGTAGCTATTTTGGGATGCGCAAAGAAGAAAGATAGCTGGGCGAGCAAAGTAAGAACTTCAAATTGCTAGTGCCTACTCTGGAGAGCCATATCTCGATTTCTACAATAGATATTCAGGTGATTCCAAATGGAGATGAAAGTTTGTCCTCTTAGCTTTCCAACGCCACCGGAATCGCCCTATTTGCCCAAGTAACGAAGAAATGGCAGCCGTTTGAAGTTCAGTGCGCAAAGCAGGAAAAGTACTCGATCGAGTAGATATATGGTCGATCGAGTACTAGCTACAGCGAGAAGATTTTAGTCGAGAATAATTAGATTAATAATAATACTACTTAGTATAAATAAGAGTAGTTTAGACCTAATAAGGATTGAATTCATTCCCTGGAGTCAGTAGAGGGAAAGGACGACTGCTTTGTTCTTCATTTTCTCTATTTTTCGGATCAATTGAATTTCTCTTCTTTTCTCTCGTTCAATTTCATTTCTACCTTAGGTTACTGTTCTTTGGGATTTTGTTCTTCCTTATAGTTTTGCTACTGAGATTCGGATTGTATTGGTACTATTGTTCTTCTTTAATCTTTTAATCATTTTTATTGCTTGAATTCCTTCCTCCCTTATTTATTATCATAATTGCTTTTATTCAATCCTTATCAGTTTTATCATTATGTTTAGTTTCAATTATTTATTTATTGTTGTTGTTAATTCAATGATAATGAGTAGCTAATTTTCATATGCTAAGACTATAGGGGATCCATAATTATGAAGGGAGAGTAATCGATTTATCGGGTTAATGCCGGTATTGTCTTTGTTGGTTAAATGCTGCAGTTAATTGTATCCGTGTGATTGAGTTGACACAATTAGGCATTTATTTCTTAGTGATCCTCGACCTGGACCGAAAGGTTGGAAGAGGCGAGACTAGTAGTGAACAATAGAGTATTGCAGTGAGGGCGAAAGTTAAGCTGTTTACACTTTAGGGTGAATTAAGGACCGAAAGGTGACGTTCGTTACCCCTTAGACCGTATTTGCATTGACCTGAGACCTAGATTACTTGACCGGATGATTATGGTGAACCGTTTGTCTTAGCTGTTTCTCTCTATCTGGTTAATCCCCTTCTCTTGTTCTCTTTTCCTTATTCTTATTAGTTTAGAAAATCACATTTAAACTCCCATCTCTGTGACATCCTGACAGACTAAGTTAAACAGATTATTAGCAAAATAGCCTCCCTGTGGAGATCGACCCTACTTGCTGCTAGCTTCTGTTAGTTGTTTTTAGGTTTATTTTTGGTACAGAAACGACCATATCAAATTTCGCCGTTGCCGGGGAGGCCACGCTTTTATCTGTTTTATTTTTGTCTGTTTTTCGCCTCAAGGGAAGACTGAGTACCTTGAGGCCGTTCTTACCTTTTTCTTTAGTGATGTTTTGATAGGTCTTACAGGTCTATTAGACAAATTTTAGAAAGAGATTGTCGAAGGGAAGGCTTGAGTACCTTCGATTCTTTTGCTAAGATGACGTCCGTCTCTCGACTTATTGCTCAGTTTGAAGCTCAAACTGAAAGATCTACTAATTGGGAGAGGAAATAATCTTGGGGTTGTGGTAATCACTATGAGGCTGCTCCTCCACTGAGGCCTAGACCACAACCGTTGCTGCAACAAGGCTATCCACCGCCTTGTTATTCTTTCTCACCACAACCAATTCCCCCACTTGCTCGGAATGATGAGGCTGAAGAAGTTAAGTCAATGATAAGGGAACTTGGTGAGGAATTTGCCATCCGTATACGAAGCTACGAGGCTTGGGTGAACCAACTAGTCATTTGTCGAGCAAATCCAAGAGCAATATGAGACGGTGTATGCTATCAACACCGACACCATTCCGTCTCATAAAGAACCCGTGTCACCCAATGTTGAGAATGATTTCTATGACTCGGATGACGAATTCCTATCGTACTTCAAGAGTTTATGCGAAGATTTAAACCCTGTACAGAAGGAATCACTCAATCGAGTGACTAACATAGGTCGATCGAACGAAGCTGGAAGGGATCACCACGATCGAATGACTCAGATAATGTCCGATCGATCACTGCTGGGAAGGAGAACCTCGATCGAACAGTCACAAGGTCTGTTCGATCGAGCACGGCTGAAGAACAAAATCTGGATCGAACAGTCTCTGTGACTGTTCGATCGAGCAATATGAGTGAAGAAAGCTCTCGATTGAGTACTGTGATACCTCGATCGAATTGCCTTGCTATGGACAGCACTGATACGTCAATAATGCCTATTTCTAATGATGATAAAAAGGAACATATAGTCAACTCCTATTCTGTTCAAGTTCCTTATCCACAACAATTGCTACCACACCGTGCATTCCTGGACCGTATCCGAGATCTCAATGTCGCTGATCACTACAAAGCGATGATTGCCCAGGTACCCTCTTATTCTGAATTTATTGGTCAAATTAATTGGTCTAAGAAGGATATTAGTGATGTTAAGACGGTAATGAATGTTGCTATGACTGAAGAGTGTAGTGCACTTCTTCGAAATGGGACCCCGCCCAAAATGTCTGACCCAGGTCGTTTTTCTATACCATGTTCAATAGGGACCCATTCAATTGATAGTGCCTTATGTGACCTAGGAGCTAGTATTAGCGTTTTACCTTTGTCTCTTGCCTTGAAATTTGGGTTGACTAAGTTCACACGCGCTAAAACGACTGTTCAGCTAGCTGACCATTCTTATGTTCGGGTCAAAGGAGCTCTACATGATGTACCTGTTAGGATCGGGAATTTCTTTATTCCCGTAGATTTTATTGTCTTAAATATACCCGAGGACCGTAACATTCCCGTTATTTTGGGAAGACCATTTTTGTGCACTGCTGGTGCAATTATCGATGTCGGGGTTGGGACACTTACCTTTCAGGTCGGAGGGGAGGACTTGGTTTTTACTAAGTCTGATGACCCTAGGGAACCCATGCACATCACGCCATGTGAGGATGTCCCTCATGAAGAGTCCTTTGATATACCGTCTGATAGTCCTTCTGAGTCACATATTATCGCTGCTGTTGTAACACCTCTGCCCCATCCTGGGAGCGAATTGGAGGAACATTGCTTTGTTTCTCTTTTTGCTGTGTCTTGACAAGTTCTGCACCGAGAGGCGAGATGGGTGCTCGAGTCCGGAATGAACCGCCCGGATAGACGACCCGGGAGGAGGTGTTGATAAAGCTACACCGTCTAGGAAAAAGTTGCTTGATGAGGTGATAGATTGGGACCGGATCTTTGTGGGAAGTCGTTTATTCTTACATTGCCAAGTTGTGGAGGCGGATGCCCGCTTGACGATTGTTGAAGCTACACAGACGGTCGTCGAGGCCTAGTAGTAGGCAACTGATTTGTGCTGTTGGATGATCCGGGAGGCAGCCCGGACTGTTTTATTGTACTTTTGTTGAACTATTTATTTTTCCTTAGCTTATTGTTGAACTTTATACGCTGTTTTACGAACTTCCCATGTATTTCCTTGCTTTAAATGCGTGTTTTGCAGGTCAAAGTACTCGATCGAATGGTTTTGTGCTCGATCGAGCACTTTTTTGAGGCAGTTTTCACTCGATCGAGTGATATTGTCCTCGATCGACCAAAACCAAAATCATGCTTACTCGATCGAGTGGTTTTCTACTCGATCGAGTCCTTCCAAGCACCAGTTCACTCGATCGAGCTGTTCCAAGTGCTCGATCGACTAGTTTTGACTCCCAGCTGCTGTTTTCCGTCTATGGAGCTACTGTTTGACTTTCTTTGACCTCCCATGTTCATGGTCGGTTTGGGGAGGTCCCTCTATATAACGTTTTGTAAGTTTTTCCGACTCCATTTATCCTCTTCTCTTCAGTTTGCATTTCTTTCCCTATTTTTGGTACAATGAGGGCATTATACGGTTTGGTTTGGGGAGGTATGCATCCATATCTGTGTCTGCATGTTTTCTTGCATTTTTGCTTGCACGTTTACTTATTTCCGCATGCATTGTTGTTTTAATTAATTCCAAAAATCATAAAAACCATAAAATTTCAAAAATTTCAAAATTTCATGTTTAATTTGAGTCGGAACGTTTGAACATTGACGCTACTATGAACCCTTACTTGCGCCCTGCATATTCTTGACATTTAGTTGGCATGATTATGTGCATAATCCATGAGTTTTTGTTTCTCTCTTATCTGAACGAATAGACTTGATTCATTGTGTCGGCAAGCTACATTACATTCTGAGGTTAGAGCTTTATAACTGGTGACATTCATGACCGGTTTCATTTAGGATGTGAGTAGTACTCTCTTTAAGGCATGTAACATTAATTTGCATAAGCATGAGTCTAGTCTTCTTAATACCTGTATGAATTCGGTCTGTGGATGGTGACATATGTTAGGAGAGGCAGTTCCCTTTATTTCAATCTACCCATGAACCCCACATAGCCAAATTGCCTTTTTGCCCTATTAACTACTTTCTATAATACTTCCTACCCTAGCCGAGCTAGTGACGAGTAATTATTGGAATGTTTTACTGCAATATGGTTATTATATCTGATTTCAGAAGATGGTGGAAGAATTGAATGGAATGAAAGAATTATTGAAGAAAAAAAGAAATGAAAAGAGAAAAAAAAGAGAACGAAAAAAAAATGGAAATAAGAAAAGAAAAAGAAAAAAAAATCATGTGAAAAAGAAACTGGTTAATGATTTTCACTCCCATGTCCTATTCATATCTTATGGGGAGTTGACGAGTTCTTGGTGTTTCGTGAGTTCAGTGCATGGTTTTGCATCGTTTCATCTTGCTATATTGAGTACGAAGTTGGGATGCAGTTTAAATTTGGATTCGTTGTTGCTAGCCTGGCTATTAACCCCACATATCCAAATTCATTTTAGCCCCTTCTTACCCATTACCTCACTTACCCAAATGTAAGTCCTCGGCGTGTGTCTTGGTCATTAGTATGGTTGGAATGCATATGTACGGTTGTAGAGACTTTATTCATGTTAACTGCATGCATGTTCTTATAGGTCGAGTTAGGTGAGTGTCTTACTTCTTTCTATCTTTCATATATATACTCACCTTGTGCCTAATTTTGAGTGATGAGCGACCCGTGAGAGTCCGATATCTTTTGAATCTTGCAAGGTCGACGGTTCAGTAAGTTTGAAACATTGATTTAACTCGTTTGCACTTCTCATTTGCCACTTTGTCAGTTATTGCATTAAATTGGTTTTAGTGGGTGATTTGTAGCTGATGCGTTGGTCCCGTTCCACTATTGTTTCTTAGTTGCATTCATATTTGCTTGGGGACAAGCAAAGGTTTGGTTTTGGGAGATTTGATGCGTGTCTTTTATATAAGGTTTTTACCTCATTTTTACACGCATTTCTGTACTATTTATGTAGCATCTAGCTACAAATACCCCCGAATATCCTACTTTGGTTCGTTTTATGTAATTTGCAGGAATTAACCGAAGAGGAGCTAAATCGAGCCTTTTACCGTCCGTTTAGCATGCATTTGGAGGAAGAGTGAATTTAGAGCGGGAATGTAGCTATTTTGGGATGCGCAAAGAAGAAAGATAGCTGGGCGAGCAAAGGAAGAACTTCAAATTGCTAGTGCCTACTTTAGAGAGCCATATCTCGAGTTGTACAACAGATATTCAGGTGATTCCAATTGGAGATAAAATGTTGTCCTCTTAGCTTTCCAACGCCACCGGAATCGCCCTATTTGCCCAAGTAACGAAGAAATGGAAGCCGTTTGAAGTTCAGTGCGCAAAGCAGGAAAAGTACTCGATCAAGTAGATATATGGTCGATCGAGTACTAGCTACAGCGAGAAGATTTTAGTCGAGAATAATTAGATTAATAATAATACTACTTAGTATAAATAAGAGTAGTTTAGACCTAATAAGGATTGAATTCATTCCCTGGAGTCAGTAGAGGGAAAGGATGACTGCTTTGTTCTTCATTTTCTCTATTTTTCGGATCAATTGGATATCTCTTCTTCTCTCTCGTTCAATTTCATTTCTACCTTAGGTTACTGTTCTTTGGGATTTTGTTCTTCCTTATAGTTTTGCTACTCAGATTCGGATTGTATTGGTACTATTGTTCTTCTTTAATCTTTTAATCATTTTTATTGCTTGAATTCCTTCCTCCCTTATTTATTATCATAATTGCTTTTATTCAATCCTTATCAGTTTTATCATTATGTTTAGTTTCAATTATTTATTTATTGTTGTTGTTAATTCAATGATAATGAGTAGCTAATTTTCATATGCTAAGACTATAGGGGATCCATAATTATGAAGGGAGAGTAATCGATTTATCGGGTTAATGCCGGTATTGTCTTTGTTGGTTAAATGCTGCAGTTAATTGTATCCGTCTGATTGAGTTGACACAACTAGGCATTTATTTCTTAGTGATCCTCGACCTGGACCGAAAGGTTGGAAGAGGTGAGACTAGTAGCGAACAATAGAGTATTGCAGTGAGGGCGAAAGTTAAGCTGTTTACACTTTAGGGTGAATTAAGGACCGAAAGGTGACGTTCGTTACCCCGTAGACCGTATTTGCATTGACCTGAGACCTAAATTACTTGATCGGATGATTATGGTGAACCATTTGTCTTAGCTGTTTCTCTCTATCTGGTTAATCCCCTTCTCTTGTTCTCTTTTCTTTAATCTTATTAGTTTAGAAAATCACATTTAAACCCCCATCTCTGTGACATCCTGACAGACTAAGTTAAACAGATAATTAGCAAAATAGCCTCCCTGTGGAGATCGACCCTACTTGCTGCTAGCTTCTGTTAGTTGTTTTTAGGTTTATTTTTGGTACAGAAACGACCGTATCAACCTTCTTAGGGTTAGATGTATCGACAAAACCTTCAAGTTGTATCATGTACACCTCTTCTTCTAGAATCCCATTCAAGAAGGCGGTTTTGACATCCATTTGCCAAATCTCATAATCATGAAATGTGGCAACCGCTAAGATTATCCTAATGGACCTAAGCATAGCGACTGGAGAGAAGGTTTCGTCATAGTGTAAACCATGAACTTGGGTGAAACCTTTTGCCACCAATCTAGCTTTGTAAACATCCACATGTTTATCCACGCCGAGCTTAATTTTATATATCCATTTACACTGAAGGGGTCGCACTCCCTCAGGTAAATCCACCATGTCCCATACTTGGTTCTCATACATGGAATCCATTTCGGATCGCATGGCTTCTAGCCAAAGCGAGGAGTCGGGACTAGACATGGCCGATTTATAGGTAGTGGGTTCATCACTTTCAAAACGTAACAAAACACCATCTTCTTCGATGTTACCAAGGTAACGGTCAAGTGGATTAGAAATCCTACTTGACTTTCTAGGAATAATTACCGTTTCAGAGGAAGAGGGAATGCTATCCTCCACGTTCTCCTCTACCTCATTCTCGGTTTGGTAATAGTCAGGTGGATTAGAAATCCTACTTGACTTTCTAGGAATAATTACCGTTTCAGAGGAAGAGGGAATGCTATCCTCTACGTTCTCCTCTACCTCATTCTCGGTTTGTGGCTCTCGAACTTCTTCAAGTTCAAATTTTCTCCCACTCTGTCTCCTAGAAATAAACTCCTTTTCTAGGAAGACAGCATCACGAGCCACAAACACTTTGTTCTCGTGTTTATTTTAGAAGTAATAGCCACGTGTTTCCCTTGGATATCCTACAAAAAGACATTTGTCAGGCCTGGGTGCAAGCTTATTGTCAGACTTGATCTTAACGTATGCTTCACAACCCCAAATATGCATGAATGACAAATGAGGGACTTTCCTTGTCCATATCTCATATGGAGTCTTATCGGTCGCTTTAGTCGGGCTTCGACTTAGTGAAAATACTGCAGACAAGAGGGCAAAACCCCAAAATGAACTAGGAAGCTCAGTTAGACTCGTCATAGACCGAACCATATCAAGTAAAGTTCGGTTTCTCCTTTCGGCCACACCATTTAATTGTGGTGTGCCAGAAGGAGTCCATTGTGATACTATACCACAATCTTTTAGGTGTGAATCAAATTCAATATTTAAATACTCACCACCACGGTCGGACCGTAGGGTCTTTATCTTTTTATCCAATTGGTTCTCTACTTCTTTTTGGAACTCTTTGAACTTGTCAAAGGCTTCACTCTTATTCTTCATTAAGTAGACATACCCATATCTACTTAAGTCATCAGTAAAAGTAATGAAGTAGTGAAAACCTCCTCTAGCGGTGATGGTTAATGGTCCACACACATCCGTATGTATGAGAGCCAAAACCTCACTAGCTCGTGTCCCTTTTCCCGCAAAAGGTGCACGAGTCATCTTGCCTAAAAGGCAAGACTCGCATGTACCATAAGATTCGAAACCAAATGGTTTGAGCACTTTTGATGAAGCAAGTCTCTTAAGGCGTCTTTCGTTTATGTGGCCTAAACGACAATGCCAAAGGTAGGATTTGTTTGGATCACCCGTTTTGAGCTTTTTAGTTTCCACATGATAAACGTCATTAACATCATTTAAAACATAAATGCCTCCAATTGAAATGGCCTTGCCATAAACCACATCATTAAAAGAAAAAGTACAACACTTGTCCTTAATCATAAAACAAAAGCCTTCTGCGTCTAACGCGGAAATGTAGATGATGTTCTTAGTTAAAGTTGGTACAAAATAACACTTATTTAAATACAACTCTAAACCACTAGCTAAAGTGAGCACATAGGTCCCCACGGAAACGGCGGCTACTCTAGCTCCATTGCCCATGCGGAGATCCACATCACCTTTTGCTAGTGCTTGCACGTCCCTTAAACCCTGCAAATGGTTACAAAGGTGAGAGCCACATCCGGTATCAAGTACCCAAGTGGAAGTACAAGCATAATTAACGTTTATCACATAGAGAGAGGAAATCATACCAATAGGCGTCACACGCCCTTCCTTGAGATCCTCCAAGTATTTAGGACTCCTCCTCCTATAATGCCCCTTCCCATTACAATGGAAACATTCGGCCTCGGAGAGCTTGACACTTTTTGCCTTGGGATTGCCATTTACAGCGGCCTTCCCCTTTCCCTTGTCAATTTTCTTTGACGATTTCTTGAATTGGGACTTTTCTTTCCCTTTTCCTTTCTTGACTCCAAGGGACATGTTCTTTAACTTCATGGTTAATACATCCCCTTTTTCGCTCCCACTAGCCTCCATATCCCTCTCCGCTTGGGTGAGGAGTGCATGAATTTCATGGTAACTCTTATCCATGTCATTCATGTTGTAGTTTACCCTAAAGTGGGCAAACTTGGTGGGGAGTGAGTGGAGGATACGATCCACCACAAGAGTTTTAGGAATATTACACCCTAGACGCTCTAGGATGTCAACATATTCGACCATTTAGAGTACATGGGGACCAACCTTTTGGCCCCTATCAAGCTTAGCTTCAAAGAAGCGTGCCGCCACATCGTATTGACGGACTTTTGGTGTTTGTGAAAACATAGTGATCATACGAGTGAAAATCTCGTACGCATTTAAAGAAATACATGATAGCTTGAGCTTTGGGGATATTGACCATATCAACACATTCTTGATATCATTCAACATCCTCACATAGTCATCATACGCGGTCCGCACCGCCGATGAAGCTCTTGCACCGGGCTCGATTAGAGGAGCATCGGTCAAGTAAGTGAGCTCATTGTCGGACAACGTGGCACTTTTGATGTTGGATTCCCATTCAAGAAAGTTACTACCGTCATCTTTTAAAATACATTTGTCCATTACGGACCTTAGCCATGAATCTTTGCCTAGTGAAGTAGTCGATGGAGTTGATGAAGTTACCATTGCGAATTAAAATGCTACAACAAAAAGGAAAAATTAACATTCATTGTTTTAAAAATTACTTGTAAAAACATGTTTAGCAAGTTTTAGCATTTATCTAATGACCTCCCACTAAATTATATAAATGATTCCAAGACCCAAATACTAAACAAAAATGAGCATCGCTTGGGCGAAACATCCCATAATTGCGTAAATTCGGTAAGTCACGTTGACTAATTCTACCTCTTAGAACTCTTGGTCGACTAATTTCCTCAAATTCATCTACTAGCCCCGGAACACAAGACCGTCTTATATCCCGTTGAGTCCAACCAACTTTAGCGTGTGATAACCGTTTACCACCCTACTTACCCAAGGTAAAAAGAGAACACCCAGCTTGGGCGAGCGTGGCTCTAATGAACAAGAGATTCATAGGTGTTACTAATTGGTAAGGCTAATCTCAATTTTAGATATGTGAGAGATCTTGTCAATTTAGTCATAAATTCCTTATAAGTGAATCAATTCGGTGAATGTAAATGACGTGAATTGACAACCGCGAAAATAAAATGCATGTGAATGGCGATTTTGGCATGCGCGAAAATAAAACAAGCAAACATGTAAGCATATGAATAAATCCTAGTATGGCCACCTAGTTAATAAAAACTAGTGTATTACATTTCGGAAACCAACTCCTTGGTCCCTTGCCTCTTCATTCCATAAGTGGCTCTTCCTTGTGGGATTTGGAACACCTTCCAAAAATCGACTCCGTCTCGTTGTAATCCGTCTTTTGGAAACGCCGGTAAAAATAACTATTACAAATGAATTACATAGCTATTCCTATTATACATTAATTAATAAAATAAATAAAACTATTAAATAATTACAAACCGACGATACGAGATCGTATTTAATTAAAAACAAGTCGATATTCCCATTCATTTCGGGTAATAACGATTAAAATTAACTAGGCCATACTAGGTACAACAAGATAAATACTTTAAATAAATGACAATCATTCATTCAACTTAAATAAATATGCTTAAAATGCTGTAAAATGATGCCAAAATCGCCCTATCTATCATTCGTTGGTATCCATCTCGGTTTTTGTGGATTTAATCGATTTTTAACATGTAAAAATCAATAATTAACTCTTAAATCTCAATAAAGTCCAAACTAATTGTCCAAACTGTTTTGAACCTCAAAATTAGTCCTCACTAATTTTATGATAAATTATTAGTTTGATTTGGTGATATTTTGCTAATTTAATCGATAAAATAATAATATTTAAGTAAAAATCCAAAATAATTGAAAAATTACCCAAACAATTGAAACAAAATTTTTTAGTATTCTAGAACACTCCCAAGAATACCAAAATGTCATAAACATTGCCCAAAAAATCCTGATAAATGTTATAAAGAAAATGATCGATATTTATCGGTTTTTAACCACTAAAACCAATAAACATCAAAACAAAGTGAAACCACACATGCAAAATCACTTTTAACACTTAAATAATATTCTTAAATGTAAATAAATTTATCATGGGCAGAATCAAAAGTTTCGAAATTATGATTAATTAATTTGACTTTTATCGACTTTTATCTCATAAAATCAATAAACATGCAAAAAATTCGAACCAACCTTCAACCTTTTGCATACAAACAGTAGAAAATATGCATGAAATACCATAAAAACTCCATGCACCGAATCAACTTTTAACTATTTTTAATCAATTTTTCACTAAAATGCGACATTTTGACTCGGTTTTCTACCAAAAATCATTAAAAATAGCAAAATAACTACAAAAATCACCAAAAAATTCCACAAACCCTTTTAGATCAGTAGGTATGCATGTCCCAAAAATTTTGTGCTAAAACATCTTCTAACACAGTTTTTGAGTTTTTATAAATTATCTCATAATTCATTAAAATGCTTAAAATCAACATGCAAATTACAAGCCTAAGCTCTGATACCACTTAAAACATCATAGATCCATATTAGACTCTCTAATAAAATTAATTTATCTCATAAATTGTCATTTAGGTGATCTATGTAACATGCATGCTAATATGAAAGCATAAAAGAAAGTAAAAGGAAAAACAATTTCCTTACATTGATTTAGTGGTAAAAAGGGCACAAACTAGTTCACCTTACTAGCTTATTCTTGAGCTTAAACCAAATGGAAGATCCTCCTTGCAAATCTTCAATAAGAAGATCTCCTTCTTGTTGCACCCAAGAACTAACCCAATAATAATAACAAAGCTGGAACCATAATTTCTTTTTTTTAGTCATGGAAAGAGAAACTACTTCTTCTCCAAGGAAACCCTGAAAAACCAAAAACACGTAACTTTTTCATCTTTTTTACTTGATTTTCAGCTTGACCATGGCTAAAACAAGAGCGCGCAACAAACAATCTGGGACACCTGAGCATGTAGTTGAGGAAACATCGATGGTTATGGATTCTGAGGCACCAATTGTTGAAGATATTACGGAGGAAGAGGCTCAAAGAGAAATTCAGGAGGGTAACGTTACAGAGGCGGTTACTACAGGTAATTCTTCGTCTGAAACTGTGGGTCAACTACTTAATCTCACTGGAATTTTGGAGAAAACTCTGGTGGTTAGTTCACCAGTAGTCTCAGGTAAAACACCAACTCCTGCTACTGATTTGGGTATTGGACTTGCTAGGCCTTGGAATTCTGTGGCGAAACCCTCCCCTGGTATGAGTCTCCACTATTGTGAACATAGTAGAGATGCTACGATTGTTGAGATAGTTGAGGAGGATGTTATTGATGAACTAAAATTTTGGAAGAACACATTGATGGGTAATTTTTTGGGTGCCAATCCAAAATTGCCGCAGGTTGATGAGTTTGTTCTAAAAAATTAGAAGAATGTAACAAGGCCAATTGTGCAGTATTATAAGAAAGGCTGGTTTAGTTTCAGATTTTTTTGTGCAGAAGATATGAATGAGATACTAAAGGGAGGCCAATGGACAATGGGTGCTAGTAATCTGATACTGAAGCAATGGACACCCTCCTTCTCTCAGGAAATGGATTTTGTCTCTCAGGTTCTGTTATGGGTTCTTTTTCCTGACTTGGATCCTTTCTTGTGGTCTGACAAGGTTCTCAGTAAGATGGCTAGCACCATTGGGAAGCCACTCTTTGCTGACTTACCTACCACTTTTAAGTCTAAGTTATTGTTTGCTAGAGTCTTGGTGGAGGTGGATGTTGCTGAAGATTTGCCTAGCACCATTCAAGTTGCTACTCCTTATCATGGAACAACCACTCAACGTATTATCTATGAGTGATCGCCCTACTACTCCCCTTTCGCCGCAGGAAGTTCACACTAAGGAGCACCGTAAGTTTACCAAAATTAACAAACAGTTGGAGGAAAAGAGGAAAACTAAGGTGGTTCGGGGAGTATAGAGTCAATTTCTCGTAAGATTGCTCCTCCTTCAGATGACGGTCTAGGGGTAGGCCATAGTCTTGTTCTTTGCAGGTCGAGAAGCCTGTTGAGAAGGAAGGGATGAGCTCGTAATGCCTTGGGCTAGGTTCTTCTCTCTCCAACTCGAGGTTCTTTCTTCCTCCTCTCGCCGAAGCTGTGCTCGGGATCCCACACAGTTAAGGGTGAAAATGTGCAGAGTGGTGGAGAAATTGCAGATGGGGATATCTCAATGAATCCTAATTACAGTGTTTCAGTTCAGAACTCTTACTCTATTTTGCAAGATGAGGGGACCATATTGGCTACTAACACAGAGGTGGTTCTTCTGGAAGAGGAGCCTCCTGGCCCTAAAATATGAGAGTTTCTTCATGGAACATTAGAGGGTTTAATGACCCAATAAAACAGCAGGAGGTTAGGGGTTATCTTAGGGAAAATAAAGTTGAGGTTCTGGGTTTGCTAGAAACGAGGGTTAAAATTAATAATTCTGCTGCTATTAGTAGGTTTTTTCCTTCCTATTTGGTTATGAATAATTACTCCCACCATTACAATGGTAGGATTTGGGTGTTTTTGGATATTAGGAGAGTCACTTTGGTTTCTTCTTATGTCCATGATCAACTCATTCATTTAGAGCTTCAACATAATGCTTCAAATAAGACTTTCCATGTTTCTTTTGTTTATGGTAGTAATGATGTTGACCATAGAGAAAGATTATGGGTGGAATTGAAAGGAGTGGCTTCAAAGGTTACCAATTGGATTCTTATGGGTGATTGGAACATTGTGAGAAGTATGGAGGAGAGGATTGGTCCTAATCCACCCTCTGTTAGAGATATGCTGGCTTTTAATTAATGCATTTTGGATTGCCAGTTAGATGATCTTCATAGTTTGGGTTGTGAATATACCTGGACTAATAAACAGGATGCTGCTACTAGGGTTTGGTCAAGACTGGATAGAGTTCTCTCTAACCTCTTATGGTTGATATATTTCCCCACTTCTCAGGTTCATGTATTGCCTACAGGGGTCTCTGATCATTCTCCTCTCTTGGTTACTGTTACTGATGTCAATACCCCAAGGAAAAGATTCAGCTATTTGAATTGCTGGGAAGGTCATGAGGAGTATGGTACCAGGGTCAGGGAGGCTTGGGATATTCCTGTCAGAGGGAATGCTATGTATAGCTTGTTCTCAAAATTAAAACAAGTTAGGCAGAAGCTCATTGTGTTACACAAGCACACATATTTTGGAATTTCTGAGAAAGTAAAGGAAGCTCAGCAGCATTTGCATGATTGTCAATCCTGTCTTCAGGGCAATCCTTTTTACCATGACTTAATTGTTAAGGAGGGGGATTTGTTGAATGCTTATCTGGTTCTTAAGCAGGCTGAGCATAGCTCTCTACTTCAAAGAGCTAAGGTTCAGAGTATCAAATTCAATGATGCCCTACTAGTTATTACTTCTCTAGAATTGCTTCTAGGAAACATCAGGGTATTATTGGGAAGTTGAAAGACATGCAAGGAATGGACAGGGATGGGGTGTCTGCTGTAAACCAGTCCTTTGTTGAATACTATCAGTGGCTATTAGGTAAGCATAGTCCTGTGGATACCTCTCTTATGGACTCATTGGATGGTCCTAGGTTTCCTGCTTCTGGATGTGAGGAGATCTGCAAGGAGATTGATGACAAAGAAATTAAAGTTGCTCTCTTCTCAATAGCTCCTAACAAGAGTCCTGGGCAAGATGGGTTTTCATCTCAATTTTTCAAAACTAATTGGGAAGTCATAAAATATGATTTCTGCAAGGCTGTTAAGGGTTTCTTTCAGACAGGCCATATGTCAAAGCAAGCTAATACAACTTTGCTTGCCCTTATTCCCAAGAAGCCTGTGGTGGCAACTGTCATGGACTATAGGGCCATTGCTTTGTTGTGAGTATTTTACAAAATCACAAGCAAGATCTTATATTCCAGGCTTAAACCTTTTTGCCGGATATTGTGGGTAAGGAGCAGGGGGCGTTTGTCACAGGGAGAAGTATATTTGAAAATATTATGCTGACCCAATCTCTGGTCAAGGGATATGCTCAACATGGTGTTTCTCCTAGATGTTTAATCAAGGTAGACATAAGGAAAGCATTTGATTCTCTTCAATGGGAATTTATTGATAAGATAAAGACTTTTACTTCCCCGAGAAATTTAGAAAGTGGATTATGGGGTGTATTACTTCCACCTGGTTCAGCTTAAAGGTGAATGGAGATCATGTTGGTTTTTTCAAAGGGGCTAGTGGACTCAGAGAAGGAGATCCCTTATCTCCTTTTTTGTTTGTCATGAGTATGGAGATTTTATCACACATTTTAAGGGGTATACATAAGTTGCACCAGGTCTCTTACCATCCTAAGTGTGGGGGATAGGTTTGAATCATATGATCTTTCTTGATGATTTGATGCTCTTTGTCGGGGGTGATGTTCCTTCATCGAGCTATTACCTCCTCTTTGGACTCCTTTGCTAAAATGTGTGGATTAATTGCTAATCCTGATAAAACAAATATCTATATGGGAGGTATAAGGGAGAATATTAAGCAGGAAATCTTGAGTGCTACTGGGTATATTGAAGGAGATTTTCCTTTCAGATATCTTGGTGTCCCTCTCAATGAAGGCAGATCGAACAAAACCATGTTTGCCGATCTACTTTCCAAGGTTCTGGGGCTCTAAATCACCGGACTAATTATAAACTCTCTTATGCTGGGAAAATTACCCTCATTAACTCTGTCATTTTTGGCTTGGAGCAGTTCTGGTGCTCAACTCTATTGCTTCCAAAAGGTGTGCTCAGGCTAATTAACAAATTCTGCAAAAATTTCCTTTGGAACTCTGAAGAAGGGCAAAGGAAACTGATTATGAAAAGCTGGTCCTCTTGTTGTTATCCTTACCAGGAAGGTGGATTTAATATCAAGGAGATTCTGTCCTGGAACAAATGTGTGATTTGTAAGTGGATTTGGAAACTCATTAATCAATCTGATGGGTTTTGGGTCACTTGGAATTACACTTATAATATCAAACAGGGGGATTTTTGGACTCTACAGAAGAAAAGTACACATTCTGAGAGTTGGAGTAGTATATTGCAGGTCAGAGACGAGTTGATGGTTATGGCAGGATCTGGGGATAATGTCAAGGGGTTGCTGCAGAGCTGTGTCAGGAAGGGGAAGCTCAGGCTTCACCTGTTATATGATCATTTTAGGCAGCGTGGCAACACTTTGAGTTGGGCTAAGGTTGCTTGGAATCGTGATCTATTGCCTAAGCATAGTTTTTTCCTGGTAATGGCTATGCAAAGGAAACTGGCTACTATTGATCAGTTGAATGTTAGGGGATTGTGCATGGTTAATTGTTGTACATTATGC
Source organism: Silene latifolia (assembly GCF_048544455.1). Taxonomy (NCBI): domain Eukaryota; kingdom Viridiplantae; phylum Streptophyta; class Magnoliopsida; order Caryophyllales; family Caryophyllaceae; genus Silene; species Silene latifolia. Next base: position 218,414,025 of record NC_133537.1, on the reverse strand, counting down.
AAGATGGACAATGAATGCCACAAGCATTTGTTCTTTCAATGCAGCTATTCTACTATGATATGAAGGCAGATTCTCACTTGGCTGAATATGCAGTACAGAACTGTCAAACTGAGAAAAGAAATGCACTGGATTGCTGGTAGAAGAACCTGCAAACATTGGAAGGCTCGATGGTACACAAGTTGTTTGGGTGCTACTGTCTGCTGCATTTGGGAAGAGCGTAATACACGAATATTTACTGGACATGAACATCAGGTTGATTATGTAGTGAAACGAATTCAATATTTAGTTAAAGTTCGCTTATTATATGTAACTCATCCCTCTAAAAAGGGTGACATTGTAAAAGCTTTAGATGGATGTTAGTTGAGAAAACTTGTGGTTCTTCTTTTGTAAGATTGGCCATCTTTCCCTATTTGGAGGAATAATATGGCTTGCTTTTCTTGCAAAAAAAAATAATAATAATAATAACAAGTATTGAACTAGAACTTGTTAATATTGTACCCTTGATTATTATTAATAATATTACTAACTAGTCTTAGTAATAATATTTATTTTTACTAACAAGCTTAGTAGTGATGAATATTATTTTAGAGAGATGTTGGAGAAATTATTCACATGCAAAAGTGTTGAGTGAAGAAGTGAGGTAGAGTCAATAAATGAACAATAGATGGAGTGAAATAGGAAGGGAAGTGGCGGGTGGAGGTGGAGTGAGGGAGTAGATAAATTTTGTCTTATGTTTTTCATCTTACATCACATGCAAACTCTTACATAAGATAAATTATGGTAGTATACAAAATAAGATGAAATGATTATGTGAGTAATCATCCACTACTCTTATTTTACACGGTCCACTTGACCATTTACGGGTCCATGTTGGTTCATATATTTGTCGCACAAATCCGTGTAATTTTTATTTTAAACATCGTATCATGTTTAAATACTTCCATAATTAATTCGTCCAATTCACTCCGTAAATATACGTGTACCACTACACATATTATTTACGTACTAATATTAATCACATTAATCAATTAGTACAATTTTAGTAAATTAACAGTTAATTAACTAAAACCCGTTTCCCAAAACTTATTATTCAATTATCGCATAATTAAATAATAACTGCCGCTCCTCGAGTTCGCAACTCGAAATCTCTCTAAAAATAATCGACTAACTTTTTAGTCTACAAATCAAGGGACTAAATAAATTGTATCTCATACAATTAATTAGTTGTCTATTGGGGTTCGTTCCTTTAGGTGTGACCGAAAGAGGTCAGTTGATCACCGCGGTCACGACAATAACGTCAAACTCTAGTCATCCAACCGTTATCGATTTACGTTAATCAACTGACGAGGATCAAATAATTAAATATCTGATGATATTCCATTAATGAGATTTATTATGTTAACGCACTATTGTGGAGGACACTAACTCCAACAAATTTGAGCTTTTATATTCCGCCTGTAGCTGGAGGGAAGAATTATTTTGTGGATAAATTTGGGAGCTGTCATAGGAAATTCGTTAGGCTTAAACGAATGCACATTTCAATTTCCTATATTATTATTCTATTATGGTGCTACTTATAGTTTTGTGTAGCACATGCGCAGTTATTTGATCGATGCTGCGTGCTTTGAGTTGTTTTAACTAGGCTCAATTGGAAAGGCTGGCTGAAGAAAAGATGGTCGAGCGGGGACCTGTCTGCAACTAGCGTTGTCCGGGAGGCAACCCGGAGTTTAAATTTTTAGTTGATTTAATTTTAAGTTTCTGTTGCGTATATAATAATTGGTTTTAAAACCATATACTGGGATAGTTAGCTTGTTTTGTTGGCTCCACGGGCTGTTTATTGTATCTTTGCAGGAATCTAATGTGGATGGCTCGATCGAGTACTTTTTATACTCGATCGAACCTTTTTGCTGCTGATTTCACTCGATCGAACATCTGCTCCCTTCGATCGAGTGCCTGCAAAAGACGATCTTTATTTAGATCAAGAGCCCTACTTTCTCGATCGAAATGCTTAGGTGCCAAGGTCACTCGATCGATCATTGGGTCCTTTCGATCGAGTACTTCCGTTTTGATTCCCAGCTAGTGACGCTGTTCTGCAGCTGTTTGCGACCTCCCCTTTTGCTGGCTGGTTTGGGGAGGTCCCTACTTCACGTACTTTTGTAAGTTTTCCGCATCTCACTCTCTCCTTTTTTAGTTTGCATTTCCTTTCCCTATTTTTGAGTACAATGAGGGCATTATACGGTTTGGTTTGGGGAGGTTATGCATCCATATCTGCATCCATATCTGTGTCTGCATTTACGTTTTTATTGGATTTCTGTAATCACGTTTAATTTCTGTATGCATTGTTGTTTATTTTTATAAAATTCAAAAATCTCATAAAAATAGAAAATTTGTCCTTTTGCTTAAGCCTTGCATAAATTAATATCTTCAGCTTTGTCTTCTGCATATCTACGAGTTAATGTATAAATTTAGCTGAACAAATAGACTTGACCTGAAAATTTTGGAAAACTACTTATAATTTCTAAGATTTAGAGCCTTATAAACTGGTTTCATTTATGACTAGTTTCATGTAGGATTGTGAATAGTATACTCCTTGCATAACATGTTCATTAATTTGCACGTATATGAAATTCTATTGCTTTTTGCCTACATACATTCGGGTTAGTGGTTGGTGTCATATGCAGGGAGGTGCTTACATTCCCTATTTCTTTCTTTTTATCCATTTAACTCCACATTAGCCAAATTTGCCTATTGACCCTTAACTACATCCAGATTTAGCATGCCTTGTCAAGCTAGTTAGTGTATGTTTTGCGGTATATAATTTATTGTGCCAAATTGGTTCGTATTGTATTGTTTTGGAGTTGGTAGAAAAGAGAAAAAGGAGGATGATGAAAAAAATTGAAAAATGAAAAAAAGAAAACGTGAAGAAAAAAAAAACCGAGAAAAGAGAAAAAAAAAAAGAAAAACAGAAAAAGAAAGAGAAAGAGAAAGAACATGAAACCGCGGGAAATGAAAAAATTGAAAAAAAAAATATGTTTGATTATTGACGGTTTCACTCCTATGCTTTATTTATATCTATTGAGGAGTATGTTCGGTTCGGTTTGGTGAGTTTGAATGTCAAAAGAAGGGCACTTATGCTTTATTTTCTAATTAGCTGAGAATTGGATGCTCTTATATGGTCTATTTAGGTGCTAGCTTGACGCTTTACCTCCACATATCCCATAATCATTTTGCCTTTTCTTACCTGTAGCCTCACTTTACCATACTTTTGTAAGCCCTCGGGTGTGACAGACCTTATTTGGTTGGAATGTATGTGCACGGTAGTTAGAATTGTCTATCATATTAGTTGCATGCATGTTTATGTAGGTCGTAATTTAGGTGAGCGACTATATTTCTTTCTCTCTTACATTCATATGCTTACCCTTTGCTTCATAAGAGAAGAGTGACCCGTGAGAGTCCATCATTAAAGGTCTTGCAAGGTCGACGGTTCAGCTTTATTATAAACATCTTATAACTCGTTTGCATTTGACACTTTTTGCTATAAGTGTTAGTTTGTTGCATTAAATCAGTTTAAGTGGACAATTTGTAGCTAGCTCTGAGTTTTCTTTTCTGTTCCATTAGTTTTGCATATAGTTTGCTTGGGGACAAGAAAAGGTTTGGTTTGGGGAAGTTTGATGCGTGCATTTTATATAGGCATTTCGTACTTCATTTGCACGCATTTCTACGCATTTTGTGTAGTGTTAGCTACAAATGTCCCCCGAATTATCTACTTTAGTTTCTCTTGTCTTATTTGCGGGAATGAACCGGAATGGAGCATAATCAAGCTTAATACATGTCCCTATGCATGCATTTAGGAGCTGAGTTGAGTCGGAGCTTGGAAACTACTAATTGTGATGCGCAAGGAAGTAAGATAGCTAGGCGAGCAAAGGAAGAACTTTAAATTACTAAGGCCTAAATTAAAGAGCTATATCTTGAGTTCAAAAATTATTTTCAGGTTATTCCAATTAGATATGAAAGCTTGTCCTCTAAGCTTTCCAATGCCATCAGAAACGCTCTGTTTGCCTAGGTAACGAAGAAATGGCAGCCGTTTGAATTTCAGTGCGCGAAGGAGGAATTATGCGCTGGAAACCACTCGATCGAATACTATAGTGTTTGATCGAGTAGTTTAAGTCCTCGATCGAATGGTGCCTTTTTGATAAGTATTCGATCGAGAGGTTTTAGCTTGGATTTGTTCGATCGAGTGATATGAAAGTCCTCGATCGAGTATTTAGTTGTTGGATAGAGTATTTAGTTGTTGGACGCGGGCTTTTTAGCTTAATTTCGTATTTTAGGTTTAATAATTGTCTCTCCTATAAATAGGAGAGACGTAATTAGGTTTAGGGGATCTCTCTTATCATCTCTTAATCACTTTTTCTGCTGCTTTTCAAATTGTTCGACTGCTCTCTTTTTCCGGATCTTAATTTGTAATTCTCTCTTACTCTCTTTAATTTACAATGTTCGTTATTTCTTAATTTTTTGTTCTTGCTCTATTTCTATTTATGCGTAGATAAATCTCTCTATGCTAGGACATAGAGGAGCCATGATTTTAAGGGAATTATGATTAGGTGATTAGGATTTAGCGCAAATTAGATCTATGTTGTTAATCACTGCAATTAATTGTTCTTGTCTACTTAAGTCGACGCAATTAGATAATTAACCTTGGTACACCTTGACCTGGATCGGAAGATTGGAAGGGGTAAGACCTGCAGTGAACATTAGAGCATTCTAATAAGGGCGGAAGCTAAGTTAGTAATGTTTTAGGGTGAATAGCGGACCGGAAGGACCTTTTTACTACCATGTAGATCGAATTTGCATTGACCTAAGACCCTAGACTAGATTTCTTAACAATCATGGTGAACCGACTGTCTTAGCTGTTTTTCTCTACTTAGTAAACTCGTCAAATTTCTGCTTTATTTCTCTTTGCTTTATTTCTCTATTAATATCCGTAGATTAGAATAATACTCAAACCCCTCATCTTGTGACCTCAGACAGACTGAATTAACAAGTAGATAGTGACCGCCTCCCTCTGGAGATCGACCCTACTTCCACTAGCTTCTGTTAGTTGTTTTAGGTTTTTATTTTTGGTACTAAACGACGGTATCAACTGGCCAGCTCCTCAAGCAAATAAACTACACTCTTATTAGTCTCATTCCCAAGGTGGATATACCTACAACTGTCTTGCAATATAGACATATTGCCTGCTGGAATGTGATTTACAAGTGCATTTCTAAACTCATTTGTTCCAGACTAGCAGGTGTGTTACCAGAGTTGGTGTCTCCTACTCAGGGTCGCTTTATCAAAGGGAGAAGTATAATTGAAAATATCTTAATATGTGAGGATATTATCAAATCTTATGAAAAGGTAGCTATATCTCCCAGGTGTATATTTAAAATGGATCTTCAAAAGGCATATGATACCATAGAGTGGAATTTCCTTGACCAAATGATGGAAGCTCTTGACTTTCCCATGAAATTGAGGAGATGGGTTATGGTGTGTGTGACTACAGCTAGCTATTCTCTCAACCTCAATGGCAACATGTTTGGTTTTTTTATAGGACAAAGGGGACTGAGACAAGGAGATCCCTTATCCCCTCTCTTGTTTACTATCTGTATGGAGTACCTCTCAATACTCTTAAACTATACTACTACCAATGGGGTTTTCAATTATCATCCTTTGTGTAAACCTATGCAGCTGACCCATTTGATGTTTGCAGATGATTTGATGCTTTTTTGCAAAGAAGATGTACAGTCTATGATGATCATTCTTAGAACCTTCTCTACTTTCTCCATTTCTTCAGGCCTTAAAATGAGTAGAGGTTAATCTAATGCTTATTTTAATGAGGTAAGAGAAAGTATTAAACAGGAGATTATGCAGGTTTCTGGCCTAGTGGAGGGATCCTTACCTTTTAGGTATCTTTGGGTACCTATCAAGACCACTAGGCTCTCTGCATTGGACTGTAAACCACTAGTGGATAAAATTGTGCAAAGAATCAGGTCTATTGGTGCAAAAAAACTTTTATATGCAGGGAGATTGGTGCTTGCCAAGGCTGTACTCAACACTTTGCATACCTACTGGGCATCAATGTTCATTCTACCCAATGGGCTCATTCACAAAATTGAAGCTATTTATAGGAACTTCATTTGGGATGGTGGAACTGAATTCACAAAATTTCCTTTAGTCTCCTGGGATAAAATTTTTAAACCTAAAGAAGAAGGAGAGTCAAATGGGTCTCCTGGGCATCAAGGATGACATTATTTGGATTAAAGCGACAGTAAGGAAGCTGGTATGGTGGATTACCTCTAAAGCTGACCACCTTTGGGTCAAATGGGTCAACCACACTTACATTAAGAACAAGGACTGGCATACTTATTCTCCACCAGCATCCTCTAGCTGGTATTGGAAGAAAATATGCCAGGTCAAAGAAGCCTTTAATGAAGCATACCAGCAAAACCACTGGAATGATAGTCCAGGTAAAGAATACTCTATTGCTAAAGGTCAAAAATTTTTTAGAGACAAGGGCGAGATTGTTAACTGGCATAATATGGTATGGATTAAGTGGTCTCTGCCTAAACATGGTTTCATGGCATGGATCTCAACACAAGAACATGAATACCAATGAAAAGCTTTATAAATTAGGTATAAGTGCGGATGATACCTGCTACATTTGTGGCTATCAAGCTGAAACCATGGATCACCTCTTCTTGCATGCGACTATAGTAAGGAGGTGATTAAGTTAGTTGGTCAATGGATTGGAATCATACTACCTACCCAGAACTTCCGCGAATGGAGCTTGAGAAGGGGGCAATCGAAAATCAGGATTAATGTGATTAATGATGTCTTCAACGCGTGTATTTACCATGTATGGAGGCAACGAAACTTGAGTAAACATGAGCTCACTCTTACTTGTCCGAAAAAAATTGCTGCCACCATTGTTGATGAGATGAAGATCAGGATAAAGGGGTGCCCGATGAAGACTCCTAATACTGATAAGATCTGGATTCGAAGACTTATTGACGATGCAAGATGATTGAAGAATCGGGGAAGGCTGTAGTTGTTAGTCGGCGTTTTATGAGATCTGTTTTTGTTCGTAAGGAAGATGAAGAAGATTAAGGGTTTGGAGATCTGATTTTGTTGGTTTAACAAAACAGGTCTGTTATGTTGTTTTCTTAATTGTGGGCATATGATAGTCCGTTTTTTATTTGGGTGGGAAACGAGCACATGTGCTTCTTTAGATTGTATTGGCTCCGCTTTCCCGTTGTATGGACTACTTTTCTCTTTTGATATAATAATTACATTTTATAAAAAAAAATGGATTTTTGAAAAGGTTTTTTTTTCTCTTTATTGGAAAATTTAAATTTGAAAATCAAAAAATTCGGCATTATCTGGTTTACAAATGGGACATTTGAAAGGTTTGGAAATGAATATTTTTTACACAATAATTTTGTCATTATTTTTTTTTATAAATGAGGAATTTAGACACGTGATTGATTCGGAAAACGCACACATACAAACAGGCATTATAATAGTATGCTGAGTGCATTTAAAAGGTTTTAGTTTAAAGGGTGGGTTGCCATACCAAGCTATCATACTATGGTATGTGGAGAGGTCCGTGCCAAACATGAGTCGGGTCGGTTCCTAGTCCATTCGCACAAGTAGTAAAAGCTCTTGATACAAACATGAGTAAGCATCGTGGTATGGTTGACGTCAATCGCTATCCATCTTTAAGCCCAAATAGGAATTTGGACCGTCCAGACGGGACAATGGGTCGAATGGGTTCGTTTAGGGACTAGAAAGACCAAATGAAACGACCTAAGTAGGTCGAGTAATGAAGATCGACAACTGTCTCGTATAAACTATTCCCTAACCTTGTTCAAGTTTCACCCTAGGTAACACTAGACTTAGTCTAAGTGTATCATCCCCAGCGGAGTCGTCAAACTATGGACATGGGACACCCGCGCCGCGCACACCCGCGCGTTGGTTTCGAGGCGGCGATACTTCTCCCACGGAACCTTGGTTTGCCAAAGCACGTCATGGGCCGTTACCGATTTGTGAGGCATTGAAACCGGTGAAAGGTTGAATAAGCCTGCATTTGTAGAGTCGCCACCAATATATTGTGGAAAAATTGGAAACCGTTCGAATACCTCGTGCCATGTCAAGACACAAAGTAGTGACATGAACACTAAAAAATTCGTTACCCTTAGCATTCTATGTCTAGAATGACTCTGGAAATGCAAATGGACACGGATGTCCAGAGATAACTGGGGTAAGGGGTGAGGGTACATATTAGGAAGTTCTTTAATTCGAACACCTAATCCTGCCCGCCTCGATAGCGGTCTCTACTAATGATTAGGGAAATTGTTCATATTTGATATGTCGTCGATGTAATGCATGCAATGCAACAAACATAGATTAATCCTAGCATGTGAAATTAGACTATGTCGGTTAACACGTGTTTTAGCAAACAATTTGGCCGAAGTTGATGTTAGATTCAATACATGTGAATGCCATACAATTAAATCATATATTACGATAATTAAAATCAATTACAAGGAGTACAAGGTTTATTTGATCTACGTCCAAAGCACGCTCGAAGACGGGATTTCAAAGAAGAAAATAAAAGGAAAAAATAAAATGAAAATACGTCATATTAGAGGTGATAGTTGATCGGAGCCATTTCGTGTTCACAATTAAGCATATGTGGTCGTTGGTCAATGGTCGATACAAAACACAATTTATACTTCACAAACAACTCTACAATTAGTAAAGAGGCAAGTAAAGGTCGGATCTCAAGGGACGGGTATTGAAATGAAGATTCTATTGTAACTAGTGGTGTCTAGGGGTGTCACAAATGGGGTTGATGTAGAAGGTTACTAAACTAAGATAGCAATGAAAATAAACTAACAAGGTAAATAAAATAAGGGGTGTAAACAATTGATTAAAAGCACTAGGGTGTCATGGGTTCATAGGGGAATCATGGGATATGATCATACAAACATGTTCTCAAATTATAAGCAAGCAATTATTGTTGTGATGGATTGAGTTGGGTTATATCTTACAATCCTAGGAAAGTTTGGGTCCCGGAGCCGAATCTCTTGGATTGTACAACACCTACAAGTCGACTTAATCTTCCCTACTTAACACATGCATGGTCTAACAAGACTCGAGTTGGGTTATGTCTTACAAGTCAAGTTGAAAGGATAGAAGATGATAGTAAATGCAAGGATTCATAGGCTTAGCATTTCATCAAATATAACATGTGCATGTATTAAGATCAAAACAAGCAAGCAAATAAGATATGAAAGCATATTAATTTAAGCATGAATCATTCCCCATGTTGGTTTCCCCTAATCACCCATTAAACCCTAGCTAAGAGACTACTCACTCATTATCATATTGATCATGCTAGAAAGGTTGTCAATCATACTAACATAATGAAACATGATGAATAAATGAAAGTAATTAGCAATAATTAAAAAGGGATTAAGAGATTATACCTACTAATGATTCCAATAATAAAGCAAGAATAATAGAAGTACTTGAATCCTAGATTGAGAGGTTGTCAATCTCCCAATAATAACCCAAATAATCTTCAATTACCCAAAATAAAGTAAGAACTAGAGAGAGATTAAAGAACTAAAACTTGGATTAAAACTTGATTAATATTTGATTACAATATTGAAGAGAGATTTGATTGATATTAACTACACTAATTATTGATAAGAAGAACATGCTCCTCTAATTAGACTAATGGGGTATTTATAGTGAAAATTAGGGAGGATGCATTAGGGTTAACTAAGGGCTAAACTAGTAATTACACTTTTTAAGTTGAGCAAGGAGCCTCCGGAATTATCCGAGAGAAGGGCTTCTCTTATCGATGCTTGAGGAATGAAAACGTCTTTGTCGCGATCCGTGCGGATGGGAGTCGGGACGGCCGGATCTGGGATGAAGGATCCGAGCGGATTCTTGGGCAAGACGCTCGGATTGGCGAGGGGAATCCGAGCGGATTCCTTTGTGGGACGCTCGGATTGGCGAGGACGGACGGATTCTCTACAATCCGTTCGGATTGTAGTTCAAAGAACTTTCCTTCTTCTTTTTCTTCCCTTTTCTTCATGAATTCCTTGGGGATTTCCTTGGGGACTCAAGGATCCTTTTCTCAACAATGCTCTTCTACTATGCTATGTACAAAGGCCTTCTAGTCTTGTCTCTCCTTGATGCTTGGTCATTGAATATGATCAATTTAGCCTTGTTTTGCCATGAAAATGCAAGATTCTTACTCCTTTCCTTCCAAGGGATCAAAATCTCAAAGAATATGCAAAACAAAGAACTAAAGATAAGAAATGACCCAAATAGGCACTAAAAAGCATGAAAACAATGGTAATTCGGGGGGCTAAATATGCGCCAATTATGGTCACATCAAATATCCCCAAACCGAACCTTTGCTCGTCCCGAGTAAAGAGGTGACAAAGACTAGGACCAATACTAACCTAACCTAATAATAATAGCCGATATGAGACAATTAGCGGGTCTCACTCCGCCCCTTCAACTCACAACAAGACAACCATGAGGTAGGATGCCTTCTTGCAAGGCAAGGTGGGTCTTGCCAAAATGGCGACACATCCAAACATTAAGCACACAAAAACACATAATGGATGCATCTACAAAAGAATAGCCACTTTCCTCATCTAAGTGGCGGAAATTATCTACAAGGGAAGCAATTCAAGGGTACACAATCCTTCATAGATGCAATTTGTTCAAACTACTAAGCCTAGAAGGATACCAATAAATCACCTCCAAAATGTGTCAAGCTAGGGTACCTTTGTCCTCAATCGTTAAATGCTTTTGTCAAGAGTAGACTCCCTATGGTGTTAGAAACACTGGAGGATCGCGGAATTCCCCCTCTTGCCTAGACAAGAAGAAGGGTCGTCCCCTCTCTACCATGCACAAAAATGGATACGATGGATAAAGGGATCGATAGATATTGAGTTTCATTTGGGAGTTTGCTTTTGTTGTTGTTTTTCCCCCCAATTTCTTTGGCATTTGACTTTTTGAGAACACTTTCTTTGCCATTCTTTTTGATTTTTGGCATTTCAATACTTGACAACTTTTTGCATTTCTTTTGAACATTTTCAAAGTCACCCCAATTAGTAACGAGGGTGCCTTGTATTTGAAGTTTTAGGAGTCTATTTTTGCTCCTCTTTTCATTTGATGCATTTTTGCAAACTTTCTTTCACTTTTCATTTCATTGAACTCAAATTGATTTCTTTTTGTTTTGTGCCCATTCCCTTTGATGACAAAAATATGGTAGAATATGGATGAATTGGTAGAAGTATGCATGGTTTCAAGGGTCACCTTGGAATAAACGGTAGCCAAGGAGTTATCACACCACAAGGTACTCTTGACTCGGCCTTAAACCATGGGTCAAAGGATACTAGCATGACACATCCTAGGGTGTTTTACAAGTATTCTAACAAGCAAAGTCTTAAGAATAAAAAGCATCTACTAGGGCCTATATACACTTGTCAAGCTTCCCAAGTAGACGGTTTCGCAAAATTTTCTAACATGCAACTACATGCCATGATGCAACTAGCATATAAACATCCTAATGCATATGATTCTACCAACTAATATGCCATATAAACTAAATGCAAGTCCTAGGTTCACATTGTTTTTACCGCATCAATCAAAATAAAGCCACATAGTCATTAACATAAAGAGGAAAAAGGAGATTGGAAAGATCATACCATGCGGTCTTCAATATCCTCATGTCTCGGATGTGGCGTAGTCAATCAAAGTGAACAAGGATGAACAAACACAATATATACAAGACAATATATACAAAGGAAATGAACTTGTTTTTGGTTTTTCAATTTTTCAAATTTTTATGATTTTTGAATAAAAGTTTAGTGTTAGAATTCCCATCCCCACACTAATATGGGCATTGTCCTCAATGGCCAAAATGATGGAAATTATGCAAAGATGATGCATGATTTCTATACTAAATGCAATTCTACACTAAGCTATACTACATGATGCATGGTTTTTGTTATGACGGAGAGGATAATTTAAATTACCTCCCATGCGTATGCATTAACTTCCCCAAACTAAGTAAGACACTATTGCTAATGTCAAAGCATGGGGGAGTTCATGCACACACTATGCTATGCATGAAACTAGATTGTCATTTTGGATTTTACAAAAATGGGAACAATAAAGAACACCTCAAAGGAACCGAGGTGTGAGTCCTTTGATGTTGCTAGGACCAAACCAACAAAAAGTCAAAGTTAAATAAAATACAAGGAAACAAGATACGAAGTTCTTTTCATGAAAAATAAAGATAAAGAGGAGAGATGAGAAAACTTCACTTGAACTAAGGTGGGTGCCTCTTGCCCGCTCCACCTAGTGATGAAGTAATCTCCTAAAAATCGGCATCATCTCCTTCAATATCGGTATCCCAAATATCCCTAGAAGCATCACTTAAACTTGGATCCATGAATTCATCTTCTTCACTCTCAAGCTTCACCGTATCACCTCCACAAGAGTCGCCGCTCTCCTCCCTTTTGCGACCGTTTGCCCCTTCATTGGCCTTGTCCGAGTTAGGAAGGAGCAACTCCATTTGAGCCCATGAAGGAAAAGCTCCTTCTTCACTTATCCGTCCCTTTTGAACCATGTCGTGGTATTGAGGGTAAAGAGCATAATAGTTGTCCACCTTGGTTTCATATTAACGGTAGTGCAAGTCTTGCAAGATTCCCGTGACAAAGTCGTCACGGGGGAGGATGAAGGGATTCGGATGGTTGTAAGGTTGGTAGGGAAAGGGGTAGGGAGGCACCTTTATCTTTTCACCTTGAGTTTGTTGTTCTTGTTGTTGTGGTGGAGGAGCTTGTGGGGGTGGAGCTTGCCTTTCTTGACTTTGAATGAGGTAAGAGGGTATTGGGGACAAGCTTCCTCTCCTTGGGGAGACTCGAGGTAGGTCGGCCATCGGAAGGTAGATAGGATCACTTCCTTTCGTCAACCATTTGATCCTTTTATCAACCCCCTCAAGGGTTATCCAATGGTGTTGGACAACAAGGAGGTCTTCATTAATTCTCATTCCTCCCGAGAGTGGAGTGTACTCATTGTTCTCATTGAACCTAGGATTAAAGTGCTTTGCAAGTCTTGTTATGAGTCCACCATTCACTATATGCTTCTTCCCATCATCATCACCATTTCGGAATTTCGCCCACTTTTCTAGCAAGACTAGAGGTGCATTGAGATGATACCCGTCTCTTCCTTGAATGTTTAGATAGGATTCCATGAACATGAGGTCCATTTGATTCACAATAGCAGGGTCTCGGCGGGCGAAGAGGGTACCCGAAAGAAATCGGTATGTGAGCCTCAAGATTGGGTTTTGGATGTGAAAAGCAAGACACTCTTTGGTAAGAATGAAGTCCCGACCCGTCATGGCCCTCCACAAAGGTGCGACACTATACTTCTTGGGTCTTGATGTTCGGGTAGGCGAGACATCAAGACCGAACACACTCGCAAATTCCACAAGGGTCATTGTTCTAGAGACATTCTCCAACCTAAACTCTATGCTAATCACTTTGTTTGAAGTTGTAATCTTTAAGCAACTCAAGAATTCGAGCACAAGAGACCGATAGGTGGGTTCAAACATGCGAAAGAGTGTTGAAAGACCAAAAACCTCAAATAAAGCCTCCACTTGGTGGAAAATTCCAAGCTTTCTTAAGGTATCATGACAAAGAAATTTAGTGGGAAGAATATTCTTACTTAAGAGTCGATGGAAGACCAATCGCTGCACATCATCAAGGAATTCCACATTCGAGAAATCGTCGAGCCTTGTGAGGTCTACAATTTCTACATGCTCTCTTCTAATGGTGTTGAGATGTGAGGTAGAGGAACTTCCCACCATCCTAGGTCTTCTTGCACTTCTAAAGGAGGATCTTCTAGGTGCCATCCTTGAGTTCTTTTGATTTGTGAAAGAGTAAGGTTGCTACTTGTTGATTGAGTGTTGAAAACCCTAGAAAATTTGGGGGTTTTTGATTTTGTGGGTGAAGAGAGTGATTTGGATATGTATGGGAGTTACAAGGGGGTGAGTTTTATAGGGTGAGTGGAAGGAGTAGTGATGTGTCATTATATGGGTGGTGGGGTGTAATTTAATTGAGAAAAGTCGGGTCGAGAAACGGGCAGGGAGACGAGCGGATTCGAAGCTGAGACGCTCGGATTCTCCTCTCACGGGACGGGCGGATTCTGGGCAAGACGCCCGGATTACGCCACAGTATAATCCCCAGAATTTTCTCGCCTCAAGACGGGCGTCCCGAGCATAAGACGCTCGGATTCTTCAGGGTCAGGACGGGCGTCTTCTTGAGAAGACGGGCGGATTCTTCGACAGAGATTTTTCTTTGAAATGCTCAGGGGAAAAGACGAGCGTCTTTCCACTAATCCGGCCGGATTCTCTCAGACGGGCGTCTTCTTCCTTAGGACGCTCGGATTCTTCATCACCCAGAAACCTTCAATTTCTCAACACGGCTGGACGCGCATTTTTCCCGACGTCCGTATTCGCCAGACGTCCGGATTTCCGGAGAGACGCACGGATTCTTGCTGCGAGTGTTGACTTTTTCTCCTTTCTTTCAATGCATCCCCACACTTAGGAATTTTCTCCTTCCTTCATTCAAAAACTCATTAGTAACCCTCCCTCACTTGTGCTCATGAAAAGAATTTATGCTTATTAAACAAATGCAATTAAATAATAAATACAAGTTAGAGGGTTAGTATATTTACAAATGGTGGTTTAGGGAGGACTCCACCAAACTCTCATTCATGATGAGATGTCAAGGAGAAGGAGGACCGAGGTAGGTAGCCTCGACCTCTCCAACAAATGCTCCTTCATAGTATGGCTTCAATCTTTGACCATTTACCTTGAACTTGCTTCCATCTTCCGCCTTGAGTTCGAAATCTCCATACTTCCCAACTTCGGTTATCACATAGGGACCCATCCATCTAGAGTTCAATTTTTCGGGAAAGAGTCGGTAGCGGGAATTGAATAGAAGGACTTTGTCTCCCTTGTGCAAGGCCTTTTGTCGAATCCTCTTATCATGAAGCAATTTTGTTCTTTCTTTGTAAATCTTTGCATTCTCATAAGATTGTAGTCGGAATTCCTCCAACTCTTGGATTTGGATCATCCTCTTTTGACCGCTCAATTTGAGATCAAGATTGAGTGCTCGGATTGCCCAATAAGCTTTGTATTCCAATTCGATTGGCAAATGACATGCTTTTCCATATACAAGCTTGTAGGGGGAGGCACCTATGGGAGTCTTATAGGCCGTCCTATAAGCCCAAAGAGCATCATCAAGCTTTGTGCTCCAATCTTTCCGAGTCTTGTTCACAACTTTTTCAAGAATTTGCTTGATCTCTCTATTTGAAATTTCCACTTGACCGCTTGTTTGAGGATGATATCCCAAGCCGGTTCGATGTTGAACACCATATTTGGTCAAAAGGGATGCAAGCTTCTTTTCATGGAAATGTGTTCCTCCATCACTAATGATAGCTCTAGGAACTCCGAATCTTGGAAAAATTATCTTCTTGAAGAGCTTGGTGACCGTTTTTGCATCATCATTGGGGTAGCAATTGCCTCTACCCACTTTGAAACGTAATCTACGGCCACAAGGATGTACTTATTCCCATTGGATGTCACAAAGGGTCCTTGGTAGTCGATTCCCCAAACATCGAAAATCTCTACCTCTAGGATGCCCCTTTGTGGCATTTCGTTCCTCCAAGATATATTGCCCGTTCTTTGACAAGCATCGCAATGAATGATGAATTCTCTTGTATCTTGAAACATTGTGGGCCAATAGAAACCCGATTGGAGGATTTTTGCAACGGTTCTTCTTGCTCCATGGTGGCCACCGTAGGGTGATGAATGACATCCTTCCAAGATTCCTTGGATTTCCCATTGAGGGATGCATCTCCCAGAGAGCCCATCACTACACTCCTTGTAGAGGTTTGGATCATCCCAAAAGTACCTCTTCACTTCGAATAGGAATCTCTTCCTTTGGTTGTGGTTCAAGTTTGGAGGGAGCACTTTTCCAACAATATAGTTAGCATAATCGGCAAACCATGGGGTGATGTGCCTTTCAAGTTGAGTTTGAATAGCCATCAAGATATCGTCGGGGAATGAGTCATTGATCGGGGTTTCTCCATTTTCGTCATGAAACCGGATCCTTAACAAATGATCCGCCACTACATTCTCGGCTCCTTTCTTGTCTCTTATTTCCAAGTCAAATTCTTGAAGTAGCAAAATCCATCTCAACAACCTTGGTTTTGCCTCCTTCTTTATCAAGAGATGTCGAAGAGCACGGTGATCCGAAAATACAATCACCTTGGATCCAAGTAAGTAGGACCGAAATTTATCCAAAGCATATACAATGGCAAGAAGCTCCTTTTCGGTTGTATCATAATTCACTTGAGAAGGGTCAAGGGTCTTGCTTATGTAATAGATGGCATGAAGAGCTCTCCCTACCCGTTGGCCAAGAACCGCTCCAACGGCGTAGTTGCTAGCATCACACATAATCTCAAAAGGTAACTCCCAATTTGGGGGTTGGATGATTGGTGCCAAGATTAATGCTTCTTTGATTCTATTGAAAGCTTCAACACACTCGTCAGTAAATTGGAATTGGGCATCCTTAAGCAAAAGTTGAGTGAGGGGTTTTGCTATTTTAGAAAAATCTTTTATGAATCGACGATAAAAACCCGCGTGACCGAGAAAACTTCTCACCCCTCTAACATTCACGGGGGGTGGGAGTTTCTTTATCACCTCAACTTTAGCTTTATCGACCTCGATGCCTTTTTCCGAAATCAAATGACCCAAAACAATTCCTTCATTAACCATGAAATGACACTTTTCCCAATTTAAAACAAGACTAACATCTTCACATTTTTGCAATACAAGAGAAAGATTATGCAAGCATGAGTCAAAGTCCTTTCCATAAACACTAAAATCATCCATAAAAACTTCCATTATGGTCTCTAGATAATCGGAGAAGACACTCATCATGCATCTTTGGAAAGTAGCGGGGGCATTACATAATCCAAAAGGCATCCGTCTATATGCAAAAGTGCCATAAGGGCACGTGAAGGTGGTCTTATGTTGGTCATCCGGGTGTATAGGGATTTGGAAGAATCCCGAATACCCGTCAAGGTAACAAAAGAATTTGTTAGAGGCTAACCTTTCAAGCATTTGGTCAATGAATGGTAAGGGGAAGTGATCTTTCCTTGTTGCGGAGTTCAATTTACGGTAGTCAATGCACATACGCCAACCGGTGATCATTCTTGTGGGTATTAATTCATTCTTTTCATTTGTCACTACCGTAGTACCTCCTTTCTTAGGTACCACTTGGACGGGGCTAACCCACAAAGAATCCGATATGGGATATATGATTCCCGCATCAAGTAATTTCATGACTTCTCCTTTGACAACTTCTTGCATGTGGGGGTTCAATCTTCTTTGGGGTTGAATGGTAGGTCTATGGTCGTCCTCTAGATGAATCCTATGCATGCAAAAGTTGGGACTAATCCCCTTAAGGTCATCTAGACTATAACCTATAGCCTTTTCATGTTGTTTCAACACATTAAGCAATTTACCCAATTGGTCATCATCAAGTCTATCATTAACAATCACGGGTTTGGTCTTCGATTCATCAAGGTAAGCATATTTCAAATTTGGGGGAAGGGGTTTTAAAGTAGGAGTTTGTACCTCACTTTCCTCCTTTGGAGTGTCATTGAGAATTTGCTCCATCTCCATTAGACATTCCATTATCATAGCATACTCAACTTCACTTTCATTAACCTCATCATATTCGAATTCCATGATGGGTTCCTCTTGCTCTTGAGTTTGTAGAATATCCTCTAGGATAGATTGCTCATCCTCTATGGGTTGACATGCTTCTACTAGAATATTATGCACCAACTCGGATTGTGCATGGGTGAGTTCTTTGTTAGCTAGAGCGGCCTCAAAGAGATCCACCTCCAACTCCCAATACATGCTCTTAGCCTTACTTGCTTCTAAGGCCTCTAATGCTTGCATGGGATCCTTGAAGTAAGGGATACTCAAATGGTCCTCTACAAAACAATCTATGAAATCCATTCTCGCAAAATACCAAACAACTTGAAAACGATTAGAGCAAACCTCGAGGGGTTTTACTTCCCCAAGGTGAAAAAGACACAACTAAAAACAATAAAAGAAATCTTAAATCAATTAAACACCGTCCCCGGCAACGGCGCCATTTTTTATCGGAGCCATTTCGTGTTCACAATTAAGCATATGTGGTCGTTGGTCAATGGTCGATACAAAACACAATTTATACTTCACAAACAACTCTACAATTAGTAAAGAGGCAAGTAAAGGTCGGATCCCAAGGGACGGGTATTGAAATGAAGATTCTATTGTAACTAGTGGTGTCTAGGGGTGTCACAAATGGGGTTGATGTAGAAGGTTACTAAACTAAGATAGCAATGAAAATAAACTAACAAGGTAAATAAAATAAGGGGTGTAAACAATTGATTAAAAGCACTAGGGTGTCATGGGTTCATAGGGGAATCATGGGATATGATCATACAAACATGTTCTCAAATTATAAGCAAGCAATTATTGTTGTGATGGATTGAGTTGGGTTATATCTTACAATCCTAGGAAAGTTTGGGTCCCGGAGCCGAATCTCTTGGATTGTACAACACCTACAAGTCGACTTAATCTTCCCTACTTAACACATGCATGGTCTAACAAGACTCGAGTTGGGTTATGTCTTACAAGTCAAGTTGAAAGGATAGAAGATGATAGTAAATGCAAGGATTCATAGGCTTAGCATTTCATCAAATATAACATGTGCATGTATTAAGATCAAAACAAGCAAGCAAATAAGATATGAAAGCATATTAATTTAAGCATGAATCATTCCCCATGTTGGTTTCCCTAATCACCCATTAAACCCTATCTAAGAGACTACTCACTCATTATCATATTGATCATGCTAGAAAGGTTGTCAATCATACTAACATAATGAAACATGATGAATAAATGAAAGTAATTAGCAATAATTAAAAAGGGATTAAGAGATTATACCTACTAATGATTCCAATAATAAAGCAAGAATAATAGAAGTACTTGAATCCTAGATTGAGAGGTTGTCAATCTCCCAATAATAACCCAAATAATCTTCAATTACCCAAAATAAAGTAAGAACTAGAGAGAGATTAAAGAACTAAAACTTGGATTAAAACTTGATTAATATTTGATTACAATATTGAAGAGAGATTTGATTGATATTAACTACACTAATTATTGATAAGAAGAACATGCTCCTCTAATTAGACTAATGGGGTATTTATAGTGAAAATTAGGAAGGATGCATTAGGGTTAACTAAGGGCTAAACTAGTAATTACACTTTTAAGTTGAGCAAGGAGCCTCCGGGATTATCCGAGAGAAGGGCTTCTCTTATCGATGCTTGAGGAATGAAAACGTGCGCGGCCGCGATCCGTGCGGATGGGAGTCGGGACGGCCGGATCTGGCTGAAGGATCCGAGCGGATTCTTGGGCAAGACGCTCGGATTGGCGAGGGAGAATCCGAGCGGATTCCTTTCGGGGACGCTCGGATTGGCGAGGACGGACGGATTCTCTACAATCCGTTCGGATTGTAGTTCAGCAACTTTCCTTCTTCTTTTTCTTCCCTTTTCTTCATGAATTCCTTGGGGATTTCCTTGGGGACTCAAGGATCCTTTTCTCAACAATGCTCTTCTACTATGCTATGTACAAAGGCCTTCTAGTCTTGTCTCTCCTTGATGCTTGGTCATTGAATATGATCAATTTAGCCTTGTTTTGCCATGAAAATGCAAGATTCTTACTCCTTTCCTACCAAGGGATCAAAATCTCAAAGAATATGCAAAACAAAGAACTAAAGATAAGAAATGACCCAAATAGGCACTAAAAAGCATGAAAACAATGGTAATTCGGGGGCTAAATATGCGCCAATTATGGTCACATCAATAGTACGAATAATAGTTGATTTAAACCGTAATTAGGAGCTACGTCAAAGCAAGAAAGAATGCAGGGACAGAAACCAACCCAAAACCGGCGCAGCATCTGCTGCGTCCTCTGGAAGAGGCGCAACACTTTATGCGTCTGTTTTAGAGCTGGGCTCTAGCTGTGAAGTCAGAACTGCAATATTGTTATCATTCGTCGGTACATTTAAGATAAATTATCAATATTAGACTCGAATTGAAGTGTTTTAACCGATTATATTTATCTGAATAACTCATAAAACGAATTAAAACGAGAAATTACAGCGGTTTACATGATTATGATTATACGACGAACTCGTGTCGGAAATAAAAAAGGACGAAACTTGAGGTTAAATTAAGATGAAACTGGACAAATAAGATTCGGAAGAAAACTTATTTATCAAATTAGGATTCCAGAACCTCGACATTAACAAGTCGAAGCCCGAAGAATCGATTTGAATTAAAACGGCAAAAACCCGCAAGTATTGAATTACTCGGGATTAAGGACGAATTAAGCATTGTAATTAAAAGGGAATTGTTAAAATATGATTTGTATACTGAAACAACAAAAAGAAAATTAAGAAAAACGAAAGAAATAAGAAACAAAGTAAACTTGCAGGAAGTCGAGGAAGAAGAAGAAGAAGAAGAAGAGCAGGAGCAGCAAGCAACAAGCAACCTCTGAAAGAGGCGTAACAAGGCTGCGATCCTTCAAAGAGGCGCAGCTACTACTGCATTTATTCTCGACGTCTGACCTCTGTTGTTTCGTAAAAACGGATTCAAAAGATGGATTTTAAATAGGTTTTCAAACATGCTTTTGATATAGATCTACATTAATTGATACAAAATAAAGTACAATAATAAAATGGGATTTACACCCTCAGACTTACAAGTTTAACGAAACGAGATTGACTAAAGTTATCGTTTTAGTGATTGCGCGATTCGAATATGCGCGGAAAGTGCCCTCGTTAGAGGATTTAGTAGATTGATTAGGTTGATTAAAAGTGGAGTTGGTCAAATTGGTCGGTCTATGCAACGTGACTGGGACTCAGAATGATCTGAGCTTACGTGGTCGATTGATCAATCACGCAGGCGTCGAAAGGCAATAGCGTAGTCTAGAATGCAAAGAGAGAGAAAGAAGGGGCGGAACACTCGCATGCCAAATATGGAGGCCGGAGCCCTCTATTTATACTAAACATATGGAAGAGTTTAAGAATGACACAGATTTGGAAACAAATCACGGAAATATCCTGAAAGATGCGATAAGAGGGCTGGAGAAGAGACGCAGCAGCTACTGCGACCCTTCGAAGAGGCGCAGCACCTGCTGCGTCATTTCCCCGGAGGTTTTCTCCTCAGCAAGAAAGAATTCTACGTTTTATTATGAAATTTCGGTAGATTTACACTTCCTTATTCCATAAAACACAATATTACGATAAATGTTTACTTAAAATATTAATTTTAAATAGGAACAAATATCTAGAGAATTCTAGAACATTCCGGAATATTCCGACTCGGCATTTAAACGGTTTTTAGCAAATGAAGCGGTTTTTGACCCGGACTCCAAATGAATTCTAATTACTGTCAAAACGACCGTATCGGTGCGTAGATGACGACCAAGGAGTTGACTCGAGTGTTTGAGCTATCACTTGACGATGAACTTACGGATTGTCATAAATCGTTCCGCGTATCAAACATGCGGCCCAATCATCACTGGGTGGTTGGCGAGAGGTGTAGAAATGAGGTATCTACAGTTAGTTATGAGGACGTAACTCTTTTTTTTTACGGCGGTAGGATATAACACCGCGTTAATTTGTGATCATTTATGTTAGTAATTTATCTAAATGCGTGTTCGATCATAAATTGTTTGGTTGGTTGAGTAGTAAGGAGCGGTGAACTTCGGGACGAAGTTCTTTTTAAGGAGGGAAGACTGTAATACTCCATATTTTAATTAATAGTTTATATTTACATTTATGCGAGTAGTCGTAAATAAATAATAAGATGAATAAATATTAAGTGGAATAAATAAATAATAAGTTGTAGTCGTAAAATAAAAAAAGTAAAATAAAAAAAGCAAATAAGACGAAGTGGGGACCACAGTTGGACCGTGTGAGCCATGTAGGGCCACGGTGGGACCAAGGAAGGAAGGTGGTATTTGGTTTGGGTGTTACCTATGCTTTAAGATATTTTCATTACTTTATTATTAAATAGACTTTCCTAGAACCTTCCTACTTGTTCTATCAACTTATATAAATACCAACCATATGCCTCACAATTATAATTATTCTTCTTCTAAAACTCAAATACAATTGTGAGGAGAGCTTTTGTAAGACAACTTTAAGACGGAGCTTTTCACCTTGCGATAACTAATTGTTTACGTTTGACCTTGACCCGTATTTTAACGGTTGACCGTGACCGTTGACCAAAACCGGGTCGTGGCTGTTGACCACCGTCGGTTAGCCGTGAGTGTTGGGGATCGTTTGTGGCATTTTGCGGGATTTGTTTTGGGTAGTTTACATCTTAAATTTATTAATAATATTAGTTAATAATTATACATAATTCAGTTATTATTTAGGTGGTGAATTTGTTGAAGAGGTTTTTGGATTAATTGCTTGATTGAGAAGATTTGCTATGAGGTAGGTTAACTACTTAACTTTACTATATTGGTAAATTGGAGAATTGTTGAAAGATGGATTATTGTTGTAATTGTTGTCTTGAGCATATCGTCGTAATTGTTGTCTTGAGCATATTGATTATCATTGTTGTCTTATGATCATATTATTATCTTGTTGGTTGGTTCTCTATTGTGATTGGTTATGAAAGAGATTGGTATTGAGATTGGCATTGTTATTATGATTATTTGGTCGGTCAGGCACGGGGATGTGCAAGTGTCGTGGTCCTGTACGTATGATGGTCGGGCATGCATGGTGGCGTGAGGAGTGGGCCATGGTCCTAAGCAGTACATCGTGTGGTGTCGGATTGGAATTCACCGAATGGTGTGTGGGTGTGTGGCACGGTCAAGCAGTGCGTGTGCCGTGTGTGTGTGTCGTGTGTGTGCCGTGTGTGTATGAGCACGACGGTCTTGGTTTGAATCGTTGATTGTATTGCAGGATAACGTATTATTAATATTATTATTGTTGTTTGATTATCCTACTTAACCTCGTGGTTGACTGTGTATTCGTGAACATGATGTGACTCTTATTTAAGCACATTTAGTCCCCGAATTAACCTCGTTCCCATGCTTTCTAGCATATATTAGGATCATTTCTTATCTTTAGTTTCCCATTTTACATATTCTTTGAGGTTTTGTGTCCTTGGTAGGAGAGGATCGCTAACCTTGCATTTATGGAGTGAAATGGAGCTAAATGGATTGCATCTAAGACCAAGCATCGAAGAGGATACCGACACTAGAGGCCTAAGCAAGTAAATAAAGTGAAATGGGCAATGATGAAAAGATCCTTGCATCCCCAACACAATCCCCGTGGATTGTTAAAGAGCCAAACAAGAGAAGAAATCTGTGCCACGATCCGAGCCGCCCGAGCTCAGGACGAGCAGATCAGAGCAACGATTCGAGCGTCCCAGAGCAGGATCCGAGCGGACCAGAGAACGATCCTGTTAGGATACACTAATTCCATTAATTAACATATTCATATAAGTGACATTTAATTTAGCCATAAAATTAAATCTAGATTTTACGCATGCAAACTTGAACAAGAGTAGAGAAGAAATCATCAATCTTACTATATGATTTCGGATTAATGGGCACCAACAAATTCACCTATTTGTTAGTTCTTGAGCTTTCCTTAAAATGTATGAACAAAAGGTCCAAATTAGAACCTCTCCCAAAAGTGAATACCCAAGGAAACCTCTTAATAACCAATATTATTTTGTACTAGAAATAATACATGTCTTACAATAAAATTGACACAAAAATATTTTGTATTTCCTCTTGAATAATTTCGGCCAAGAGGAGAGATTTGTGAGTTTTATTTCTCTAAGTTTTCACAAAATGGTAGAGAGAAAAATTTTCTTACACTAGAAAAATGTTAGATGAAGTAGTGAATAATAATGAGAGAAAACCATATTGTTTCTCTAAGTGGAAAACCGGTGGGAGGGGTGGTAGAGGGAGCCAATGCATGAGGCTCATTTTCTTCCCAAGAAAAATAGGGTTGCATGGCTACTATTAGGCATTAATCATCATGTTTTCCACTTAAAATAAAAACACAATATAATCCTTAAACACCCTCTTATTTTCGGCACATATGACATAAAATGGAAGGTCCATTTTATTTTGTCATTTGTCAATTGTAACATATGTGACATGTTTCTTGACTTATGAAATTGTAATGTATTTTTAACATATTAAAAATCAACATACTCATAAAATATGTCATATACAAAATCGACTAGTAATTCGTAATTACTTGTGCCAAAACGGTTTATCAAATTATAAATTACAACGTCTTGTATTTATAATAAATCATTCATTCAATTTCAATTTCAATTGTTTCGTAAACAATAATTTTATCCAAGTAATAAAACACTTCGATTACTTAGACCGTATCTAATATAATCGAATTATAATAAGACACGTTAATTTTACTCACAAGATCATCCGTCAATTTTAAGCAATTTAATTATCTCGTATCGGCATACGATTAATTAAATAATCAATTAAGAGTATTTCCCTATAGGTATGACCTAAGGAGATCAATCGATCACCACCACCGCACGACAAAGTAATGTCAAACTCTAGTCACCAATCATTACCGATATGTGTGGACCGATTGTTGTCAGAAATATTACATCCACATGTATTCTTAAAATGAGATTTAAACATGTGATCATCATGATCAACAGTTGTGATCGCATTATTGTCGGAGGACACATATTCCAACAATCTCCCACTTGTCCTCGACAAGTGTGCGTCACCAATTCTCTTGTCCTATTACTATCTCCCACTCAATGCAAGGTGTGTTTCAGGTCATACTTGTAAGTGATCATATCGAGAGTGGTTTCCTCGATCTAGAAAATAACTGATTTACCGGAATTATCTACCATAGATACCTTCCGAGCGTGGCCACGCATTTCCAGTTCATTACTCCTCGAGTGGCCATGAGATATTGTTATAACCCTGACAAGGGGTGGACAATTCCTATCGCACTTATGCCCTTCGACTAGCCACAACCATCATAACCCAAAATTTGCCCATTTGACCCCATTTACGAAGGTCGTAGTAACATAAATCAAAGTTAATCTGAAAGTGTACCACCTTAGGAGAATAGTCTTTAGTCAAAAGAATCGACTCATTAGAATATTATAGTAGCTCTCGCCACGACCAGGCTATATAAATTTGCCAGAACTCTATAAGCGGTCATTAGCCCGACAAAATGTTCCTAACAGTCTGCCTATGTGATCTACTAGTCATTCTCATATGACTCTATGGCACTTGAAATTGCCATCAATCGCATCACACTCTAGTCACTTCGAGACGTCACCTCATATAAGTGACTATGGGCGAATATAATGCTAATTCGTGTTCACTTTAACGGGGTTCAATTGTCTTTACAACCCGTTTGGATGTAACAATGTATAAAGAAAAAATAAAAGACAAATGTGATTATGAACATGAATAAAAATAACACTTTTATTTCATTTCAAAATCTAACACAAACTTGGTACACGTTTAAGACCCATGGACACCATATGTCCATTGTGTTTAGCCTGCGATAAAGACTTGGTGAGCGGATCGGCTATGTTGTCATCCGTTCCAACCTTATATATCGCAATTTCCTTTCTTTCAATGAAATCTCTAATTACATGATATTTTCTAAGTACATGTCTAGATCTATTACTAGACTTTGGCTCTTTAGCTTGGAAGATCGTCCCACTATTATCACAATAGAGAGTGATGAGATCATTGGCAGTAGGTACTACTCTTAGAACTTCCGTGAATTGCCTAATCCATACAGCTTCCTTGGCAGCTTCTGATGCTGCAATGTACTCAGCCTCCGTTGAATCCGCAGTCACAGCTTCTTTGAAGCTTCTCCAGCTAACAGCGCCACCATTGAGCATGAAAACAAAACCAGCTTGTGATTTCATGTCATCCTTATCCGTTTGGAAACTTGAGTCCTTGTAACCATTAACACGGAGCTCGGTGTCTCCTCCAAACACTAAGATAGAATCCTCAGTTCTTCTCAAGTACTTAAGGATATTCTTGACGGCTATCCAGTGACTCTCACCTGGATTTCCTTGATATCTACTCGTCATGCTCAAGGCATACGAGAAATCAGGACGTGTGCATATCATGGCGTACATGATTGATCCAATAACGGAAGCATAAGGGATCAACTTCATGCGTTCAACATCATGAGGTTCGGTGGGCGATTGAGACTTGCTCAATATTGTCCCATTAACCATAGGTACTAATCCTCTTTTGGATTTGTCCATGCTGAAACGTCGAAGAATTGATGTGACCATAATTAGAGCATATTTAGTCCCCGTATTAGCCTTGTTTCCATGCTTTTTAGTGCATATTTGGGTCATTTATTGTCTTTAGTTCTTTGTTTTGCATATTCTTTGAGGTTTTGATCCCTTGGTAGGAAAGGAGTGCAAACCTTGCATTTTCATGGCAAAACGAGACTAAATTGATTGAATTCAATGACCAAGCATCAAGGAGAGACAAGATTAGAAGGCCTTTGTACATACTATAGTAGATGGGCAATGATGAGAAGAGATCCTTGCATCCCCGAGGAAATCCCCAAGGATTTTATGAAGAAAAAGGAAGAAAACAAGAAGAAACGAGACTGTCCAGCAATCCGTGCGGATTGTCCTGAAGACGCCCATCCTCCACCACCACAATCTGTGCGTCTTCACTCCAGGACGCTCGGGCAGCAGCTCCAGAAGACGCCCGTCTTCGTCACAAGACGCCCGGGCAGAGACCACAGAATCCGCCCGTCCCGTGCTAAAGACGCCCGGATTCCCAGGCAGACCATTTCGTCTTCTTCAAGCTTCAAAGAAAGATGCCCATCCTTCCAAAAAGACCGGCGTTTCCTTAAGTAGGGACTTAATCGTCATTTAAGCCCTTAGTTAACCCTAATTCCTACACCTAATCCCCACTATAAATACCCCATTAGTCTAATTAGAAGAGCATGTTCTTCTTAGCAATCTTTAGTGTAGTTAATATCAATCAAATCTCTCTTTAATATTGTAATCAACAATTAATCAAGTTTTAATACAAGTTTTATTTCCTTAATCTCTCTCTTGTTCATCCTTTATTTTGGGTAATTGAAGATTATTTGGGTTATTATCGGGAGATTGACAACCTTCCAATCAAGCATCAAGTACTTCTTTTATTCTTTGCTTTATTATTGGAATCATTAGTAGGTATAATTCTCTTAATCCCTTTTTAATTATTGCTAATTACTTTCATTTATTAATCATGTTTCACTTTGTTGGTATGATTGACAACCTTGCTAGCATGTTCAACATGAAAATGAGTGAGTAGTTCCTTAGCTAGGGTTAATGGGTAATTAGGGGAAACCAACATGGGGAATGATTCATGCTTAAATTAATATGCTTTCATGGTTTATTTGCTTGCTTGTTGTGATCTCAACTCATGCACATGTTATGTTTGATGAAATGTGAGCCTATGAATCCTTGCATTTTTTACCCATCACCTATCTTTTCAATGAGACTTGTAAGACATAAACCAACTCGAGTCTCATTAGACCATGCATGTTGTTGAGTAGGGAAGACTAAGTCGACTTGTAGGGGTTGTACAATCTAATCGATTCGGCTCCGGGACCCAAACTTTCCTAGGATTGTAAGATATAAACCAACTCGATCCATCACAATAGTAATTGCTTGCTTATAATTTGAGAACATGTTTGTATGATCAATTCCCATGAATCCCCTATGACCCCATGACACCCTGTGCTTTTTATCAATTGTTTACATCCCTTTTAATTCATCTTGCTTGTTTACGTTTATTGTTATTTAGTTTAGTGATCTTCTACATCAACCCCAATTGTGACACCCCTAAGACACCACTAGTTGCAATAGAAATCTCATCTCAATTCCCGTCCCTTGGGATCCGACCTTTACATGCCTCTTTACTAATTGTAGAGTTGTTTGTGAAGCTATAAATTGTGTTTTGGTCTAGGTGCTCCTAACGACAAGTTACCGAAAAGATGAAGTTTCCAACCAAAAATGGCGCCGTTGCCGGGGACGGTGTTAACTTGATTTAGATTTTCTTACATTATTATTAGTTGTGTCTTTCTTTGCCTTGGGGAAGTAAAACTCCTCAAGGTTTGTTCTAATTGTTTTCAAGTTGTTTGATATTTTGCAAGATGGACCTTATAGATTGCTTTGTAGAGGACCACTTAAGTATACCTTTCTTCAAAGATCCCATGCAAGCATTGGAGGCCTTGGAAGCAAGTGAGGCTAAAAATATGTATTGGGAATTGGAGGTAGATCTTTTTGAGGCCGCTCTAGCTAACAAAGAACTTACTCATGCACAATCCGAATTAGTGCATAACATCCTTGTGGAAGCATGTCAACCTATAGAGGATGAGCAATCCATCCTAGAAGACATCTTACAAGCTCAAGAGCAAGAGAAATCCATCATGGAATTTGAATGTGATGAGAATGAAGAACAAGTTGAATATGCTAGTAGAATGGAATGTCTAATGGAGATGGAGCAAATTCTCAATGAAACTCCAAAGGAGGAAAATGAGGTACAAACTCCTACTCTAAAACCCCTTCCCCCAAATTTGAAATATGCTTACCTTGATGAATCAAAGACCAAACCCGTGATTGTTAATGATAGACTTGATGAGAACCAATTGGGAAAATTGCTTGATGTGTTGAAACAACATGAGAAGGCTATAGGTTATAGTCTAGATGACCTTACGGGGATAAGTCCCAACTTTTGCATGCATAGAATTCATCTAGAGGAAGACCATAGACCTACTATTCAACCTCAAAGAAGATTGAACCCCCACATGCAAGAAGTTGTCAAAGGAGAGGTTATGAAATTACTTAATGCGGGAATCATATATCCCATATCGGACTCTTTGTGGGTTAGCCCCGTCCAAGTGGTACCTAAAAAGGGAGGTACTACGGTAGTGACAAATGAAAAGAATGAACTAATACCCACAAGAAAGATCACCGGTTGACGTATGTGTATTGACTATCGAAAATTGAACTCCGCAACAAGAAAGGATCATTTCCCCCTACCATTCATTGCCAAATGCTTGAGAGGTTAGCCTCCAACAAATTCTTTTGTTACCTTGATGGGTATTCGGGATTCTTCCAAATCCCTATACACCCGGATGACCAACATAAGACCACCTTCACATGCCCTTGGTTTATGTAATGCCCCCGCCACTTTCCAAAGATGCATGATGAGTGTCTTCTCCGACTACCTAGAGACCATAATGGAAGTTTTTATGGATGATTTTAGTGTTTATGGAAAGGACTTTGACTCATGTTTGCATAATCTTTCTCTTGTGTTGCAAAAATGTGAAGATGTTAGTCTTGTTTAAAATTGGGAAAAGTGTCACTTCATGGTCAATGAAGGAATTGTTTTGGGTCACTTAATTTCGGAAAAGGGCATCGAGGTCGATATAGCTAAAGTTGAGGTGATAGAGAAACTCCCACCTCTCTTGAATGTTAAAGGGGTGAGAAGTTTTCTCGGTCACGCGGGTTTCTATCGCCGTTTCATAAAAGATTTTTCGAAAATAGTGAAACCCCTTACTCAACTCTTGCTTAAAGATGCCCAATTCCATTTCACTAATGAGTGTGTTGAAGCCTTTAATAGAATCAAGGAAGCACTAATCTCGGCACCGATCATTCAACCTCCATATTGGGAACTACCGTTCGAGATTATGTGTGATGCTAGTAACTACGCCGTTGGAGCGGTTCTTGGCCAACGGGTAGGAAGAGCTCTTCATGCCATCTATTATATAAGCAAGACTCTTGATCCCTCCCAAGTGAATTATGATACCACCGAGAAGGAGCTTCTTACCATTGTCTATGCCTTGGACAACTTCCGTTCCTACTTACTTGGATCCAAGGTAATTGTCTTTTCGGATCACCGTGCTCTCCGACATCTCTTGATAAAGAAAGAGGCAAAACCAAGGTTGTTGAGATGGATTTTGCTTCTTCAAGAATTTGACTTGAAAATAAAAGACAAGAAAGGAGCCGAAAATGTAGTGGCAGATCACTTGTCAAGAATCCGGTTTCATGATGAACATGGAGAAACCCCGATCAATGACTCATTTCCCGACGATATTTTGATGTCCATTCAAACACAACTTGAAAGGCACATTACCCCATGGTTTGCCGATTATGCTAACTATATTGTTGGAAAGGTACTCCCTCCAAATTTGAACCACAACCAAAGAAAGAGGTTCATATTCGAAGTAAAGAGGTACTTTTGGGATGACCCAAACCTCTACAAGGAGTGTAGTGATGGACTCTACCGGAGATGCATCCCTCAATGGGAAATCCAAGGAATCTTGGAAGGATGTCACTCATCACCCTATGGTGGGCACCATGGAGCAAGGAGAACCATTGCAAAAATTCTTCAATCGGGCTTCTATTGGCCTACAATGTTTCAAGACACAAGGGAATTCATCATTCATTGCGATGCTTGTCAAAGAACGGGGAATCTCTCTTGGAGGAACGAAATGCCACAAAGGGACATTCTAGAGGTGGAGATCTTCGATGTTTAGGGGATCGACTACCAAGGTCCCTTTGTGACATCCAATGGGAATAAGTACATCCTTGTGGCCGTAGACTACGTCTCAAAGTGGGTGGAGGCAATTGCCACTCCAAATGATGATGCAAAAACGGTCACCAAGCTCTTCAAGAAAATAATCTTCCCAAGATTTGGAGTTCCTAGAGCAATCATAAGTGATGGAGGAACGCATTTTCATGAGAAGAAACTTGCATCTCTTTTGACCAAATATGGTGTTCAACATAGAACCGGCTTGGGATATCATCCTCAAACAAGCGGTCAAGTTGAAGTTTCAAATAGAGAGATCAAACAAATCCTTGAGAAAGTTGTGAACAAGACCCGAAAAGATTGGAGCACAAAGCTTGATGATGCTCTTTGGGCTTATAGGACGGCCTATAAGACTCCCATAGGAGCCTCCCCTTACAATCTTGTCTATGGAAAAGCATGTCATTTGCCAATCGAATTGGAGTATAAAGCTTTTTGGGCAATCCGAGCACTTAATCTTGATCTCAAATTGAGTGGCCAAAAGAGGATGATTCAAATTCAAGAGTTGGAGGAATTCCGACTACAATCCTATGAGAACGCCAAGATTTACAAAGAACGGACGAAATTGCTCCATGACAAGAGGATTAGACAAAAGGCCTTGCACAAAGGGGACAAAGTCCTTCTATTCAATTCCCGCTACCGACTTTTTCCGGGAAAGTTGAACTCTAGATGGATGGGTCCATATGTGATAACCGAAGTTGGAAAATATGGAGATTTTGAAATCAAGGCGGAAGATGGAAGCAAGTTTAAAGTCAATGGTCAAAGGTTAAAGCCATACTAATTAATCGGTTTTTACGGATTTGCGTGATTTAACTTATTAAAATCACAATAATTACATAAATTCATATTTATGTACAAGTTAATTACCCTAACCATCTTAGGACTCAAAATTAGTCTCCACTAACATTTGACAATAATTAAACTTGATTTCTTAATATTGTTCATAAATGGACCCAAAAATACAAAATTTATGCTATAAACCTCAAATTAAATCATAAAAATTTCAAATAATTTCAAAATTTGAAATTTAAACTCATGAACATTCTGGAAAAATACCATGACACTCATAATATTCAAAACTTAGGTTAAAAATTTCGAAAATTTATCGAGAAAAAGCAATGTTGCGGTTTATCGATATTAACTATTATGACCATAAAAATATGGAAAAATTATATTCATCAACTTTTCACTTTTAGATCTGAAATATATGATAAAATGCAACATATGACGTTTTTCCTTAGTCATGAAGTATGTTTTAGCATTATTACTAATTATAGTCACTATTTATGTGATTTTTCATCAAAAATTCATAAATCATGCATAAAGACTTCATTATAGCCAAATATTTTACACACATCTTGTAAAATTGCATGTGAGAATATACTAAATTTCCATGACCAGATTCGAAATATAACTCATATTAACCTATTTACCCATTTAAATACGATTTTAACTTGAAAAATCCATATTTCGAGCAAAACAACTCATTTTATCATGAAAATTTACAAGCCATTAGTAGATAATATATGTGAAAACATATACAAAAACCACTGAAAAAAACGAAGTTTAGCTATTTTTCGTCCAAAAATGACATTTTTATCATAAAAATCACATTTTAATGCCAATATTATATAAAATGAACAATAAAATCCATAAATAAACCAAAATGTCCTAAAAATCACTTAGGACCAGAAACTTTTAACATGCAAGGTTATTTTTAGGTATATCTTCATAAAACCAAATTAATTACTTTTGTATGTTAATCATATAACTCGGAAAAACTATAAACCGATTTGCATGCAAACAACCTAAGGCTCTTGATACCGCTTGTTAGGATACACTAATTCCATTAATTAAGATATTCATATAAGTGACATTTAATTTAGTCATAAAATTAAATCTAGATCTTATGCATGCAAACTTGAACAAGAGTAGAGAAGAAATCATCAATCTTACTATATGATTTCGGATTAATGGGCACCAACAAATTCACCTATTTGTTAGTTCTTGAGCTTTCCTTAAAATGTATGAACATAAGGTCCAAATTAGAACCTCTCCCAAAAGTGAATACCCAAGGAAACCTCTTAATAACCAATATTATTTTGTACTAGAAATAATACATGTCTTACTATAAAATTGACACAAAAATATTTTGTATTTCCTCTTGAATAATTTCGGCCAAGAGGAGAGATTTGTGAGTTTTATTTCTCTAAGTTTTCACAAAATGGTACAGAGAAAAAATTTTCTTACACTAGAAAAATGTTAGATGAAGTAGTGAATAATAATGAGAGAAAACCATATTGTTTCTCTAAGTGGAAAACCGGTGGGAGGGGTGGTAGAGGGAGCCAATGCATGAGGCACATTTTCTTCCCCAGAAAAATAGGGTTGCATGGCTACTATTAGGCATTAATCATCATGTTTTCCACTTAAAATAAAAACACAATATAATCCTTAAACACCCTCTTATTTTCGGCACATATGACATAAAATGGAAGGTCCATTTTATTTTGTCATTTGTCAATTGTAACATATGTGACATGTTACTTGACTTATGAAATTGTAATGTATTTTTAACATATTAAAAATCAACATACTCATAAAATATGTCATATAAAAAATTGCCTAGTAATTCGTAATTACTTGTGCCAAAACGGTTTATCAAATTATAAATTACAACGTCTTGTATTTATCATAAATCATTCATTCAATTTCAATTTCAATTGTTTCGTAAACAATAATTTTATCCAAGTAATAAAACACTTCGATTACTTAGACCGTATCTAATATAATCGAATTATAATAAGACACGTTAATTTTACTCACAAGATCATCCGTCAATTTTAAGCAATTTAATTATCTCGTATCGGCATACGATTAATTAAATAATCAATTAAGAGTATTTCCCTATAGGTATGACCTAAGGGGATCAACTGATCACCACCGTCGCACGACAGTAATGTCAAACTCTAGTCAGCCAATCATTACCGATATGTGTGGACCAGTTGACTGTAAAATATTACATCCCACATGTATTCTTAAAATGAGATTTAAACATGTGATCATCATGATCAACAGTTGTGATCGCATTATTGTCGGAGGACACATATTCCAACAGATCTTAGCGTCCCGACTGGCAATTCGAGCGGATCTTCTTACAGGACAGGACGTGCTTCAGGTGAGGACGAGCGGATCCTGGTGGGAGTTACAAGCACGATCCGCGCATGTTCCTCGGGAGTTGCAAATCCTCAAGTTTCTCTTAGGGTCTTAATTGTCATTTAAGCCCTTAGTAACCCTAATCCTTGTACTTAATTTTAGTATAAATACCCCATTGTACTACCTAGATTTTCATCAATTCTTAATCAATCCTTAATCATCTCTTAATTAACTCTTAATATCATCTTAATTTAGTCTTAATCTAGTTGTAATACACTTCTCAATATTAATCACATCTTAATATTTCCTTAATTTCTCAATTGTTCTTAGTTTAGTTGGGTAATTAGAAGATTATTGGGGTTTATTGGAGGATTGACAACCTTCCATGAATCACCAAGTACTTCTATTATTCTTTGCTTTATTATTTGGATCATCTCCATAGGTATAATCCCTTTTTACCCTTGTTTAATTATTGTTAAATCACATCATTTATTCATCATGCTCTGCTTTGTTAATATGATTGACAACCTTATTAGCATGTTAAACTTAATCATAAGTGAGTAGCCCTTTAGCTAGGGTTAATGTGGAATTAGGGGAAATAAACATGGGGATTGATCTATGCTTAATCTAATATGTTTTCATAATTAATTTGCTTGCTTGTTGTGATTTCAACCTACGCACATGTTATGTTTGATGAAATGCGAGCCAATGAATCCTTGCATTTTTTTACCCATCTCTTATCTTTTCAATAAGGCTTGTAAGACATAAACCAACTCGAGCCTCATTAGACCATACATAGAGTTAAATAGGAGGAGACTAAGTCGACTTGTATGTGTTTTACAGTCTAGACGACTCGGCTCCGGGACCTAAATCTTCCTAGGGATTTTAAGATATACACTAACGCGATCCCATCACAACAATAAGTGTTTGCTTCTAATTGAGAACATGTTTGTATGATCTATTTCCATGAATCCCCTATGAACCCATGACACCCTAGTGCTTTTAATCAATTGTTTACAAACCCCTTTATTTGCTTTACTTTGTTTTTATTAATTTACATTTATCTTGTTGATTTGTTTAGATTACATCTCATCTCAACCCAATTTGTGACACCCTAAGACATGGCTACTTACAATTGAAAATCCTACATCAATACCCGTCCCTTGGGATCCGACCTTTACTTACCTCTGTACTAAGAGTAGTTTGTGAAGTTATAAATATTGTTTTGGTTGGTAGCTTTTGGCGACGAGTTTTAACCGGACCAAAAATGGCGCCGTTGCCGGGGACGGTGTTCAATTGATTTGATTTTCGTTAATTGTTTTTTGTTGTGTCCTTCTTTACCTTGAGGGAGAGCACTTCCTCAAGGTACTTCTCACCATTTTCTCTTAGTTTATTTCATAAGATGGATCTTATAGATTGTTGTGTAGAGGACCATGTGAGCACTTCTCTCATCAAAGACCCTTTGCAAGCATTAGAAGCCTTAGAAGGAAGTGAGGCCAAAAACAAGCATTGGGCATTGGAAGTATATCTCCTTGAAGCCGCTCTAGCTTACAAAGAGCTCACCTATAAGCAATCCATATTGATAAATAACATTCTCAAGGAAGCATCACAATCCACTAGAGAAGAACAAGCAACTAAAGATCATACCATGCAAGTCGAGGAGCAGGACGAATATGTCAAGGAATTTGACTACATTGGGTATGAGGAGTTCGAAGAACAAGTTGAATATGCCATGAGGGTGGAATGTGTAATGGAGGTGGGAGATGTCCCTAGTGAACCTTCAATGGTAGAAAGTGAGGTACAAACTCCAACTCTAAAACCCCTTCCCCCAAATTTGAAGTATGCTTACCTTGATGAGTCTAAAACCAAACCCGTGATTGTTAATGAAAAACTTGATGAGAACCAATTGGAAAATTTGCTTTATGTGTTAAAAGAACATGAAAAAGCTACAGGCTATAGTCTAGATGACCTTAAGGGAATAAGCCCTAATTTTTGCATGCATAGAATTCATCTACAAGAAGACCATAGGCATACCATCCAAGGCCAAAAGAGACTAAACCCCCACATGCAAGAAGTTGTAAAAACGGAGGTTATGAAATCACTTGATGCAGGAATCATTTATCCTATATTGGATTCTTTGTGGGTTAGCCCCGTTTTAGTGGTACCTAAGAAAGGAGGTACCACGGTGGTAACAAATGATAAGAATGAGGCAATGAGCTAATACCCACAAGGAAGATCACCGGTTGGAGTATGTGTATCGATTATCGTAAATTGAATTCCGCAACAAGAAAGGATCACTTACCCCTACCATTCATTGACCAAATGCTTGAGAGGCTTGCCTCTAAAAAATTCTTTTGCTACCTTCACGGGTATTCGGGATTCTTCCAAATCCCGATACACCCGGATGACCAACACAAGACCATTTTCACATGTCCCTACGGTACTTTTGCATATAGGAGAATGTCTTTCGGGCTACATAATTCCCCCGCCACTTTCCAAAGATGCATGATGAGTGTCTTTTCCGACTATTTAGAAACCATAATGGAGGTTTTTATGGATGATATTAGCGTTTACGGAAAAGACTTTGATTCTTGTTTGCATAACCTTTCTCTTGTATTGCAAAAATGTGAAGATGTTAGGCATGTCTTGAATTGGGAAAAGTGTCGTTTTATGGTCAATGAAGGTATTGTCTTGGGTCATTTAATTTCGGAAATAGGCATAGAAGTTGACAAGGCCAAAGTTGAGGTGATAGAGAAAATCCCACCTCCCGTGAATATTAGAGGGATGCGGAACTTTCTCGGTCATGCGGGGTTCTATCGCCGTTTTATAAAAGATTTTTCCAAAATCACGAAACCCCTTACTCAACTTTTGCTTAAGGATGACCAATTCCAATTCACTAATGAGTGTGTTGAAGCTTTTGATAGAATCAAAGAGGCACTAATCTCGGCACCAATCATCCAATCACCAAATTGGGAACTACCATTTGAGATCATGTGTGATGCAAGTAACTACGCCGTTGGAGCGGTTCTTGGCCAACAGGTAGGAAAGGCTTTGCATGCTATCTATTACATAAGCAAGACTCTTGATGCCGCCCAAGTAAACTATGACACCACGGAGAAGGAACTTCTTGCCATTCTCTATGCATTAGACAAATTCCGTTCTTATTTGCTTGGATCAAAAGTGATTGTTTTCTCAGACCAACGTGCTCTTAGACATCTCTTGATAAAGAAAGAAGCAAAACCAAGATTTTTGAGGTGGATTTTGCTACTCCAAAAATTTGATTTGGAAATAAGGGATAAGAAGAGAGCCAAGAATGTGGTAGCAGATCACTTGTCAAGAATTCGATTCAATGATGATGAGGGAAAGACACCAATCAATGACTCTTTCCCCAATGATATTTTGATGGCCATCCATTCACAACTCGAGAAACACACAACACCATGGTTCGCCGACTATGCTAATTACATTCTGGGAGGAGTTCTTCCCCCAAATTTAAACTATAATCAAAGAAAGAGATTCTTGTTTGAAGTGAAGAGATACTTTTGGGACGATCCCAATCTTTACAAGGAATGTAGTGATGACTTTACCGAAGATGCATACCCCAATGGTAAGTTCAAGGTGTTTTAGAGGGATGTCATTCATCACCATATGGAGGACATCATAGCGCACGAAGAACAATTGCTAAAGTCCTTCAATCGGGCTTCTTTTGGCCTACAATGTTTGAAGATGCTAGAGAATTTATTCTCCATTGTGATCCTTGCCAAAGAACCAAAAACATTTCTTGGATAAACGAGATGCCACAACGAGGAATATTGGAGGTAGAAATTTTCGATGTATGGGGAATTAACTACCAAGGACCATTTGTAACATCTCAAGGAAACAAGTACATTCTTGTAGCCGTCGATTATGTATCAAAGTGGGTAGAAGCTATTGCTCCCCCAACCGATGACGCCAAAACGGTTACTATACTTCTCAAGAAAGTAATCTTTCCAAGATTCGGAGTCTCTAGAGCAATTATTAGTGATGAAGGGACACATTTCCATGAAAAGAAGCTCACATCTCTTTTGACAAAGTATGGTGTTCAACATAGAACCGGCTTGGGATACCATCCTCAAATAAGCGGTCAAGTTGAAGTCTCGAATAGAGAGATCAAGCAAATTCTAGAGAAGGTTGTTAACAAGACTTGTAAGGATTGGAGCATGAATCTTGATAACACCCTTTAGGCTTATAGGACGGCCTATAAGACTCCCATAGGATCCTCCCCTTATAAGCTAGTTTATCAAAAGGCATGCCATTTCCCAATTGAGTTAGAGTACAGAGCTTTTTGGGCAATCAAAGCTCTCAACTTTGATCTTAAGCTAAGTGGTCAAAAGAGGATATTGCAAATTCAAGAGTTGTAGGAATTCCGACTATACTCCTACGAAAATGCAAAGATCTACATGGAAAGAACCAAATTGATCCATGACAAGAGGATTAGGCAAAAAACCTTGCATAAGGGAGACAAAGTCCTTCTATTTAACTCCCGATATCGATTTTTTCCCGGGAAGTTAAATTCAAGATGGATGGGTCCCTATGTAATCACCGAAGTGGGAAAGTATGGAGACTTTGAGATAAAGTCGGAGGATGGAAACAAGTTTAAGGTCAACGGTCAAAGATTGAAATCGAACTATGAAGGAGCATTCATAGGAGAAGTAGAGGTCATCCGCCTCGAGCCTCTCCCACCATGATAAGACCATCAAATGAGAGATTTTGGTGGAGTCCTCCCTAAACCACCACTTGTAAATATACTAACCCTTCTTACTTGTACGTTTAACTTCATTACATTTGCATTTTACTTCCTCAAAAGCATGATTTAGACATAAGAGTTGGTGAGGGAGTTCTACTAATCTTGTTTGATGAATGAAGGATATGACAATTCAAGTTTGGGGAAGCACCCTTGTCAATGAATGAAATAAGAAGAAAGAAGAGCAAAAAGGAGAAATCCCCACGAGCAGACCTGAGCTCGTGGGAGATGAAGAGGATCCGAGCGTCTCCAGTAAAGATCCGTGCGTTCTGACATCGGGACGTGGGGCTGGAGGGCCTTAAGTTGTGGGAAAACGTCATGTAAGAGAATCTGCGCAGATCAACTTAAGGACGCTCGTCCCCAACTACAAGACACTCATCCCACTATCGAGCCGCGCATCCTGGGAAGTTCCAAACTTATGAAATTTCGCTGTGAGAAAATATGCACGTCCCAGGCACAAGACGAGCATCCCAGAAAGAATCCGCTCGAGCTAAGCTGAAGCCGTGCGTCTTGGTGTTGTTTTGCTGTTCCAGAATTTCCTGTAAGGAAATCCGCGCGTCCCATGCCTGATCCGCACGTCCCTACCTGCTCGTATTATTTCTCTACAAAGCAGAAGACGCTCGTCCCGACTACGATCCGCGCGTCTCCCTCCCGTGCTACTCTTCTACTTCCGACAAGTTTACTCTTCTCTTAACCACACGTATTAAGACACCTCATCCTTCTCTCCTCAAAAAAACATAGAATCCTATCCCAAATGCTCAAAACACACCAAAAACACCCAATTGCATCTCTAATATAAAAATACCCAAAACCTAGGGTTTGAAGGGATCTCAATTGCAAAGATTAATCTTCATCTTAGATAAGCAAAATCTCAAGATCTACTTTCAAGATAAGAACAAGAGGATCCCTACCAAAAGAAAGAAGAAGAACAAGGGCCATAGGAAGCTCTTCAACCTCTCATCTCAACACATGGAGAAGATAAATGAAGAAATCATCGATCTCTCAAGACTAAATGAGTTCTCAAACATCGAATTTGTCAATGACGCTCAGCGAATCGTCTTTCACCGTCTCCTAGGTAAGAATTTTCTTCCAACTAAGTTCATTTGCCATGAGACATTAAGGAAACTAGGGATATACCATGAAACCGAGGCACTCTTTGAATTATTTGGTCTTTCGACTATGTTCAACATGCATGAGCTTACATATCGACCATTAGTCCTCGAATTCTTGAGTTTTCCGAAAATATCAACCTTAAACAAGACGATTTGTGTGGAATTCCGACTTGAGAACACAACAAGAATGATTACCCTTGTGGAATTTGCGGGTGTGTTGGGACTTGATGTATCGCCTACCCATACATCAAAACCCTGGAACTATAGTATAGCCCCGCTTTGGCGAGCTTTGACGGGAAGCTATTTCTCCATAATCAAAGAATGCTTGGCCTCTTGTATCCAAAACCCCATCATCTGGCTCACCTACCGGTTTATAGCGAGCACTCTCATAGCCCGCCGCGACCCCGCAGTTGTGAACGAACTTGAACTTGTCTTTATGGAGTCCTATTTTAAGATAGAAGGGAGGAGCGGTTATCATTTCAACTCCCCCTTAGTACTTCTTGAGAGGTGGGCATAATTCCGGAATGGAGATGATGGTGGTATGATCCACATTGTCAATGGAGGTTTAGTAACAAGACTTGCCAAGTTTTTCCACCCCAACTTTAACAACAACAATGCATATGTACCTTTTCCGGGTACTACCAAAATTGATGAGATGCTAATCTTTCGACACCACCATTGGATTACCTTTGAAGGCTTTGAGCGAAGAATCAAGTGGCTCACCAAGGGAAGCACCCCTCTTTTTCTTCCTATGGAAGGATTATCAAGAGTATCACCTACAAGGGGTCCCCTTTCACAAGTACCATCCTACCTTGTACCAACTCGTTCAAGCCAAGCAAATCAAACCCCGCCTCCTACTCAACCTCAACAAAATGAGCCTCAAATAAATGAGCAAGAAAGGATTGCCATCCCACCTTACCCCTTTCCATATCAACCCTACAATCACCCAAATTCCTTCATCCTTCCTAGAGATGACTTTGCAACGGGTCTACTCCAAGATTTACACCGAAAGCAATATGAAGATAGTGTAGACAATTATTATGCTCTTTATCCTCTATTCCACCGGATGGCTCATCAAGGGCAAGGGCACATCAATGAAGAGGGAATGCTTCCCTCTTGGGCTCAAGTGGAAATTCTCTTTCCAAAATTGGAGCATGCCAACGGTGGAGCACATGGACATGGAGAAGGAGAAGGAGTGGGGTCAAGTGGCAGTGACACGGTGGAGGTTAATAGCGATGGGGATGAATTTATGGATTTCTATGAGAACGATGAATCACGAGCACAATGGAGTAGCGATCTTAGAGGGGATGATGGTAACTAATGAAGATGTTCATAGGCTTGGTGGAACGGGCGTGAGGCACCCACTATGGCTTAGGTGAAGCTCTTCTCTTCCCTCTCATTTTTCATGTCAAAAATTTTATGTTTTTCTAACTTGGTTTATGATTAATTGTTTCAAACTCTATAGGTGTCCTTGTAAAAATTAAGGACTATTTTCCCACCTTAGCAGGTGATGATAAATTTATTGTTCCCGTATTTGAAAATCCAAAATGACTATTAGGATTCATGCATTGCATCCTTATCTTGTGCATGAACTCCCTCTATTTTTACACTAGAAATAGTGTCTTACTTGGTTTGGGGAAGTTCACAGACAAGAAATGTGAGATAATTCAAATTAGCTCTCCAAACAATAGAAAGCATGTATCATATAGGGCAGAGTAGAATGCATTCACTTGTTTTATATGTCATATAGTTTGCATATTAGTGTAGAAATCATGCATTTACATTTAGCTTGTATTGCATAATTTTCTATCGTATTGGCCATTGAGGACAATGCCCATACTAGTGTGGGGATGGGAAATTCTAACTTAACATTTAAAATCAAAAATGATAAAAATTGAAAAATTTCGAAAAACACAAAAATATGTTTTTTTCATTTCACAAAAACAAAAACCATAAAAATTTGAAAAATTTAAAAATCCAAAAACATGTTCATTCCTTTGTAGTATAGAATTGTATATAGTGTATATACTTGTGTTTGTTTCCCCTCTTATCATGTTGGATCGACTACGCCGCATCCGAGGCATGAGGAATATGAAGACCGCATGGTATGATCTTTCCAATTCCCTTTTTCCTCTCTATGTTAATGACTATGTGGCTTTATTTTGGTTGATGCGGTTCAAACCAATGTGATCTTAGGAGTTGCATGTAGTTTATATGGCATACTAGTTGATAGAAGCATTTGCATTAGGTTATATATATGTTAGCTGCATCATGGCATGTAGTTGCATTTTAGGAAAAATTTGTGAAAACATCTATTTGGGAAACTTGACAAGTGTATATAAGGCCCTTGTAGATACTTTTTCTTCTTGAGACTTTGCTCATTAGAATACTTCTAAAACACTCTAGGATGTGTCATGCTAGTATCCTTTGACCCATGGACTAAGGCCTAGCCAAGAGTACCTTGTGATGTGATGACTCCTTGGCTACCGTTTATTCCAAGGTGACCCTTGAAACCATGCAACCATCTTCCACTTCTATCATCATTTTTGTCAACAAAAAGGGAATGGGCACAAAAAAATCTCAAATTGAGTTCAAGTACCAAAATGAAAATCAAAAAAGTTTACACAAATTTGCATCAAAGAAAAGAGGAGTACAAAAATAAGAACTCCTATGCTTCAAATAAAAGCACCCTTGTTACAAATT
The DNA here is from genome assembly GCF_048544455.1 of Silene latifolia. NCBI lineage: Eukaryota > Viridiplantae > Streptophyta > Magnoliopsida > Caryophyllales > Caryophyllaceae > Silene > Silene latifolia. The sequence goes on along the minus strand of NC_133537.1, from coordinate 218,371,409 downwards.
GGGGTGACTTTGAAAATGTTCAAAAAAATGCGAAAGTTAAAAATTGTCAAGCATCAAATTACCAAAACATCAAAGAAATGGCAAAAGAAATTGTTCTCAAAAAATGTCAAATGCCACAAGAAATTGGGGGGAATAACAAAACCAAAAGCAAACTCCCACTATGAAACTCAAAAACATATTGATCCCTTTTTCCATTGATCCCACTTTTGTGCATGGTAGAGAGGGGACGACCCTTCTTCTTATCTAGGGAAGAGGGGGAATTCCGCGATCCTACAGTTTTTCTAACATCATAGGGAGACTACTTTTGACAAAAGCATTTAGAAATTGAGGACAAAGGTACCCTAGCTTGACACAACTTGGAGGTGATTTATTGGTATCCTCCTAGGCTTAGTAACTTGAAGAAACCATATCTATAATGGAGTGTGTACCCTTAGATTGCTTTCTACTTAGATAATTTCCACCACTTAGATGAGGAAAGTGGCTATTCATTTTGTAGATGCATCCATTACTTGTTATGTGTACTTAATGCTTGGATGTATCGCCATTTTGGCAAGCCGCACCTTGCCTTGCAAGAAGGCACCCTACCTCATGGATGTCTTGTTGTGAGTTGAAGGGGCGGAGTGAGACCCGCTAATTGTCTCATATCGGCTATATTAGTAGGTTAGTTTAAATAAAGGTCATAGTTTTAGTCACCTCTTTACCCGAGACGAGCAAAGGTTCGGTTTGGGGATGTTTGATGTGACTCATATTTGAGCACATTTAGTCCCCGAATTAACCTCGTTCCCATGCTTTCTATCATATATTAGGATCATTTCATATCTTTAGTTTCCCATTTTGCATATTTTTTGAGGTTTTGTGTCCTTGGTAGGAGAGGATCGCTAACCTTGCATTTATGGAGCGAAATGGAGCTAAATGGATTGCATCTAATGACCAAGCATCGAAGAGGAGGCCGACACTAGAGGCCTAAGCAAGTAAATAAAGTGAAATGGGCAATGATGAAAAGATCCTTGCATCCCCAACACAATCCCCGCGGATTGTTAAGGAGCCAAACAAGAGAAGAACCTTGTGTCACGATCCGAGCGGCACGAGCTCTGGACGAGCAGATAAGAGCAACGATCCGAGCGTCCCAGAGCAAGATCCGAGCGGACCAGAGAACGATCCGAGCGTCGCGACTGCCAATCCGAGTGGATCTTCTTATAGGACAGGACGTGCCTCAGGTGAGGGCGAGCGGATCCTGGTGGGAGTTGCAAGCACGATCCGCGCATGTCCCTCGGGAGTTGCAAATCCTCAAGTTTCTCTTAGGGTCTAAATAGTCATTTAAGCCATTAGTAACCCTAATCCTTGTACTTAATTTTAGTATAAATACCCCATTGTACTACCTAGATTTTCATCAATTCTTAATCAATTCTTCATCATCTCTTAATTAACTCTTAATATCATCTTAATTTAGTCTTAATCTAGTTGTAATACACTTCTCAATATTAATCACATTTTAATCTTTCCTTAATTTCTCAATTGTTCTTAGTTTAGTTGGGTAATTAGAAGATTATTGGGGTTTATTGGAGGATTAACAACCTTCCATCAATCATCAAGTACTTCTATTATTCTTTGCTTTATTATTTGGATCATCTCCATAGGTATAATCCCTTTTTACCCTTATTTAATTATTGTTAATCACATCATTTATTCATCATGTTTTGCTTTGTTAGTATGATTGACAACCTTATTAGCATGTTAAACTTGATCATGAGTGAGTAGTCATTTAGCTAGGGTTAATGTGGAATTAGGGGAAACAAACATGGGGATTGATCTATGCTTAATCTAATATGTTTTCATAATTAATTTGCTTGCTTGTTGTGATTTCAACCTATGCACATGTTATGTTTGATGAAATGCGAGCTTATGAATCCTTGCATTCTTTACTCATCTCTTATCTTTTAAATGAGGTTTGTAAGACATAAACCAACTCGAGCCTCATTAGACCATGCATAGAGGTGAATAGGAGGAAACTAAGTCGACTTGTAGGTGTTGTACAGTCTAGACGACTCGGCTCCGGGACCTAACTCTTCCTAGGGATTGTAAGATATACACTAACTCGATCCCATCACAACAATAAGTGCTTGCTTCTAATTGAGAACATGTTTGTATGATCTATTTCCATGAATCCCCTATGAACCCATGAAACCCTAGTGCTTTTAATCAATTGTTTACAAACCCCTTTATTTGCTTTACTTTGTTTTCATTAATTTATATTCATCTTGTTGATTAGTTTAGATTACATCTCATCTCAACCCAATTTGTGACACCCTAAGACATGGCTACTTGCAATTGAAAATCCTACATCAATACCCATCCCTTGGGATCCGACCTTCACTTACCTCTTTCTTAAGAATAGTTTGTGAAGTTATAAATATTGTTTTGGTTGGTAGCTTTTGACGACGAGTTTTAACCGGACCAGAACACCTGTGATGAACCATAATGGGGAGCAGATTGATTTTTAGGTTAGCTTGTGAGAAGTGTTGGATGCTTAAGAGGGGAGCTTGGAACGAGATCACTTGAGTCTAGAGATCGCCTTAATTAATATTCAGACACTATTTATTTTAATTCCGCTGTAGTTGTTTAAGTACTTAATAATATTTATTTATCGAGTTTGATATTTGTAATAAACCTTTTGAGGCACTTAATAATATATCTTCTTAAAGTACTTTGGTATATGTTTGTCTTTTATACTTACTACCTCAGGCAACTGAGATGGTGACACCTTTATTTATTTGGGAATGTCTAGCTAAAGGCTCTTAAAAAAATGGGGGTGTTACAGATATACTCGTTTGCTGATAGAGGTTAAGGTTAATCAACACTTCCCAGATAAAATATGTTTTAAAGATGAAAAGGAAGAGGATATTTGGATACTTTTTGAGTATGAGTGGAAACCTGAAATATGTGCTAACTGCAGAGTAATTGGATATAACAAGGAGATATGCATGAAGAAGGTAGTTGTTCCTCAACAGAAAATGGTATGGAGACCAAAGACTTCTGTGATTCCTTCTCTTCAACCTGTTATTGCATCCCCTATTATAACTCCAGTGCAACAGATAGACAAGCCATTTGGAGGTCCTACTATTCATAATTCTAACTGGATTACACCATCTCCAGTCGTTTTTAGAATCGGGCAAGAACATCAAAGGGGTATGAGTGTGAATGAAGGCAGTTATGAGGGGCAGCTAGAACTGGAACCTCCTAATGATGGTGTCCTCATCCCACCCCACCCCCCCCCCCCCCCAAGCTGATACACCAAAGGAAGGGGAGACTAATACTTCTACTCTTAATCATGGATAGTTTGGGATTTTTGAACATAAGAGGTATGAACAATCCTGCCAAACAGCTAGATATTAGAAAGTTCTTTTTTCAGAATAAGGTGGGATTGTTTGGATTAGTAGAAACTAAAATTAAAAGTAATAATTTTATTACAGTTTTAAATAACTTAGGACAATGTTGGCAGGGTATCAATAATAATTCTTATCACCCTGGTGGGAGGGTTTGGATTATATAGATACCACAATTGTTTCAGATCCAAGTTATAGATAGTAGCTCTCAGCACAATACTATAGAAGTTACTGAAATTGCAACAAGAGATAATTTTTGGTACACAGTGGTATATGGGTCCAATGATGATACTAAAAGATTATAACTATGGGAAATCTTGAAGGAGACTAAAAACAAATGTCAAGGGACTTGGTGTATATGTGGGGATTTTAACAATGTGGTCAATTTTCATGAGAGAGTTGGCAGAGATGTAAATTGGAATGAGATAAGGAATTTCAGGCATTGTGTTGATTACTTTGAAGTACAAGATATAAATGCTCATGGGGCTTTCTTCACATGGACCAACAAATAAGATCCTAGTTCAAGGGTTTTTTCTAGAATTGATAGGATGCTGGTTGATAGGGACTGGTGTAATTTATACCCTGATTGCAATGCTTATTTTATGGCTGAAGGGTTATATGACCATAATCCATGAATATGCTATAGAAGAATAAATGATGTCAGGAAGAAAACTCACTTTAAATACTTCAATATGTGGAGCAAGGCACCTGACTTCAAAGACATCATTAAAAAAGAGTGGAATATGCATGTTAGAGGCACAAAAATGTATAGAGTGGTGACAAAACTCAAGCACCTTAAACACCTCTCAAGGCTTTAAATAGACAGAGGTTCTCTGATGTGGAGAAAGCTGATAGAGTTGCCAAATAATTCCTTGCAAAAATCCAGGAGAAAATGCATATAGTTCCTCATGACCAGAATTTATTGCAAGCTGAACAGGAAGCTGCAGCAAATTATAAAATGCTAGCTGAAGCTCAATTTAGCTATCTTAAGCAGAAAGCCAAGACAGAATGGCTGAGAGAAGGGGATGAAAATTAAGCTTTTTTTCATAGTCAGATAAAGGCAAGATAAGTGGCAAATAAGATCTTCCAAATTGTTGATAGGTATGGGGTCACTCATACAGAAAACAATGGTATTGAGGAAGCTTTCTTTGATTACTACCAAGATCTGCTGGGGACTTAAACTGATACTGTAACACCCCCTCATACCAAGGTACCTTACCAAGGACTACCCTAGCATGAAGGGTTGTTACCATCTCGGTTGCCCGAGGTTGGAATATTACAGTGAACAATCCAAAGCACATTTATTAAAGTACGAAAGATTAAAGTTTACATAATCTCAAAATCCGACACCAAAGTACTATCATAAATCCATCAACTATAAAAGACAATTAAAACTCTTGACAGCGGAAGCTAAGCTTGTGTGGTGACTCCCCAAGACTGCCCCAAAGCTAAACGACTGCATCACCTGTGACAATCTGCTCACCATCCCCGAATGGATCACCACAGATTTTACAAAACAACAACGGGGTCAGTTACTGAATAATTAAAGTAAGACAAGTACATTAAGGTAATCAGCTGATCAACATCCACCTCCATCTCCCAATCACACACAATCACTTACTACACACCGAGGTGTGTAGCCCTGCAAGATAACCCATCACAAAAGGTAATCCTCGCCGCCAGTGGGGGACCGCAGCGAATCCCCACCTAAACCCCGCTCATCAACGAGCGATAAACCTATCTATTAATGTGCACATCCCCTCCTGTGGCGGGTTCCACAGAGGGCAAAACTAGGGCGTGAAGCCACTCCCGCAAGTGACTCCACTCAGCCGAGGATGCACCTCGCGAACCGTTATCATCAACAACCATCACAACTCCAACACCCAACTCCAACTCCGAGATCAACAGATAATAGCAACAACAATTACCACAATCGCAACACAAACTTAAAACAATTAAACAAGAACTGAGTGGGGAAACCCTACCTTAGCACAACTGCAAGAAACACAAGCAAGCGATCTAGAACGGCTCCTCTACAAAGTCTTCGCCTAACACTAATCACATAGCAACAATCACTATATGCAAAACTCCATTTTCCCCAAATCATAATTAAAGCCAAGCCCTAAAAGATTAACCAACAAATTATAGGAACGAGGACTTACCGACGATGAAAAAAAGGATGAATGCACTCTCTAACGATCACACACACACTAGAGAGATATTTGGAGAGGATTAGAGCATCGTTGAGTGACTAGGTTTTGTAAAAGTGTAATTAGAAGCTGATTTACGTTTTTATATACCTCTAATCATTTCCAAATCACACCGCGGAAATAACACTCGACGGACCGGATACTCGGTCGAGTATAGAGTATACTCGTACGAGTACTCTCTACTCGGTCGAGTATTCCATATACTCGGCCGAGTGTTCCTGGGCAGTAGCCAAACAGGATACACGACACACTTTACTCGACCGAGTAGGCCATACTCGGCCGAGTACCAACCTAGGAAAACCGTGGTATTACAGTCTTCCCCCCTTAAAAAGAACTTCGTCCTCGAAGTTCACACTCTAGGTATACACTCTACAACCAAACACGACCAAACAAACTCCCAAAACAACACACCAAACAATCTATGCATAGATATACTAACACAAAACGTCATAAGACATTACTAAGCCGACTCAAACTACCCCCAAAAACAAACATGCGACCATCTCCTACCCCCTTAAAAAGACAACGGTTACGTCCCCGTAACTAACCATACCTGATCAAAAAGGTTAGGAAAACATTCCCGCATAGCCTTCTCAGGTTCCCATGTGGCCTCTTCCACATTAGGATTAGACCAAAGCACCTTGAGTAAGAAGGTCTCACCATTCCTTATCTTGCGCACTTTGCGGTCTAGTATCTCCTTAAGGACTTCGGCATAGGACAAGTACTCATCAAGCTCGATGTTCTCAACCGCAAGTACATGTGACGGGTCACTCACATACTTCCGGAGCTGTGAAACATGAAAGACATTGTGGACTCGATCCAAAGTTGGTGGTAAAGCTAACCTGTAGGCTACCTCACCTACACGATCCAAAATCTCATATGGACCAATAAACTTCTGGCTCAACTTACCCTTCTTCCTAAACCTCATCACTCCTCGCATTGGTGACACTTTCAAAAGGACTTTATCACCCCTGATGTGACTCATATTTGAGCACATTTAGTCCCCGAATTAACCTCGTTCATATGCTTTATAGTGCATAATTGTGTAATTACTATCTTTAGTTTCCCATTTTGTATATTCTTTGAGGTTTTGTCCCCTTGGTAGAAAAGGAGTGCTAACCTTGCATTTACATGGTGAAATGGAGCTAAATTGATCGCATCTAATGATAAAGCATCAAAGAGAAGACATCACTAGAAGGCCCATGTAGATAATAAAGTGAAATGGGCAATGATGAAAAGAACCTTGCATCCCCGATATAATCCTTGCGAATTGTGAAGGAGGAAAAAGAAGAGAAACAGTATGCCGAAGAATCCGAGCGGATCACACCCAATCCGGGCGTCTTCCTTCACCACCATCCGGGCGTCTCCCAGCCAAGACGCTCGTCTTGCAGCTAAATGATCCGAGCGTCTCCCAGACAATCCGGTCGGATCACAGCCCAGAGAGCCCGTGCCACTTCCCAAGACGCACGGATTATAGCGAGACTAGCAAAACGGAAATGTTCATTTCCTTCGAGAGGAGCATTTCCTCAACTTTTCTTAAGGACTTAATAGTCATTTAAGCCCTTAGTAACCCTAATCCTTATACCTAATCTTTAGTATAAATACCCCCATTATACTACTGAGATTAGCATGCTCTCTTAATACTTTCTTAATTAAGTTCAAATCATTCCTTAATCTTGTAATCAACTTTTAATCTAGTCTTAATACAAATCTCAATACTTAATCTTTCCTTAATTTCTCTATTGTTCTTCATTTATTTTGGGTAATTAGAAGATTATTTGGGTTTATTTGGAGGATTGACAACCTTCCATCAATCATCAAGTACTTCTATTATTCTTTGCTTTATTATTTGGAATCATCATCATAGGTATAATTCTCTCTTAACCTTGTTTAATTATTGTTAATCACTTCATTTATTCATCATGTTTTGCTTTTCTAGTATGATTGACAACCTTGTTAGCATGTTAAACTTGATAATGAGTGAGTAGTTTCCTTAACTAGGGTTAATGGAGAATTAGGGGAAACCAATATGGGAATTGATTCATGCTTAATCAAATATGTTTTCATAATTAATTTTCTTGCTTGTTGTGATTTCAACTTATGCACATGTTATGTTTGATTAAATGCGAGCCTATGAATCCTTGCATTTTTTACCCATCACCTATCTTTTCAATGAGACTTGTTTGCTTATACACCAACTCGAGTCTCATTAGACCATGCATATAGTTGAATAGGAAAGACTAAGTCGACTTGTAGGTGTTGTACAATCTAATCGATTAGGCTCCGAGACCTAAACCTTCTTAGGGATTGTAAGCTTATACACCAACTCGATCCCATCACAACAATAAGTGCTTGCATCTAGCAGAGAACATGTTTGTATGATCAACTCCCATGAATCTCCTATGAACCCATGACACCCTAGTGCTTTTAATCAATTGTTTACATCTCATTTTAATCACCTTGCTTGTTTTTATTACCTTGCTTTTATATTGTTGAATAGTGTAGTTGATCTCCTATCTCAACCCAAATTGTGACTCCCTAAGACACAACCATTTGCAATTGAAAATCCTACATCAATCCCGTCCCTTGGGATCCGACCTTTACTTTCCTATTTACTAAGAGTCGTTTGTGAAGTTATAAATATTGTTTTGGTTGGTAGCTTTTGACGACGAAGTTTGAACCAGGCCAAAAATGGCGCCGCTGCCGGGGACGGTGTTAAATTGATTTGATTTTCATTAATTGTTTTTAGTTGTGTCTTTCTTTACCTTGAGGGAGAGCACTTCCTCAGGGTACTTCTCACCTTTTCTCTTAGTATATTTTGCAAGATAGATATTATAGATTGTTTTGTTGAGGACCACTTGAGTATCCCTTTCATCATAGACCCTTTGCAAGCATTGGAAGCCTTAGAAGCAAGTGATACCAAAAATAAGCATTGGGAATTAGAAGTATATCTCCTTGAGGCCGCTCTAGCCAACAAAGAACTTACTTATGAGCAATCCAGGTTGATACATGACATTCTTGAGGACGCATCCCAATCCATTGAAGATGAACAAGCAACCGAAGATCATACCATACAAGCCGAGGAGCTAGATGAATTTGTCATGGAATTTGAGTATGATGAGGTTGATGAGCTTGAAGAACAAGTCGAATATGCCATGAGAATGGAATGTATAATGGAAATGGAGCAAATCCATAATGAACCCTCAATGGTGGAAAGTGAGGTACCAACTTCAACTCTAAAACCCCTTCCCCCAAATTTGAAATATGCTTACCTTGATGAATCTAAAACTAAACCCGTGATTCTTAATGATAAACTTGATGAGAACCAATTGGAAAGTTTGCTTGATATGTTGAAAAAACATGAAAAGGCTATAGGTTATAGTCTAGATGACCTTAAAGGGATAAGTCCCATTTTTTGCATGCATAGAATTCATCTAGAATAAGACCATAGGCCTACAATCCAATCCCAAAGGAGATTAAACCCCCACATGAAAGAAGTTATAAAAGTGGAGGTTATGAAATTACTTGATGCGGGAATCATTTACCCTGTATCGGATTCTTTGTGGGTTAGCCCCGTTCAAGTGGTACCTAAGAAAGGAGGTACCACGGTGGTAACAAATTATAAGAATGAGCTAATACCCACAAGGAAGATCACCGGTTGGCGAATGTGTATTGACTATCGTAAATTGAATTCCGCAACAAGAAAGGATCATTTCCCCCTACCATTCATTGACCAAATGCTTGAGAGGTTAGCCTCTAAAAAATCTTTTGCTACCTTGACGAGTATTCGGGATTCTTCCAAATCCCAATACATGCGGATGACCAACATAAGACCACCCTCACATGCCCTTACGGTACTTTTGCATATAGGAGAATGCCTTTTGGCTTATGTAATGCCCCCGCTACTTTCCAAAGATGCATGATGAGTGTCTTCTCCGATTATCTAGAAACCATAATGGAAGTTTTTATGGATGATTTTAGCGTTTATGGGAAAGACTTTAACTCTTGCTTGCATAACGTTTCTCTTGTATTGCAAAAATGTGAAGATGTTAGTCTTGTTTTGAATTGGGAAAAGTGTCACTTCATGGTCAATGAAGGTATTGTTTTAGGTCATTTAATCTCAGAAAAGGGCATCGAAGTTGACAAAGCCAAGGTTGAGGTGATATAAAAACTCCCACCTCTCGTGAATGTTAGAGGGGTGAGAAGCTTTCTCGGTCACGCGGGTTTCTATCGTCGTTTCATAAAATATTTCTCAAAAATCGTAGAATTAAGGAAGCACTAATCTCGGCACCAATCATCCAACCACCAAATTGGGAACTACCATTTGAGATCATGTGCGATGCGAGTAACTACGCCGTTGGAGCGGTTCTTGGCAAACAGGTAGGAAAGGCTTTACATGCTATCTATTACATAAGCAAGACTCTTGACTCCGCACAAGTGAGCTACGACACTACCGAGAAGGAACTCCTTGCCATTGTCTATGCCTTAGATAAATTTCGTTCCTATTTGTCCTGGACTCTACCTCGGCTGGTGATGTGAACATTATTTGCGCACATTTAGTCCCCTAATTGGACCTATTTTGCATACTATTATAACATTCTATGGCCATTTTATTCGTCAAAACCTTCCTATTTGCTTTTCTATCGCATTTCATATGTTTTGTAGAAAAGGAGATAATAAGGCGGAAATTCCTGTCTTCCGTGCATATTTGGAAGCTTATTGATGATATTAGATGGACTAGTATGAAGAAGAGGCAAGAATGATTGCCAAGTATGTAGGAATAAAGTGTATATAGAAGAATCAAAGGGTTAAAAGCAAGGATGACGAGAAGGAAGGCATTGCATGAAGAAATCGCTCGAAAACCAAACCAAGGGTTGCTCCTTTGTCTCTGAAAGTATGCTACATGAAACGGCGTCGAAAAATCAAGTGATCTAGGCTTTTGAATCACTCCAATAGGAGTCCGGATGAGGAAATAACGTCCGTTTTACAATCTGAGTTCAAGATACAGCTCAACCCGCTCGGGTTGAAGCCCAGGACGCCCATATTTCGCTCGGGACAGGCGTATTCCTCGACAGGAAACTTTTCCTTGCTACGTGAACCACAATCCGCCCGACTTCATGCCCAAGACGCCCGGATTCCAAGGCGGCACAATTTCGTCTTCTTCAAGCCTCAATGAAAGATGCCCATCCTTCGAAAAATACCGGCGTTTCCCTGCTTAAAACTCAAAAGTGTAATTACTATTTTACCCTTACTTAACCTAATGATGCTCTACTATATATACCCCATTTGTAATAATCAAACAATCAAGTTTTCATTAGGTTAAATCAATCCTTCCTTAGATTAGATTAGTAGTAGATTAGAATAGATTATCATTTAATCTTTCCACAAATTACACATTAATCTTTTCTTTAATCATTGTTCAAGTTTATTATTGAGTAATTCAAGTTTATTATTGGGTAATTAGAAGATTATTGGGTTTATTGGGAGATTGACAGCCTTCCATCAATCATCAAGTTCTTCTATTATTCTTTGCATTATTATTTTGGAATCTCCATAGGTATAATTCTCTTAATCCTTGTTTTAATTATTGTTAATCTTTCTTACTTGTTCATCATCTTTGGCTTTGTTAGTATGATTGACAACCTTATTAACATGTTAAACTTGATCATGAGTGAGTAGTTACTTAGCTAGGATTAATGGGTAATTAGGGGAAACCAACATGGGGAATGATTCATGCTTAAATTAATATGCTTTCATGGATAATTTGCTTGCTTGTTTTGATCTCAACTCATTCACATGTTATGTTTGATGAAATGCGAGCCTATGAATTCTTGCATTTTTTTACCCATCACTTATCTTTTCAATGAGACTTGTAAGACATAAACCAACTCGAGTCTCATTAGACCATGCATGTTGTTGAGTAGGGAAGACTAAGTCGACTTGTAGGTGTCGTACAATCTAATCGATTCGGCTCCGGGACCCAAACTTTCCTAGGATTGTAAGATATAACCCGACTCAATCCATCACAACAATAATTGCTTGCTTATAATTTGAGAACATGTTTGTATGATCAATTTCCACGAATCCCCTATGACCCTATGATATCCTAGCATTTTTAATCAATTGTTTACATCTTTCCTTTTGTTGCTTGTTTATTGCATCTATTAGATTAGAATCATCAACCCATTATAATTGTGACAACCCCAAGCACAACCATAATTAGATTGAATAATTTGAGTAACCACCGTCCCATGGATCGACCTCGACTTACCACTAACTAGTTGTATGTTGAGTATTATAAATGTGTTTGATTGGATGTGACCCGACGACAACACCCATCAAAATGGCGCCGTTGCCGGGGACGGTGTTGTTTATTTTAATTGTTCTTTTGACTAGTTTTAGTCGTGCTGCTTTTTCTTGAGTTTTATTATATTTGTTCTATTTCACATGCTCAACATGTCTACATTCACTTTTTGGCAATATGAAAATGAGTCAATTGATAAATATGTTGCAAGATTTGAAGATTATGTGACTCATGCTTGGCATCATGGTTTTACTCTTTCAAATTATGAAGCATGTTGTGTTGTTTATAATGGCATGAACCTTGAAACCCGTAACTTGGCATTTCACTTGAGTGGTGGTAGGATATGTGAGATGAGTTTTGAGGAATTTTGGGAATTTGTTGAGTTCATGACCATTCATTGCCTCAAGCAAACTATACATGACATATTTGAAAGTGCCAAGGAAGGTATAGAAGCGATAAAAACCACATTTCAAAAATTCATTGAGGAAAACTATGAAAATGAGATTTGTGAGGATGAGAAACCTTCCTATAACCTTGAGTCAACCTACTTTGTCCACAAAATTACCCCACCTTGGGAAGATGGAGTGCTAGATGAGGAGAGTGATGATGAGGAGGAGTACATTCTTGATTTTGAAACTAATGCTTGGATGCCATCATCCTACTCTTCTTGTGTTTCAATGAAATGAACGTCCATGGAATTTGATGTTAATGGGCAAAGTGAGAATGATATGGATGTGAGCTTGAGAGAAAACTCACCCTTTGAGGATGACATATTTGAGGGAGACAATTGTGTTGAACTTGGTGAGCCTTGTTACAACAACCCCTTTGATAATGGACCTTGTTGGGATGAGGAATATGATGAGGACATTTAGGAACCCCAAATAGACACCCTTGAAATCACCTTAAATGATAATGAGAGTACTTGCATTGAATGTGGTGATTTTGACTATTTTGAGGAAGAGTTGAGTGAATTGCCAACCAACTACCCATTTCATGTTCCTTCCATCCATCATTTCTCTAATGATTTTTGTCATGATGCTCTTGATATGCTTGTTCGGTCTTTTACTTGGACATTTTTCAATTGCATAATCTTGTGTTGCTATGCATACCTATTCATGTCCCACTCCCAAGAATTTGACCGACTTCTACGTGCTTTGAGTGCTAGTGATGATTTTCCATGAAATTGTTAATTGATAATCTTTGGTTTGATGGAGTCCCTTAAAAACCATTAATTTGTATATATGCATTTAGTGTAGTTTTGCATTCATTTAATTGCATGAGAGATGAAAGGGAGGGATCTCATATTTTTAATTGAGTTTTTGAAGGAAATTCATAAAAATGAGAAGATGAAAAATGTCAAGAAATGAAGAAAATGGAAAATTTGGGCTTATGAGTAAGTGTGCTATCAAGGGAAAGGTGTTGGGCCAAAACCTCAAAAAAGACGCCCATCCCGAGATAAATCCGGGCGGGTTGAAGGGCAAGAAAAGAAGAAAAGTTCCCTGCCCAAGAATCCGAGCGGATTTTAAGAAAGACGCCCGTCTTTGCTGCCAACCCGAGCGGGTTGATATTATCTGGAGCGGGTTCCCAGCCAACCCGAGCGGGTCAGTTCTGTCCCGAGCGGGTCCACCCTCTGAATGCCGAAATTTCACAAAATCACGGGCAGAATAATACTACCCCACCCGTGTTCAGCCTTTGACCCGTGAATGCTTTGATTTTCAACTATAAAATTCACTCTACACTCAAAGCTCACCTACCATCTTCATCTTCTACCTTCAAACTCAACCTCAACTCACAAAACTCACCCAAATAACCACAAAATCCAACCAAATCACCATCTAATTACTCTAAAAATCATTCTAAACCATTTCTACACAATAAAAACCAACTTTCCAACCTTCTATTTTCTCAAAATCACCCATTTTCATCATTTCAAAAATTGGAGCTCCAAAAATCCGTGAGCAACAATTGATTTTAGGGTTTGATTTTTGCCTTCTAGCTTCACTACATTGCTTTTAGTGTTCTAGTAAGGCATTTTCAAGGTTGTTTGGCTCTTATTTGTGAAGATTTGTGGCATTCTTGAGTAGTGATACTTGGTGGATTTCAAGACTACAACAATGAATTTTTGGGGCAAGAGTAAGGCTACTACTTCTAAGGGATCAAAAAGATGAAAAGGAAGCAATTTTAATGCTCCACCGGAGTTCCAAATGCAAGAAGAGGAGCTAGTACCGGATATTGAGCAACTTGATGATTTCCCGGAGGTAGTATTCATCAAAAATGAGCATAGGAGGCGATTTTTGAAACTACTTGGTAAGGAGTTCGAACCCACTCGTTTCATTTGTCGTCAAACTTTGGATAAACTTGGTATTGAAGGACGAACCGAGTCCTTATTTAAAGAAATGGGTCTTGAGACTTTATTTAATATGCATGAGGAAACATATCTTAGCCACACCTTGGAATTCTTGTCTAGTCTCAAAGTATTTGAAGGAGAGACATATGGGGTGTCTTTGGAATTTAGGTTGTGTAATGAGACCCATCAAATGCATTTGGGTACCTTTGGTGAAATCTTTGGGCTTGCGATACCCGAGACCGACCTTGAAAAGCCCGTGGGGTTCACGGAATCACATTTGTGGAGAGCAATCACCGGGTTGGAATTAGAGGGTTTTAAGAGGTGTCATGCCTTTTGCATTCATCACCCGGTTATTAGGATGTGGCATCAATTTATAGCAGGGACTATTCATGGTAGAAGTGACACGGGATGTGTGAGTCAACTCGACATGACTTTTCTTGAGTCATATTTGAATGTCCATGGTTTGCCAAAGTACAACTTTAATCCCGCTCTTGAATTACTTGTCCGATTTCGAAATTTATCAAAGGGTGCGACAAAATCAAAGGGAATTGTGATGGGTGGTCTTGTGACTAGGATGGCCGATGCTTTATGTCCGGGATTTAATGATGATGGGAGGTATGAGGCTCTACCCGGAGATACTTTACTTAATGAGAGGGTCATCTTTAGGCATCACAAATGGTGCAAATATAATGATTTGGGAGGTATTGATTGGTACACCAAGGGAAGCACTACATTCACCCTTCCTTGTTGGGACCTTCCTCCTATCACACCTAGGTCGAGTTACCTTGCACCTATGCCGAGCTACCTCCTGCCCATTGAGAGGATTAGGGTTCCACCACCTAGGAGACGTGAGGAGGCACCTTCTACTCCTTCCCATGCACCACCACCGTCCCAAGGTCCAAGCCTTGGATTTCCACCATTCCTTCATGGCCTCCGGCCCTCTTATGCGGAGATACCTCCATACCCCCATGTCTACCGACCCTTTTCACCTTCTCCCCTCGCCCGAGTAGCCCGCCATCGGCCATGGATATATTGATGGGTATGATAAGCAACATGGATGTTAGGATGCACCAAGGGCAAGAAGACAACTATTTGGCCCTTTATCCTCAATATTATCATATGGCACAACAAGGGTTTATTGATCCTAATGATCCTAGGCCTTCTTGGGTGCAACCGCACCTTGTGTTCCCAAACCAAGGCTTGAATGAAGATGACCAAAGAGGAGGAGAGGAAGAAGAAGAAGAAAGTGGAGATAATGATAGCCTTAATGATGGAGGCTTTGATTGAGATCGTGATTGTAAGACCCTTTCTTCCCTATTTCTCATGTATAGTTTGCATTGTAATATACCTCACATGATTAGATTAGTTTGCATTGTATTTATCCCACATGATTCATGTAGATAGTAGCATATAGATTAGAATTCATGCATAGTTACTAATGGCCAAACCTATCCATTTCTACACTAGAAATAGTGTTTAAATCGGTTTGGGGAGGTTTGATCATAAGTGACCATAGTTTAAAACATGCATCATATAATATAGTGTAGATTGCATTCATCTGTTATATATGTCATATAGAATTGCATTTAGTTAGAGCATGCATTCATTCATATCATATCATTGCATTTGTACTTTATTTCAAAAAAAATCAAAAACTCAAAAACATGTATTTCCTTTTTATTCCTACTCCTACATGTACATTGAGGACAATGTCCAAAATAAAGTGGGGGATGGGAATTTATATTTCAAAAATGCATAAAAATTGAAAAATTTCGAAAAATCCCAAAAAATATGTTCCTTAATTTCATAAAATCAAAAACCATAAAAATTTGATAAAATTGAAAAACCAAAAACAAGTTCATTTCCTTTGTAGTATAGTCATGTATATATTGTTGTATAAATTGTGTTTGTTTTACCCTTGTTCACATTGATCGACTACGCCACATCCGAGACATGAGGATATTGAAGACCGCATGGTATGATCTTTCCAATCTCCTTTTTCCACTTTATGTTAATGATTATGTGGCTTTATTTTGATTGATGCGGTATAATAATGTGAACTTAGGACTTGCATTTAGTTTATATGTCATATTAGTTGGTAGAATCATTTGCATTAGGATGTTTATATGCTAGTTGCATCATGGCATGTAGTTTGCATGTTAGAAAAATTTTGCGAAACCGTCTACTTGGCAAGCTTGACAAGTGTACATAGGCCCTAGTAGATGCTTTTTCTTCTTAAGACTTTGCTTGTTAGAATAGTTGTAAAATACCCTAGGATGTGTCATGCTAGTATCCTTTGACCCATGGATTTAAGGCCTAGTCAAGAGTACCTTGTGGTGTGATAACTCCTTGGCTACCGTTTATTCCAAGGTGACTCTTGAAACCATGCATCCATCCATCATCCATGTTCTACCACATTTTTGTCATCAAAGGGAATGGGCACAAAAAGGAATCAATTTGAGTTCAATGAAATGAAAAGTGAAAGAAAGTTTGCAAAAATGCATCTAATGAAAAGAGGAGCAAAAATAGAACTCCTAAAGTTTCAAATATAAGCCACCCTCACTACATATGGGGTGACTTTGAAAATGTTCAAAAGAAATGCAAAGAAAAGTTGAAAGTTGTCAAGTGTTGAAATACCAAAAATCAAAAAGAATTGGCAAGAAAGTGTTCTCAAATGTCAAATGCCGCAAGAAATTGGGGGGAACAACAAAAACAAAAGCAAACTCCCAAAGTGAAACTCAAATATCTATTGATCCCTTTATCCATCATATCCATTCTTGTGCATGGTAGAAAGGGGACGACCCTTCTTCTTGTCTAAGCAAGAGGGGGAATTCCGCGATCCTCCAGTGTTTCTAACACCATAGGGAGTCTACTCTTGACAAAAGCATTTAACGATTGAGGACAAAGGTACCCTAACTTGAAACAACTTGGAGGTGATTTATTGGTATCCTTCTAGGCTTAGTAGTTTGAAGAAATTGCATCTATGAAGGAGTGTGTACCCTTGAATTGCTTCCCTTGTAGATAATTTCCGCCACTTAGATGAGGAAAGTGGCTATTCTTTTATAGATGCATCCATTACTTGATTTTGTGTGCTTAATGATTGGATGTGTCGCCATTTTGGCAAGACCCACCTTGCCTTGCAAGAAGGCATCCTACCTCATGGTTGTCTTGTTGTGAGTTGAAGGGGCGGAGTGAGACCCGCTAATTGTCTCATATCGGCTATATTATTAGGATAGTTTAAATAAAGGTCTAGTTTTTGTCACCTCTTTACTCGGGACGAGTAAAGGTTCGATTTGGGGATATTTGATGTGAACATTATTTGCGCACATTTATTCCCCTAATTGAACCTATTTTGCATACTATTATAACATTCTATGACCATTTTATCCGTCAAAACCTTCCTATTTGCTTTTCTATTGCATTTCATATGTTTTGTAGAAAAGGAGATAATAAGGCGGAAATTCCCGTCTTTCGTGCATATTTGGAAGCTTATTGATGATATTAGATGGACTAGTATGAAGAAGAGGCAAGAATGATTGCCAAGTATGTAGGAATAAAGTGTATATAGAAGAATCAAAGGGTTAAAAGCAAGGATGACGAGAAGGAAGGCATTGCATGAAGAAATCGCTCGAAAACCAAACCAAGGGTTGCTCCTTTGTCTCTGAAAGTATGCTACATGAAACGGCGTCGAAAAATCAAGTGATCTAGGCTTTTGAATCACTCCAATAGGAGTCCGGATGAGGAAATAACGTCCGTTTTACAATCTGAGCTCAAGATATTCCTCAACCCGCTCGGGTTGAAGCCCAGGACGCCCATATTTCCCTCGGGACGGGCGTATTCCTCGACAGGAAACTTTTCCTTGCTACGTGAACCACAATCCGCCCATCTTCATGCCCAAGACGCCCGGATTCCAAGGCAGCACAATTTCGTCTTCTTCAAGCCTCAATGAAAGATGCCCATCCTTCGAAAAATACCGGCGTTTCCCTGCTTAAAACTCAAAAGTGTAATTACTATTTTACCCTTGCTTAACCTAATGATGCTCTACTATATATACCCCATTTGTAATAATCAAACAATCAAGTTTTCATTAGGTTAAATCAATCCTTCCTTAGATTAGATTAGTAGTAGATTAGAATAGATTATCATTTAATCTTTCCACAAATTACACATTAATCTTTCCTTTAATCATTGTTCAAGTTTATTATTGAGTAATTCAAGTTTATTATTGGGTAATTAGAATATTATTGGGTTTATTGGGAGATTGACAACCTTCCATCAATCATCAAGTTCTTCTATTATTCTTTGCATTATTATTTTGGAATCTCCATAGGTATAATTCTCTTAATCCTTGTTTTAATTATTGTTAATCTTTCTTACTTTTTCATCATCTTTGGCTTTGTTAGTATGATTGACAACCTTATTAACATGTTAAACTTGATCATGAGTGAGTAGTTACTTAGCTAGGATTAATGGGTAATTAGGGGAAACCAACATGGGGAATGATTCATGCTTAAATTAATATGCTTTCATGGTTTATTTGCTTGCTTGTTTTGATCTCAACTCATGCACATGTTATGTTTGATGAAATGCAAGCCTATGAATCCTTGCATTTTTTACCCATCACTTATCTTTTCAATGAGACTTGTAAGACATAAACCAACTCGAGTCTCATTAGACCATGAATGTTGTTGAGTAGGGAAGACTAAGTCGATTTGTAGGTGTTGTACAATAATCTAATCGATTGGGCTCCGGGACCCAAACTTTCCTAGGATTGTAAGATATAACCCAACTCAATCCATCACAACAATAATTGCTTGCTTATAATTTGAGAACATGTTTGTATGATCAATTTCCACGAATCCCCTATGACCCCATGATATCCTAGCATTTTTAATCAATTGTTTACATCTTTCCTTTTGTTGCTTGTTTATTGCATCTATTAGATTAGAATCATCAACCCATTATAATAGTGACAACCCCAAGCACAACCATAATTAGATTGAATAATTTGAGTAACCACCGTCCCATGGATCGACCTCGACTTACCACTAACTAGTTGTATGTTGAGTATTATAAATGTGTTTGATTGGATGTGACCCGACGACATCACCTATCAGCTGGGTAACCATGTTGGCATTCTAGACGACTCATCAACAAAAAGTCCTCCAAGCCGGTACCTATACCTATGAGGGAAGTTGCTGAAAGAGAAGCGGAAAGGGACCTTAACGACAACAAAAGAAGTGCGTGCATTTCCCGATCAAAGAAGCCCTAATTTAAATATTTAAATCTAGTAGGAGATGAGTCTAGGCTTGGGACGGAGCTTTCTCGAAGCACTCTCTTTGGTTGGCTGTAGGGTCCTCACCGGCGAAGGGCAGCTTTCGCAGCTTCTGGTGATACCGCTGCTTTCCAGAAAGTCCTAGGATCAAAAGTGATTGTTTTCTCGGATCATCGTGCTCTTAGACATCTCTTGATAAAGAAATAAGCAAAGTTAAGATTGTTGAGATGGATTTTGCTACTCCAAGAATTCGATTTAGAGATAAGAGACAAGAAGGGAGCCGAAAATATGGTAGCGTATCACTTGTCAATAATTCGATTCCATAGTGATGAGGGAGAGACGCCGATCAATGACTCTTTCCCCGATGATATCTTAATGGCCATCCAATCACAACTTGAGAGGCACACCACACCATGGTTTGCCGACTATGCTAACAACATTGTGGGAGGAGTCCTTCCTCCAAATTGAACTACAATCAAAGAAAGAGATTCTTGTTTGAAGTAAAGAGATACTTTTGGGATGATCCTAATATTTACAAGGAATATAGTGATGGACTTTACCGAAGATGTATACCCCAATGGGAAGTTCAAGGTGTTTTAGAAGGATTTCATTCATCACCTTATGGAGGACACCATGGAGCACGAAGAATTATTGCTAAAGTCCTCCAATCGGGCTTCTTTTGGCCTACCATCACTACAACGAAAACGCGGGAAACTGACGGAAAATTTAAGCCCATACTAACGGCCTTTCCGTCGGTATTTCACTTTCCTGACGGACATTCCGTCAGGAATCAGGGTCAGCGTATTTCGTCAGTAAAAAACCTGTCCTGATGGAATTTTCGTCAGTCTTTCTAAATACTGACGGATCTGTGACGGGAAATCCGTCCTTATTTTCAGCCAAAAGTGACGGAATTTCCGTCAGTTTTTGAAAATTACCGACGAAAATTCCGTCGGAGGTCATGACACGTGGATTTTCTGTGATTTCAGTAAAAATGGGGATGTTAGCTAGTGACGGAATTTCCGTCAGTAATTTAAAAAAACTGACGGAAATTCCGTCAGTTCCTGGACACGTGGCACTTTTGTGTCAATTCTGGGAAAATGAAGGGGAAGAGCAGTGACGGAAATTCCGTCAGTTTTTTTAAATTACTGACGGAAATTCCGTCGGTGGTATTAAAAAACAGGCATGGAAACAGCAGCCTCTGCTGCCCACCACGATGCGTTTTTGCATCGTTTCAAATACAGCCACGATGCCTATTTGCATCGTTTCCAATATAACCAAAACCTGCAAAACACATCCAATCGTCGACCGCCAAGCGGGAATCCATTTTCACGTCGACCGTTAATGCGGGAATCAATAGACAACAAAAGAGAAGGGGACGCAAATTGTTTTACATAAAAACATAGTCAAATTTGTACATTGTCTTACAAATTAAACACGAAAGAGAATTGTCTTACCATGTCTTTCATACTCCCTACTAGACGACAATACTAACTAAACTAAAGTTCTAACCTAAAGGCTCTAACCTAAAGGCTCTAACTTAAAGGCTCTAAGTTATTATAGGCTCCATAAAACTACCAGTACCTCCAAACCCGTTATCACCACCCCCAAAGTCATCCCGTCTATGTGGAGTAGGAAATTGTGAACACTTGTTTGGGGGTTGAGATGCTTGCATATCAGCCCAAGCCTTTCTCATTGCCGCCATTTCTTCAGCATGTTCACGAACCTGTCTTTCAAGAGCAACTCGAGCGTCTCGCTCATCATTCATTTGGGTGGAAAGCTGTGAAATCATGCTAGGAGCATAAGACAAAGACCGTCGGCCAGCTTTGTTAGGAGGAAGATCATACCATATTTGGGCCCCTGTATCTCCGGTCCCAAACATCCGGTTCTTCTCGTCAAAGCCTCCTACAACCTTGTAGTAGGCCTGAATCTCGTCGGGAGACTGTCCATGTGGCAATGGCTGACTCATCTCCGCTTGGAAATGACGCTGAAAAAATAGAAAATCGTCAGAAATGATATATATATATACCTATCTTTATAAGAAAGAGATTATCGTTCTTTGTAATAAAAATAAATATTAAATTAAATACAAGAATTTACCTCAATATCAGCCGCTCGAGGGTTAACCCACTCTCCCTTCTTATTTTTCTTCGTCTTCATGAACATCTTGTGGGGGGTGGCCTCTTGACCTTGAAATTAGTATGGAAACAAGTAAAATCAAGTATATATTTGTCAATCATATATATTAACCACTTTTTAAAAGAAATATAAACAATACTTACCAATTCCTTGAAAGCATCGGAGCAACTCTTCCGACCAAGAGTGTGGGTGCCCAATGCTTTCCCATCTTTCCCATCCGATTTCCTATTTGCCGTGTTGATTTTCGAATGTTTGGCAAAAGTAGGATCATTTGGCCTATTCCTAAGGTTCTCCAACCAAGTAGCAGGCACCCACTTTGGCGGTTTCTTGTTATATTTTAGTCCATTAATAAGAGTGGTAATCCGCCTCGTTACCCTCGCCTGCCACTCAGGAATAGGATCATACTCAGGATCGATGGATCTTACATGACTATGTTTCAAAAACAAATGTGAAATTAGTTATATAAAACTTATGAAAATTCTTATAAACTTAAGAAAATTATTATAAACTTAAGAAAATTATTATTGAAAAACATAATTACCGTAAAGTAACTCCACATCTTCTGACGCTGTGCGTTACTCGCTTCACCCCACCTAGTGAAGTACTCATCTCCTGTGTTACGGGTGAACGACCAAGTAGCATATTTCTTGATTGGTTCGTCATCCCACCTGAAAAATACACAAATATTTGAAATTAAAACTGTAAATGTTAAGTTTTTTAAAAATTAAAAAATTAACATAAACTTAGCAAAAATGATCTGGCCGAGCACGGGCCGCTGAGAGAGTCACCTGCATGTTCTCCTGTCTTCGTGATGGAGGATCTGGATCTTCCTCATTCTCAACCTCGTCGTCCTCCCGATTCTGTTGAGATGCATTTGCATTACTATTGCTCCCAAAATAACGGCGAAAAATGTTCGGCATAATCACTGCATGAAAACAATTCAAATTGTTAGTTCAAAGAAAAAATCGTTAGTTCAAAACATCCATTTCTGCAGGGTATATATAAACAATTGAAACAAACACTAACTATGGAAAACTGTGAACTAATTACCACTTGCCTCTTCTTTAATGCATTTTATTGGCTGAATTGAGAGGTTTCTTATGACCAAACCTTGGAAATTGAAACACACTATTGATGTTAAGCTAAAACGACATGTATAAAACAAAAAACCAAATAGGCTAGAACGACAAGTAATAAAAAACGGAGGGCAAATTTTATTGAATGTTTAATAATTGTACAATTACAACTAGTCCCCCTCACTATCACTATCACTACAAATCAAAACAGGTTCATCTTCTGAAAAAAGCACTCCTACTTCTTCCTCTGATTCCTCATTTTCGTATCTAATAAGTTCTTCAACTTCATCTTCATCCCCTTCTTCTCCGACGTCTCTCGTCATATTCCCTTGACCTCTTTCCACCTTTGTCACTTCGTATACATCTTCATCCTCTATATCTTCCAACAAAATCGGTGAAATTGAGTGATCATTCACAACCACATCTTCTTGAAAGACACTTTCTTCAATAGGAGCATCAACTTGTGATCTTGCCTTGGTTTTAAAAACCGCGGACCACTGAATACCTTGATTACCTTTCTTAATGGTTGGATAAGGAGCATAACAAACTTGATCCACTTGAAAAGCTGCCACAAATGGGTTATGTCCACGAAGTTTCTTTTTCTCGTTTACATCTACAAGTCCATAAACCTTATGGATACTAAGTCCTTGTGGGGAATTATCAAGCCAATCACATTTAAACAATATAACCCTATAAACCCTTTGCTCGGCATAATAAGAAAGCTCAATTACTTCATTTAGGGTTCCATAGTAGTCCAACCCTTCAGTTGAATTCACAGAAACCCCATTGCTTAACGTAGACTTCGAAACATCAAATCCCTCCTTATAAGCTCGAAACTTATAGCCGTTGATGGAATACCGTCTCCAAGACTTCACCATCTTACTAGGACCCAATGCTAAAGCTATTATTAGACGATCCTTCAATCTATGAACCTATGAATAAAAAAATGTTAATTAAGTTGTTATATTTTTTTTCAATATCTAATAAGAAATCTAAATGTATAGTTCAATTTCAAAGAAAATGTATCATCACTTACTTGATTTCGGAACCATTTCGGAAAACTTTTCTCATGTGATGCCCAAACATCATCAGAGGATGTGACATCAGGAAAATTGATTTTGATATGTGCCTCAAATTCCCTATAAGTAGGGAAAGCATGTTTTAGTTATGTATTAATTACCTATAAATTCGATCTAATTTGATAATTAAAAAACAATTGAGTAATGATGAAGTATTAACTTACTTTTCATAAGTATCTAAAAACTCTCCACAGTTCCTTAGCACATAAAAATGAGCTTCTTCATACTCTTTCTCAGTTAAGTACCTCTGTATACATTTTCCGGTTGTAGTTCCCATGTCATCATTGAATAACTCAGGTAACTTAGATTTCAACTGGTCATCGGAATTTACACCAACATCTAAGTCTTTTGCTTTTGTGTCAATGTGATCTTCGAAATAAAAAGAATAGAAATTTGAAATTTCCTCTAACAAAAAAGCGTTGCATATTGAACCCTCCACCCAAGCTTTGTTGCCAATCTTTTTTTTATATGATTAAGAAATCTCTCAAATGGATACATCCATCAATATTGAACAGGTCCTCCAACTTTCGCTTCATAAGGTAGGTGAAGAGGCAAATGCTCCATGGAATTGAAAAAAGACGGGGGGAAATATCTTCTCTAACTTGCATATTATCTCCGCAATGTTTGACTCCAGACGTTCCATAGAATCAACTCTAATCGTAGAAGTACACAGGTCTCTAAAAAATTGGCTTATCTCAGTTATTGCATTCCAAGGACCTGTCGGGAGCAACTCTTTCAAGGCAACGGGGAGTAGTCGTTCCATAAAGACATGACAATCATGACTTTTCATGGAATGTAACACCATCTTTTTATGGTCAACACACCGACTCAAATCTGAAGCATAACCATCCGGGAATTTTAAGTTAGCAACCCAGTCACATAGAGCCTTTTTCTCCGCGTTTGATAAAACAAACCTAGATGATGTGGTCCGTTTATAGCAAAGTTCATTAAAGTCTTCTTTACCCTTAGTGTCAAATTTAGTTTTACCTGGTACATCCATGATGGTGTTGATAAGTTGTTCAAAAAAAATTTTCTCAATGTGCATAACATCCAAGTTGTGTCGAATCAGCAACGTTTTCCAAAGAGGGAAGTTCCCGAATATGCTTTGTTTCCACCAACCTTCATTATGATCTTTCAATCTTTTCAATTCTTTATCAGAAGCATCAACTATTTTAGGCAAGTCTTTTACGGATTCCCACACTTCATCACCCGTTAGTTTCGATGCGGCTATGCGATTCTCAGTTTTTCTGTTTTTAAGAAAATGCTTACAATTGTCGCGGAAAGGATGATCAGGTGTTAAGAACTCACGGTGACAATCAAACCAACAAACCTTTTTGCTATTTTTAAGCCAAAAAGATCTATGATCATTTTCTGGACAATAAGGACAGGCACGATATCCACTTGTGGACCAACCAGAAAGCATGTCATATGCCGGAAATCGTTGATCGTCCACATTAATGCGACCTTTAATTGAAAATTTTGTTTCTTAGAGACATCATAGGTGTCCACGCCGGTTTCCCAAAGTTGTTTCAACTCTTTGATCAACGGTTGGAGGAAAACATCTAAATTTGACTTCGGGTTATTAAGACCGGGAACTAGTATAGATAAGAACATAAATTGTCTCTTCATGCATAACCAAGGAGGTAAGTTGTACGGAGTCACAATCACGGGCCAACAAGAGTATTTCGTCCCAAACTGCCCAAAAGGTTGAAATCCATCCGTACACAAACCTAGCTTAACATTCCGGGGTTCACTTGAAAAATCTGGATGCTCTCTATCGAAATGCTTCCACGCTTCTCCATCACTTGGATGTGCCATTGTCTCCCTTTCTCTTAATCGAGAGTTTTTGTAGTGCCAACTCATCTCACCTGCTATGTGCTTGGTTGCATATAGTCATTGTAACCTTGGCGCAAGCGGGAAATAAGTTATTGGTTTACATGAAATTCGCCTCCCACTTGAATTCTTTTTACCTTTATACCGAGATGCACGACACTTTGTACATTCTTCAAGATTAGAATTTTCCTCCCAGAAAAGCATGCATCCATTGATACATGCATCAATCTTTTCATGGGGAAGTTGGAGTCCCTTCAGAACTTTTTTAATCTCATTAAAATTGCGCGCCATTTGATTTTTCTTTGGAATTATGTCACCAACGAACGACACAAAACCATTAGCGCATCTAAGAGATATGTTGTTCTCACATTTGAGTGATAACAACCTAGCAGCTGCTTGCAACAAACTCATATCAATTCCCTCAAACACCGGTTGTTCGGCTTGCTCTAGCATTTTAAAGAACGAAGAAACTTGGGGGTTCGGGGTTTCATAATGCACTTCTTCATCGTTAAGGTCATCAGGATTAAGTCGATCCTCCAAAATTTGGTCAACAGTATCACGCAATGCATTTTCCACGAACTCACGGTAAGGATTCTCACTAGCATTTGTACTAGGTAGTTTCTCACCGTGATATGTCCATACATAATAATTATCGGCGAAACCATACGACCAAAGATGAATTTGAACATCTGCTTTCCTTTTAAAACCTAGGTTTTTGCATTTCTTACACAGACACCTCATTTCACCTAAATTCTTGTACTCACTACTTCCTTCCGCGAATTTAATAAACTCTTTCACCCCCTCTGCATATGCTTTCTTGGGTTTCTTTTTTTCGTCTAATCTTTCATACATCCACTGCCATTCTAATCTTTTCATGTTATTATATATCTACACATTTATATATGTCATTAAAAAAGATAATAACCTAACAACAATCAAAATCAAGCATAATAAACAATAATTTAACATTTTAACCAATATAAATATTGTATTTCTTTGAATTGGGTCCTTATCACTCCAACCTAAACCCATCAATGTACGTTTTAAGTCACTAGAAAACATATACTTGTCATTTATTAATGAGAAAAAAAATTCGGCAGCAATTCCCATCCGTTCTCCAAATACACAATATAGAATAAATAATTACTCTACATATGCATTTAGAGAACATTAAAGGAATTGTCACCAAACTCTTTTCTCATTAACAAATCACAAGCACATGTTTACTACCTAAGTGACTTAAAACGTACAAAGACGATCCCAAAACGGGACTATTCAAAAATTACTCCTAGTGAGTAATTTTTGAACGGGTACTAGGTCAATATGAACAATAATTTTAACAATATTAAAAACAAAACATACAACAATGACTACTTTTTCAGTTAACATAAACTAACATGATTTACTTTTCATTTTACATATCTAGTCTAATTATCATTTTAAAAACTAACATCAATAATTTTTCAATTTACATATCTAGTCTAATTATCATTTTAAAAACATTAATATTTAACAAATTTTAACAATAATCTAATTAACAAAAAAATTAGATGCATACAATAAAACCGTCATAACATACATTTAAACAAAATTGGCTTCTATCCTAAGTCAACATGCATCAACATCAACAATAATTCAACAGTAATTAAAACAATAACTAATATTCTAATTCAATTAAGATAATTAAACAAAAAAAATTAAAAGAGAAAATACCTAATTAGTTCAACAAAGAAAAAAATGAAAAAGAAGGATGAGAAAGAGGGAAGTGGCGGCAGGGGGCGGCGGCAAGGGCGGCGGTAAGGGCGACAGTAGTGGCGGTGGGAGGCTATGGAGAAAAAAAATTAAAAACAATTAAAGAATAAGGAAAAAGAGAAAGGAGAAAAGAATAAAAACAAATAAAATTACCTTATAGTGATGGCGACGGCGTGGTGGGGTTGTTGGTGGTGGTGGCGGCGCCGGAAGTGGAGGAGGGTGGTGGTGGTGTCGGGTTTTAAGGTGGTGGAGGAGGGTTTGGCGATTTTTAATTTGGGAGAAAAAATTGGTAAAGTGATACGGGATGCTCCCGTGGTTGAGATAAAAGGACCCACTGACGGATTATCCGTCAGAATATTAAAAAAACTGACGGAATATCCGTCAGTATATTCCGTCAGTATATTAAAAACACTGACGGAATATCCGTCACTGGCACATTTATCAGGACAATAATGCAGAAACTTTACACGTCACAATTATTGGCCCCACTGACGGATTATCCGTCAGTTTTTACAAAATCTTGACGGAATTTCCGTCAGTGGGCCAAACATCGTGATGTACTGTCATCAACACAAACATTCAAATATCTTGGCCCACCGACGGAAATTCCGTCGGGATTTTGAAAAATCGACGGATATTCCGTCGGTGGGCTAAAATGATTTCAAATTTACTCCAATTTAACGTGTGAAGCCCATCGACGGATATTCCGTCGGGATTAAGGGATTCTTGACGGAATTTCCGTCACGGCTTTTTTGGCGCCTTTAACTTGGTCAACGCGCTTAATAGATACTTGACGGGATATCCGTCAGGAAACGCATCGACGGAATTTCCGTCACACATCCGTCAGTAACCCGTGTTTTCTGACGGCCTCTTTTTTCCGTCGGTAGGGCCGTCAGTAACCCGCATTTTTCTTGTAGTGCAAGTTTGAAGATGCTAGAGAATTTATTCTCCATTGTGACCCTTGCCAAAGAACCGGAAACATTTCTTGGAGGAATGGGATGCCACAACGAGGAATATTGGAGGTAGAAATTTTCGATGTGTGGGGAATTGACTACCAAGGGTCGTTTGTGTCATCTAAGGGAAACAAGTACATTCTTGTAGCCGTTGATTATGTATCAAAGTGGGTAGAAACAATTGCAACTCCAACCGATGATGCCAAGACGGTTACCAAACTCCTCAAGAAAGTTATCTTGCCAAGGTATAGAGTCCCTAGAGCAATCATAAGTGATGGAGCAACACATTTCCATGAAAAGAAACTCACATCCCTTTTGGCAAAGTATGGTGTTCAACATAGAACCGGCTTGGGATACCATCCTCAAATAAGCGGTCAAGTTGAAGTTTCAAATAGAGAGATAAAGCAAATTCTTGAGAAGGTTGTTAACCAGACTCGTAAGGATTGGAGCATGAAGCTTGATGATACTCTTTGGGCTTATAGGACTGCCTATAGGACTCCCATAGGAGCCTCCCCTTACAAGCTAGTCTATGGAAAAGCATGTCATTTGCCGATTGAGCTAGAATACAAATATTTTTGGGCAATCAAAGCTCTCAACCTTGATCTCAATCTAAGTGGCCAAAAGAGGATAATTCAAATCCAAGAGTTGGAGGAATTCCGACTACAATCCTATGACAATGCCAAGATCTACAAGGAAAGGACAAAGTTGCTTCATGATAAGAGAATCAAGCAAAAGGTCTTGCACAAGGGAGACAAAGTCCTTCTATTTAACTCCCGATATCGACTCTTTCCCGAGAAGTTGAATTCTAGATGGAAGGGTCCCTATGTGATTACCGAGGTAGGAAAATATGGAGACTTTGAGATAAAGTCGGAAGATGGAAACAAATTCAAAGTCAATGGCCAAAGGTTGAAACCGTATTATGAAGGGGCATTCATTGGAGAAGTCGAGGTCATCCGCCTTGGGCCTCTCCCTCCATGAGAAGACCATCAAGGAAGGAGAGTTTGGTGGATTCCTCTCCAAACCACCATTTGTAAATATACTAACTCTTCTCACTTGTATTTTTAACTTTATTGCATTTTCATAAGAAGCATGATTCTTGACATGAGAGTAGGTGAGGGAGGGTCACTAACCCTTTTGATGAATGAAGGATTTAGAAATTCAAGTGTGGGGAAGCACTCTTATCAATTGAGGAAGAAGAAGTCCACAAAGGAAGAGACTCCCACGGGCAGACCTGGCCCGTGAGAAAAGCGGACAACTCGAGCGTCCTGAGCTCTACCCGCTCGTCTTGGGCATAATACGAGCGTCTTGGGTGCTATCCGCTCGTCTTGAGGTACCTGGAAATTGGAGAACCTGCACTGACTATGTATCTGAGCGTCTCCAAAGGAATACGCCCGTTTCCGCAGAAAGATGCTCGTCTCATTGAAAATCTGTGCGTCTCAGCACGGGTTGGGAACTTCAAAAGCTGACTGATTATGAATCTGAGCGTCTCCGCAGAAGATGCTCGTCTCAGGCCAAAGACGCTCATCTCATTGAAAATCTGCGCGTCCTTGCTACTTTAAAAACTGGGACTTCACTCTGACTATGGATCCGAGCATCCTGAGCTCGATCCGCTCGTCTCCTGAAGCCCATATCCGAGCGTCCCGAGCACGGCCCACTCGTCTCCCTGCCGTCCTTCTCTTCTATTTCTCGACAATTATAAACTCCTCCCACCACACATTTCATGACACCTAATCCTTCCTTCCTCTATAAAACATAAAATCCCCTCCCATATAACCCACAACACATCAAAAGCATCCACTTATCTGTCTAATTCAAAAACCCCCAAAACCTAGGGTTTTCAAGAAATATCCCAAATTACAAAGAATATCCTCATCTTCAACAAGTCAAATTTCAAGATCTATTTTAAGATGAGACCAAGAGGATCTTTACCTTGAGAAAGGAGGAGACCTAGAGTGATTGGAAGTTCTTCAACTTCCCACCTCAACACTCTAAGAAGAGAAAATGAAGAAGTTGTAGATCTCTCAAGACTCAATGAATTCTCAAATATTGAAATTTTTAATGATGTCCAAAGGCTTGTCTTTCATCGTTTACTCGGTAAGAACATTCTTTCCACTAAATTTGTTTGCCACGACACCTTGAGAAAACTCGACATCTACAATCAAATCGAGGCATTATTTGAGCTGTTTGGTCTTTCCTCTATGTTCAATATGCATGAGCTCACCTATAGGCCTTTGGTTCTTGAGTTTTTGAGCTTTCTAAAGATCTCCACTATAAACAATACAATTTGTGTGCAATTCCGTCTTGAGACACTAGTGGAATTTGCGAGTGTGCTAGGTCTCGATGTATCGCCTACCCATACATCTAGACCTTGAAACTACACTATAGCACCTCTTTGGCGAGCTTTAACCGGTTGCGACTTCACTTACATAAAAGAATGCTCGGCCTCCTACATTCAAAACCTCATCATTCGGTGCACCTATCAATTCCTCACCGGTACTCTTCTAGCCCGCCGCGACCTCGCGGTCGTCAATGAACTCGACCTTGTTTTCTTATAGTCCTACCTTAGGATACAAGGCAAGAGTGGTTACCACTTTAATGCACCCCTAGTACTTCTCGAGAAATGGGCCAAGTGTAGAAATGGGGACGATGATGGCATGATGCATATTGTTAATGGAGGGTTAGTAACCAAGCTTGCAAAATACTTCAACCCCAATTTCAACCACAACAATGCCTACACCCCTCTTCCCGGAAAAACAAGGATCGATGAAATGTTACACCTACAACAACATCATTGGATAGCCCTAGAGGGCTTTGAAAAAAGGATAAAATGGATCATCAAAGGGAGCACCCCTATATACCTTTCCATGGAAGGATTGACAAGGATTTCACCTAGAAGGGGCCCCCTCTCTCAAGTACCATCCCACCATACCCCTTCCAATACCAACCTTACAATCACCCGAATCCCTTCATCCTCCCTAGGGATGATTTTGTCACGGGTATACTACAAGACATGCATCTACGGCAATATGAGGCCAATGTGGACAACTACTATGCTTTGTATCCACAATTCCACCGACTGGCCCGGCAAGGATACATTAGTGAGGAGGGAATGCTTCCCTCTTAGGCCCAAATGAATATCCTCTTTTCGAATTCGGAAAACGCCAATGGTGGAGCGCATGGTCAAGAAGAAGAAGAGGGTGAAAAATCGAGCGGTGGTGACATGGTGGAGTTAAATAGTGAGGGGGATGAATTCATGGACTTTCATGAGAGTGATGCATCAAGAGAACCTTGGGATAGTGACTACAGAGGGGATGATGACAACCTTTGAGGGATACTTCATGAGCTAGATGGAGCGGGCACGAGGCACCAATCAAGGCCAAAGTAAAGTTTTTATTATTCCCCCTCATTTCGTTTTCATGACAAGAATTTCATGCTTTGGTAACTTGTTTTATAGTTTATTGTTCCATTTTGTGGTGTCCTTGTAAAAGTGAAGGACTATTATTTCACCTTGGCAACATTAAGGTGCTAAATTAATTGTTCCCACCATGAAAAATCCAAAATGACAAATTTAGTTTCATGCATAGCATTCTTGTGCATGAACTTTCCCATTTTTGACATTAGCAATAGTATCTCATTTGGTTTGGGTAAGTTAAAGCATAAGCATTGGGAGTTAATTAAAATTATGCTCTCCAACCAAACAAATTCATGCATCATATAGTGTAGTGTAGTTTACATCACTTATTTATATGTCATATAGTTTGCATTTAGTATAGAAATCATGCATTCACATATAGCTTGCATAATTTCCTATCATATTGGCCATTGAGGACAATGTCCATACTAGTGTGGGGATGGAAAATTCTAAAATGACTTTTAAAACAACAATGATAAAAATTGAAAAATTTTGAAAAATACAAAAACATGTCTTTTTGTTTCATAAACATAAAAACCATAAAAATTTGAAAAATTTGAAAAACACAAAAACATGTTCATTTCCTTTGTAGTGTGGTCTTGTGTATATATATTGTGTTTGTCTATCCTTTTTCACATTGATCGACTACGCCACATCCGAGACTTGAGGATATTGAAGACCGCATGGTATGATCTGTCCAATCTCATTTTTCTTCTTTATGTTAATGACTATGTGGCTTTATTTTGATTGATGTGGTATAAACAATGTGATTATAGGATTGCATTTAGATTATTTGGCATACTAGTTGGTAGAAGCATGTGTATTAGGTTGTATAAATGTTAGTTGCATCATGGCATGTAGTTTGCATGGTTAGAAAATTTTTGTAAAAACATCTATTTGGGAAGCTTGACAAGTGTATATAAGGCCCTTGTAGATACTTTTTCTTCTTAAGACTTTGCTTGTTAGAATACTTGTAAAACACCCTAGGATGTGTCATGCTAGTATCCTTTGACCCATGGATTAAGGCCTAGTCAAGAGTACCTTGTGATGTGATAACTCCTTGGCTACCGTTTACTCCAAGGTGACCCTTGAAACCATGCAACGATCTTCCATGTTCTACCACATTTTGTCATCAAAAAGGGAATGGGCACAAAAATTGTTCAAATCTGAGTTCAAGTATTGAAATGAAAGTCAAAAGATTTGCAATTGCATCAAAAAAAAAGAGGAGTAACAAAAATGAGAACTCCTATGCTTCAAATATAAGCATACTCACTACAAATGGGATGACTTTGAAAATGTTCAAAAGAAAATGCAAGAAAAAGTTGAAATTGTCAAGTGTTGAAATGCCAAACATGGCAAAGAAATGTTCTCAAACTGCCAAATGCCACAAGAAATTGGGGGAAAAACAACAACAAAAGCAAACTCCCACATGAAACTCAAAATCTATTGATCCCTTTTCCCTCGAATCTACTTTTGTGCATGGTAGAGAGTGGATGGCCCTTCTTCTTGTCTAGGCAAGAAGGAGAATTCCACGATCCTCCAGTGTTTCTAACACCCTAGAGAGTCTACTCTTGATGAAAGAATTTAACGATTGAGGATAAAGGTACCCTAGCTTGACACAACTAGGAGGTGATTTATTGGTATCCTTCTAGGCTTAGTAGTTTGAAGAAAACATATCTATGAAGGAGTGTGTACCCTTAGATTGCTTCCCTTTTAGATAATTTCTGCCACTTAGATGAGGAAAGTGGCTATTCATTTTTGTAGATGCATCCATTACTTGTTTTGTGTGCTTTAATGCTTGGATGTGTCGCCAGTTTGGCAAGCCCCACCTTGCCTTGCAAGAAGGCATCATACCTCATGGTTGTCTTGTTGTGAGTTGAAGGGGCAGAGTGAGACCCGCTAATTATCTCACATCGGCTATATTAGTAGGTTAGTTTGAATAAGGGTCCTAGTTTTTGTCACCTCTTTACTCGGGACGAGCAAAGGTTCGGTTTGGGGATATTTGATGTGACTTATATTTGAGCACATTTGGTCCCCGAATTAACCTCGTTCCTATGCTTTATAGTCCATAATTGGGTCATTTACTATCTTTAGTTTCCCATTTTGCATATTCTTTGAGGTTTTGTCCTCTTAGTAGAAAAGGAGTGCTAACCTTGCATTTACATAGCGAAATGGAGCTAAATTGATCGCATCTAATGACCAAGCATCAAAGAGAAGACATCACTAGAAGGCCCATGTAGATAATAAAGTGAAATGGGCAATGATGAAAAGATCCTTGCATCCCCGAACTAATCCTTGCGGATTGTAAAGGAGGAAAAAGAAGAGAAGCAGTCTGCCGAAGAATCCGAGCGAATCACACCCAATCCGAGCGAATCACACCCAATCCGGGAGTCATTTAAGCCCTTAGTAACCCTAATCCTTGTACCTAATATTTAGTATAAATACCCCATTGTACTACTTAGATTAGCATGCTCTCTTAATACTTTCTTAATCAAGTTCTAATCATTCCTTAATCTTGTAATCAACTTTTAATCTACTCTTAATACAAATCTCAATACTTAATCTTTCCTTAATTTCTCTATTGTTCTTCATTTATTTTGGGTAATTAGAAGATTATTTGGGTTTATTTGGAGGATTGACAACCTTCCATCAATCATCAAGTACTTCTATTATTTTTTGCTTTATTATTTGGAATCATCTTCATAGGTATAATTCTCTCTTAACCTTGTTTAATTATTGTTAATCACTCTCATTTATTCATCATGTTTTGCTTTGCTAGTATGATTGACAACCTTGTTAACATGTTAAACTTGATAATGAGTGAGTAATTTCCTTAACTAGGGTTAATGGGGAATTAGGGAAACCAATATGGGGATTGATTCATGCTAAATCTAATATGCTTTCATAATTAATTTGCTTGCTTGTTGTGATTTCAACTTATGCACATGTTATGTTTGATGAAATGCGAGCCTATGAATCCTTGCATTTTTACCCATCACCTATCTTTTCAATGAGACTTGTAAGCTTATATACCAACTCGAGTCTCATTAGACCATGCACATAGTTAAATAAGAAGGACTAAGTCGACTTGTAGGTGTTGTACAATCTAATCGATTCGGCTCCGGGACCCAAACCTTCTTAGGGATTGTAAGCTTATACACCAACTCGATTCCATCACAACAATAAGTGCTTGCATCTAGTAGAGAACATGTTTGTATGATCAACTCCCATGAATCCCCTATGAATGCATGACACCCTAGTGCTTTTAATCAATTGTTTACATCTCATTTTAATCACCTTGCTTGTTTTTATTACCTTGCTTTTATATTGTTGATTAGTTTAGTTGATCTTCTATCTCAACCCAAATTGTGACACCCTAAGACACAACCATTTGCAATTGAAAATCCTACATCAATACCCGTCCCTTGGGATCCGACCTTTACTTGCCTCTTTACTAAAAGTAGTTTGTGAAGTTATAAATATTGTTTTGGTTAGTAGTTTTTGACGACGAAGTTTGAACCGGACCACACCCACTGCGAACTCAATATCCCTGCGGTGCAAGTCGGCATAACTCTTCTGACAATCCTGAGCTGCTTTCATCTTTTGACGAATTAGCCGAACTTGCTCAACCATATCCTGTACCATCTGTGGTCCTAGAACCACTGACTCAGAACTGTCATCCCAACAAACTGGACTTTGACACTTCTTGCCATACAAAGCCTCGAAAGGTGTCATCTTGATACTAGTATGGTAGCTGTTGTTGTATGAAAACTCGATCAAATCCAATCTATCCTCCCAACTTCCCCCGAACTCCATGGCACAAGCTCTCAACATGTCCTCTAAGGTCTTAAAAGTTCTCACAGTCTGACCATCTGTTGCAGGATGAAACGTTGTACTCATCTTCAAGGTTATACCCATCAATTCTTGCAGTTCTTGCCAAAACTTTGATATAAATCTCGCATCTCGATCTGACACTATATCCTTTGGTATACCATGTAACCGGACCATATGTTTCCTGTAACTCAAGGCTAGCTGCATCTTAGTCCAGGTATCCTTCATAGGAATGAAGTGAGCTGACTTTGTTAACCGGTTGACAATCACTCAAATCATATTGTTACCTTGCTGTGTCCTAGGTAACCCCACGATAAAGTCCATAGAGATCGACTCCCACTTCCACTCAGGTACCTCGAGAGATTGATTCTTACCCTGTGGTCTCCGCTGTTCACCCTTGACCCTCTAGCAGGTCAAACATCTAGCCACGAACTCAGCCACATCTCTCTTCATATTAGGCCACCAAAAAGTTTTCTTGAGATCTTTATATAGCTTGTCACCCCCTGGGTGAACCGAATAAGGAGTGCAATGAGCCTCTGTCATGATTACCCTCCAGAACTCCGCATCATCAGGAACACACCATCTTCCATCAAAGCGGACACTCACATCTGTGTGGATAGAAAACCTGGAAACTATGCCACTCTCCACTCTAGACTTCCACTCTTTGATCTTAGGATCAAGCTCTTGTTTACTCTTGATGTTCTCATACAAATCCGGCTCGATCGTCAAATCCCCAATGGAATCCCCTTTCCTAACCATATAGATCCCCATCTTGGACATCTCATCCCTCAGCTTCAGCAAAGACATAGTTGTACACAGTGAATGAACACTCTTTCTACCCAAGGCATCTGCAACAACGTTAGCCTTACCCTCGTGATAGATGATCTCCATGTCATAGTCCCCGATCAGCTCCATCCATCGTCTCTAACTCATGTTAAGCTCTTTCTGAGCGTAGATATATTTCAGACTCTTATGATCTGAAAACACCTTAAAGGTTGCCCCGTAAAGGTAGTGCCTCCAAATCTTAAGAGCAAAAACAACTGCACCCTGTTCCAAATCATGAGTAGGGTAGTTCTCCTTATATGGCCTTAGTTGCCTCAACGCATAAGCTATAACATTCCCATTCTGCATCAACACACAACCCTACCCATTCTTTGAAGCATTGGTGTATACTTCAAAGTTCTCACAACCCTTTGGCAAAGCTAGGATAGGAGTTGTGGTCAAACGCTCCTTTAAGGTCTGGAACGCCATCTCACAACTCTCATCCCATCGAAAACTGGTCTCTTTCCTCATCAAAGCGGTCATAGGCCGTGCTATCGTGGAAAAGTCCTTCACAAACCCCCTGTAGTAACCAGCTAAACCCAAGAAACTCCGAATCTCAGCAAGATTCTTCGGTGATTCCCACTTGGTCACTGCCTCAATCTTGCTAGGATCCACGGACACACCCTTCTTAGATATCACATGACCCAGAAAAGCCACCTCCTCTAACTAGAAATCGCACTTGGATAGCTTAGCATAAAGTTGATTGTCTCTCAAAGTCTGCAAAACTAGCCTTAAGTGCTCCTCATGTTCCTCCTTAGTCATAGAGTGGACTAAGATGTCATAAATGAAGACAACCACAAACCTGTCCAAGAATGGACTAAAAACCCGGTTCATCAAATCCATAAAAGCTGCTGGTGCATTCGTCAAACCAAAAGGCATCACCACATACTCATAATGACCATAACGGACCGGAAAGCTGTCTTGGGAATATCCTCATCTGCTATCCTCAACTGGTGATAACCTGACCTCAGATCGATCTTAGAGAACACCCTGCTCCACTCAGCTGGTCAAACAGATCATCAATCCTAGGCAAAGGATACTTGTTCTTCACAATGACATGGTTAAGCTCCCTATAGTCGATACATAGCCTCATGCACCCATCTTTCTTCTTTACAAATAACATCGGTGCTCCCCATGGCGACACACTAGGCTGGATATACCCCTTATCTAACAGATTATGCAGCTGTTTCTTTAACTCTTTCAGTTCTTTAGGTGTTATACGATAAGGTGCTTTAAATATAGGACTTATTCCCGGTTTAAGCTCCACGTTGAAGTCGATATCTCTCTTTGGCGTTAACCCCGGTATCTCATCTAGAAAGACATCACTAAACTCTCCCACCACATGTATATCAAAAGCTGTTAGCTGCTCCACCCGTCGATCTCTCACTTGACAAAGAATCAAGGGACACTTTTTCCTCAAACATGACTTTAAAGTCATTACCGCGATGAACTTACACTTAGGCCTCGCAACAAACCCCTTATAAGACACCCTTATACCCTTAGGACCCTTTAAAGACACTTTATTTTGCCGACAATCTATCTTGGCATCATACTTACCCAACCAGTCCATCCCGACGATAACCTCAAACCCATCCATAGGAAACTCTAGCAAGTTAACCGGTAAGTCTACCCCTCCAACCAACATGGACATGCTTCTATACAACTTAAAACATGACATTGACTCCCCCGAAGGTATAAACACATTATCTTTTACAAGCTCAAACTCCCCCAAACCCATAGACAAAGCATGGCCTCTAGACACAAAAGAGTGTGTTGCCCTAGAGTCAAACAAAACAAAAGACGGTGTATTATGCACAAGATAGGTACCGGTAACTACATGAGCATCATTCTCAGCTTCCTGCTTGTCCATCATGAAGAGCTTCCCGTTGCTTTTCTGACCTCCACCCTGGACCTAGGTGTTAGAAGTACTCGGCTTAGCTGCCGAATTCTGGGTGACACTGTTGTTCGGGCGCTGGTAAGATCCTCCACTGTTGCGGTTAAAACTGCCATTGTTGTTCTGCTCTCCACGGTTACCCCACGACCTAGATGGCCTGTTGCTAGCAAAACTCTGACTCGGACCCTGTGAGAAATTCCCTTGAAAAGCTCCTGAGGCTCCTCCAGTTCGGGCACTCGTACAGTCACGTCTCTTGTGGCCTATGCCACCACAGTTGAAGCAAGAAAGGTTGGTGTTGTCACTCACAC
This sequence comes from Silene latifolia, assembly GCF_048544455.1. NCBI lineage: Eukaryota > Viridiplantae > Streptophyta > Magnoliopsida > Caryophyllales > Caryophyllaceae > Silene > Silene latifolia. The sequence goes on along the minus strand of NC_133537.1, from coordinate 218,332,794 downwards.
TCCGTCCACCACCCATACTCCAAGCTCATGATCCTCTAGAAAACCCAACTCCACCTGAAAAAGCCCTTGTCTGACCAAAGTTGCCCTTCTTGTTACCCGACTGGTTATTATTCCCACTCTCTGCTTTCCTCTTCTCAACAGTGGTTCTCTCAGTAGCTTCCTTGGAGAGATCTACCAACCTCTCAGCATGTCCAGCCCTCAAGTACACATCTTTTAGATCGGTGATAACCCCAGCTGGTAACCGGTTCACGATCTTGGGTGCCAACCCCCTCTCAAAACAAAGAGCCAAACCCCTTTGCCCTAACAGCATGTCTTCCGCATATCGAGATAACTCAAGGAACCGGTGGTAATACTCGGTGACTGTCATGTCCTCAGTCATGGTAAAGGAATCGAACTCAGATCTCATCTTGTGACGGATATGCTCCGGCATAAACTGTTCCCTCATAGCGCTCTTCAAGCCCGACCATGGTATAGCACCTAGACCCTCGTCCTGGTAGAAAGCTCTGGCGTCTTTTTTGACGTTCTGCCACCATACAGCAGCCTCACCCCTCAGGTAGTACACTACCTGCTCAACAGCTAACTCCGGCGGACACTTCACCACCTCAAGGAGGCTCTCCATCTCACGGTGCCAGTTTTCGAGCAACTTTGGTTCCCTGATGCCCTCATAAGTAGGTGGGTTAAAGCAAGTGATGATAGTGCTCAGGTGGGTTGCATCCACCGGTTTCTCCGCCCCTCCTACCCACATTCTTAAGGGCCTCAAGGAGTGCCTCATGTTGCTCGATCATACGGGCTACCTCATCTGTTGACATCTCAGATGCTTGGATATACGCGGCTGACCTCTTTGGCAGCATTTTGAGCTGATAAGAAGCAAGGAAACGTAAGCACAAAAGCCTACGGCTCAAAATATAAACGACCCTCCGCCAAAGAAGCACTCGGCCGAGTAGGGTGAGATACTCGGTCGAGTATGGACTACTCGGTCGAGTATCACTGATACTCGGTCGAGTACTTCACTCCATTAGCCTACTTCAAAACACAGAAGTAATACTCGGTCGAGTATAGACAGTACTCGGTCGAGTATGCTCTACTCAGTAGAGTATGCTATAATACTCGGTCGAGTAAACACAACCAGTAGCTACTGCTACGCACTGCCAAACAACACTCGGTCGAGTGCTTGGTTACTCTTCCGAGTACTCCCTACTCGGTCAAGTACCTGCCCTGCTCGGCCGAGTCATGCCAAAAACGAGTTATGCTATCCGTAAACATATTCTATGCATGCTTTTCTACCCAAAGATACACATAATACATCATTAATCTTTAAAAGCCACATAATAAACACGTAACAAGCCCACACATTCATACTAAAATCCAAATCAGCAAATCTCGCCACGTTTTTCACATACTACCACATACCACTTCTTCTACCGCATTATCCAACCATTCAAGTTTCAAGTACAACCCACATACATTGACTTAACATACAACAATTCCCTCCTGGTGACCGGTTTGAGATCGTAAGGGCCTTAGTGCGACTTTGGGACGTCTCCCAAGTCTTTGCGGTAGCTCCAAACAACTCGCTCCGGGTTCATTTTATTTAGACTCCCTAAGTTCATTGGGTTCATTGGTTTTAGGTGCCAGAATCGTCAGTTCTGATACCACTTTGTAACACCCCCCCATACCAATGTACCTTACCAAGGACTACCTAGCATGAAGGGCTGTTTCCATCTCGTTTGCCCGAGGTTGGAATATCACAGCGAACTATCCAAAGCACATTTATTAAAGTACGAAAGATTAAAGTTTACATAATCTCAAAATCCGACACCAAAGTACTATCATAAATCCATCAACTACAAAAGACAACTAAAATTGTTGACAGCGGAAGCTAAGCTTGTGTGGTGACTCCCAAAGACTGCCCCAAAGCTAAACGACTACATCACCTGTGACAATCTGCTCACCATCCCCGAATGGATCACCATAGATTTTATAAAACGACAACGGGGTCAGTTACTGAATAATTAAAGTAAGACAAGTTCATTAAGGTAATCAGCTGATCAACATCCACCTTCGTCTCCCAATCACACACAATCACTGACTGACTACACATTGAGGTGTGTAGCCCTACCAAATTACCCATCGCAATGGGTAATCCTCACCGCTAGTGGGGGACCGCAGCCAATCCCCACCTAAACCCCGCTCATCCACGAGCGATAATCTTGTCCATTAATGTGCACATCCCTTCTTGTGGCGGGTTCTACAGAGGCAAAACTAGGACGTGAAGCCACTCCCGCAAGTGACTTCCCTCAGCCGAGGATGCACCTCGCAAACCGTTATCATCAACAACCATCACAACTCCAACACCCAACTACAACTCCGAGATCAACAGATAATCAGAACAACAATTACCACAATCGCAACACAAACTTAAATCAATTAAACAAGAACTGAGTAGGGAAACCTTACCTTAGAACAACTGCAAGAAACACAAGCAAGCGATCTAGAACGGCTCCACTACAAAGTCTTCACCTAACAACAATCACATAGCAACAATCACTATATGCAAAACCCCATTTTCCCCAAATCATAATTAAAGCCAAACCCTAAAAGATTAACCAACGGATTATAGGAACGAGGACTTACCGACGATGAAACAAAGGATGAATGCACTTGCTAACGATCACACATACACTAGGGAGAGATTTGGAGAGGATTAGAGCGTCGTTGAGTGATTAGGTTTTGTAAAAGTGTAATTAGAAACTAATTTACGTTTTTATATAACTCATTTCCAAATAAAACCGCAGAAATAACACTCGACGGACCGGATACTCGGTCGAGTATACAGTATACTCGGTCGAGTACTCTCTACTCGGTCGAGTATTCCACATACTCGGCCGAGTGTTCCTGGTTAGTAGCCAAACAGTATACACGACACACTTTACTCGACCGAGTAGGCCATACTCGGCCGAGTACCAACCTAGGAAAACTGTGGTATTACAGATACTAGCAAAGTACATGGCCCCACAGTTAGAACAGGTGCAGTCCTCAATGAATCTCATCATCAGTTGCTTATGCAAACTGTGACTCAGGAGGAAGTAAAGAAATGCATATTCTCCATTCCATCTACAAAAGCTCCGGGCCCTGATGAATTTTTTAGCCAATTCTTTAAGGACTGATGGGAGATCATAGGCAATGAGGTGAGTGAGGTTGTATTGGATTTCTTTCAAACTGGCAAACTACTTAAGCAGGTTAATTGTACTACCATCACACTTATACCAAAAGTTAGCAGACCAGTGAGTGTGCATGAATTCAGTCATTCAGACCTATAGCCTGTTGTAACATAGTCTAGAAATGCATTGCCAAAATTTTGTGTGATAAACTTGGTCAGGTGTTGCCTGATATTGTTAGTTCCAACCAAGGAGCATTCATTAAAGGTAGGACTATTGTGGAAAACATTTTCATTTGACAAGACTTGGTAAGGTTGCACAACAGAAGGTCTGCCTCACCCAGATGTTTGCTCAAAATTGACTTAAGGAAGGCATATGACACAGTTGAGTGGGATTTTGTTCAAGATATGCTTCAGAAATAAAATTTCCCTACCAGATTCATTGATATGCTCATGACATGTATTTCCTCTCCCTCATATTCCATGGCTCTAAATGGTAATATCTTTGGGTTTTTTAAGGGTCAGACGGAGCTCAGGCAAGGAGACCCCTTATCCCTCTTATATTTACCTTCTGCATGGGGTATCTCTAAAGAATTCTAGCTGTGGTTTCTCACCAAGACAGTTTTAAATTTCATCCTCTATGTAGCTCCACTAGACTCAATCATCTTATATTTGCAGATGACCTTCTCCTTTTTTGTAAGGGTACTGAACTACCTATCATGTGGCTCTTAAGGGCATTTTCTACTTTCTCAGCAGCTTTTGGTCTCAAACTGAACAGGGAGAAGTCCAATATCTACTTCAATGGAGTGACTACCACAGTGATTCAGAATATTTTATAAGTGTCTGGTTTTGTTCAAGGGCAGCTTCCATTTAAATACCTTAGAGTCCCCATTTCTTCCAAAAAAATATCCAAAAATGATGGCATCATGAAACTGGTGGATAAAGTTGTGGCTAGACTCAGATCTTGGGGGGGGGGGGTAGAAAACTCTCCTATGCTGGAAGACTGACCTTGGTAAATTCTGTCTTATCTACATTACATTCATATTGGGCTAGTATGTTTCTAATTCCATCTGATATAATGAACAAAATTGAAGCTGTTTGTAGAAATTATCTTTGGGGAGGATTTGATAGTTATTTGAAGGCTACAAAGGTAAACTAAGACCAATGTTGTTGTCCCAAAGAAGAGGGAGGCCTGGGTATTCAATTTGCAAAAACCTGGAACAAGGCCCTCTTGAGAAAATATGTTTGGTGGATAGCTAGAAAAAAAGATCATCTCTGGGTTAGGTGGATCAGTCATGTGTCTATGAAAGGAGTATATTAGACTGAATATAGCCCTCTTGTTGACTGTAGTTGGTCGTAGAAAAAGATTGCACATATGATGCCATTATTCATGAATGCTTACTCTCAGGATCAATGGCTTGGAGAGGATAAACCATATACTATACAGGCTGGATACCAATGGTTTAGGCGGAGGAAGATTAAGGTAGCATGTAGATTTGTTTGCTGGAATAGTCATAATATACCTAGACACTCTTTCATCTACTAGGCAGCTGCACATCAAAAATTGTTAACCCGTGACAGAATGAAGAAGATGGGTTATGGCACAGATGAGTCTTGTTTTCTATGTGGGACTAGTAATGAAGATCATCAACACATGTTCATTGGATGTCCCTTCAGTATTCAGTGCTTCAGTTTGTTGCAGCAGAAACTCAAAGCAATTTCCCTGTGCAGCAGCTGGTTCATTGGCAGGCAAATGTTCGTGGAAAATCAAGGTTGCAACGTGACTTAACTAGTGCCTGTCATGTTGCAATAATCTATAAGATATAGCAAGATAGAAATCATGAAAGGATCCATGGCAGTGTTAGGAAACCTGAGATAGTTGTGCAACAATGTATTCATGCGGTTTTGTCTAAATTTTGGGTGAGAAATAGGCAAACGCCTCATTGTAAGGAACTGGATTGGTTACATAGTCTCAAGTGATACTCATACATACATAGAAATATAGATTAGATAGCTAGAAAAATATGTGCTGAGAACTAAATCTGTTTTTGTACTTGGACATCAATATTCTAATACAACTTAGCGGTTACAAAAAAAAACCTTCTTATTTTATGAGATAATAATCTTCCCGGGGTCTTCTAAATCACCATCTAAACATGAAAAATACGATTTTTACAGAATTATGCAACTTGGAGAAAGACAGAATTTTTAAAGGTTAAACAAGATGAAAACTTTCTTGCCTAGAAAGATGGAGGAAGGAGAGAGGAGAGAGGATTCTAGAACAACAAACGGATTTGAATTTGGTTAAGAATTGAAGGTTTTATGTGAGTTTTAGATGAGAGATCTAAGATGGGTTTTAATGGAGGAAATCTCATGTTTTACAAGGAAAAAAGGTGAAGGGATATTGCTGAAAAATTCGGAATGAAACCTTAAAAGAAAGAGCTTTTGTTGTGTTAAAGACGGTCCACAGGTTTGTTTCGGCACTTGGTTTGTGACTCGATTGCACTAAAAAAGATGCACACTACAACCTTTAAGGGGTTTTCGAGCTAAACTAAAAGCGAATGGATTTTATAAAACTAAAGTATGATTTTGAAAGTATAAAACCAAATAAATAATATACCAATTAAAATTGACTATTATTAAATTAGCGATTTTAATAAGTTACTCATTAAGATAAAATCACGAGTGTTACAGAGGTCCGTGCCAAACATGAGTAAGGTTGATTCCCAATTCCATTCGCGCGAGTAGTGAAAGCTCTTGATACAAACATGAGTATGCACCATGGTATGGTTGACATCAATCGTTATCCATCTATTAAGAACAAATAAGAATTTGCGCTAGTGAAACTAGACGATTGGTCGGATTTGGGTTTGGTTAAGAGCCTAAGAAAGCTAGATAACCGGACTACGAAGACCACGAAATGAGAACCAACAATCGTCAAATATAAACTATTCTCCCAACCTTATTAAAGTTTCTTCACGGGTAACATTTAGATCAAATCTAAGTGTAGCACATCGTCCCACGGAACTTCAGAAGAAACATGTCATGGGCTTGTAACTGATTTGAAAGGCTTAGAAACTGGTGAAAGGTTGAACAAGCCTGCATTTGAGTAATCGCCATCAATTATTGTGAAAAATTAGAAATTGTTCGAATCAACTTTATGCTATATCAAATTAAGCATAAAGTAGAATGTGACATAGACACTAAAGAGAAAGACTCATTCTCCTTTTGAATTTTATGCCTACAATGATTCACGCAATGCCAATGAACACAGGTATTCATAGAGATCTGAGTAAGGGATGAGGTGTACATACTAGGTGTTAGGTTCATTAACCCCTAATTAGACTCTTCTAATTAGTTTCTAAATTACTTACTAATTTAGAATAATAGATCTAGTAACATGCAATATGTAAATAAATAAAATAAGGAGAAAAATTGATTTTTCATTACATGGGAAGGACGAAAATGGGCACAAGATAAGACTCCTTCCTATACTTGTTCTTGAGCTTAATAATATTAGGAATGATCCTCCAAGATCACCAAGTTTTCAAAGTAGAAGACCTCCTCTTAGTTGCACCCAAGACTTACCCTTAACACTAACAACATTATTAACTAGATAATATTATTAGTAACCTTAAATGATGAATCTAATATTATTATAATTTACTACACTAGTAAGAATATATAAATATTAGATTGTTGAACCATTTTTCACATCAAACTATTTTATGGAAGAGAGAGGGAGGGCTTTTTAAAGCATGAGCACACGACTAATAATAAGAGAACTTCTTATTGTCTTGAAGGGAAGGGGGGAGCCGGTTTTAGGCTTAGAAAAGGGTGCATGCCTTCTCCTTTTTGTCTTCTAAAAACATAGGTAGGCTAGGTCTAGGTTTAGGAGTCATCATTATGTTTAAAGTATCTTGTGCTAAGATAAAGACAAAACCCTAAACACCCATAAACACCCTTAAAAATCGATCCACCCTACGTAAAATGGACTCCATTTTATCTTTGTAATTTTGTCATTTGTAATATGGTGTGACATGTGACAAATAACATGTCATTAGACATATTAATGCATATTTAACAAATTAAATATCATTATATGTCAAATAAAATTACATTTAACAAATTAACAAGTAATTTACAATTACATGTATATAAAATGCGTCACATTAAGTCTAGTTAATATAATCTACAACATTTTGTAATTATGATTAACTAATTACTCGTATCTCAAATGTTTCATAAACATTAATCAATTTTAGTAATATAACATATTAATTACTAAATTGAATCTTATTTAATCAAATAACAATAAGATATATAACTCTCACTCATTGATAAAAAAATTTGTTCAATTTAAAGATTTAATTAATCTGTATCGACATACAATTAATTAACTTATTAGTTAAGGGAATTGTCCTATAGGTGTAACCTTAAGGGATCAACTGATCACCACCGTCAAACGACGGTAACGTCAAACTCTAGTCAGCCAATCGTTACCGATTAATGTTGATCAGTTGACAATAAGATTCAATTTAGTAATTAATATGTCAAAAGGGATGATTCAATAATCATCCCTTTTGTATTCTTGTTATGAGATTTAATATGTGATCGCACTATTGTTGAGGACACATACTCCAACAATCTCCCACTTGTCCGAGACAAGTGTGCGTCACCAATTCTCTTGTCCTATTACTATCTCCCACTCAATGCAAGGTGTCTCGTAGGTCGTACTTGCATGTGATTAGCTTTTGTATGATGCCTTGACCTTTTGAACAAGGTCCACCATATCCTCTCCAACAATCATTGGCTCCATGGTAGGGGCCAAGTAGTCTTCATGGGAAATGGGGAAAAGGAATTCATCTTCTTCATGGAAGCATACCTCAAACTTCTGAAGGATGGGCTCCTCAAGTAAGGCAATCTCACAACTCCATTCCTCTTCTTCATTGCAAGACACATATCCCGCATAAGCTTCATCCATAGGCACGTCATCATCGCTATCTCCATAAGAGTCATAAATGGGAGCTTCACTCCTTTTCATTAACACTTTCTCCAACACCTCAATGTTCACATCAAATGATACACCCTCATATTCACAAAGGTTTAAGAGTACTTGGCTTACTCAACCTCATATCTTCATCATCAAATACCACACTTTCATACTCACAAGAGCTCAAGGAGATTGGCTCTTCCCACTTCTCATCAAAGGTAACTCCATCAAACTCACATTCGTGGTCAATGTCTAAAGAGTGGTGAGGGGTAGTTAGTTGGGTTTCTTTTATTTGGGCAATTTGAATTTCCAACTCCTCACCTTGAGTAACAATGCCTTGAAGACCAATGTCCCTTCTTTGGCTCTCCTCTAGCATTTGTTTGAAGAAGTTTTGTTGATCTCCCATCATTTGGAGAATCACATTTTGAATGGGTTCATCTTCTTGTTGTGGGTAGGTGTGAAAGTGGTTATATTGTGGCATTTGGATTTGGTTATAAAGTGAGTTTTGGGTGGTTGGTTGTTGTGGGTATTGGATGTGGTGATTTTGGTGGGGAAAGTTGGGGTAGTAGTTAGGATTTTCATTGTATGAGGTGTAAGGTAGGTTTGTGTTGACTTGCTCCTCAAATTCCCCATACCCATAGTCATACTCAAAAGATCCACCACATACTTCATGTACCAAGTCTTGGGTCATCATCATAGCCAAGATAAAGATACAACTACAAACATGGAAACTACAAGAAAACGGTAAAAACGAACCTTGAGGAACAAGTTCCTCAAAGTTAAAGCACAATCAAAATAGACAAACAAGTAAGAACTTAATCACATAGCACCATCCCCGGCGACGGCGCCATTTTGGTAGGTGATGTCGTCGGGTCACATCCAATCAAAGACATTTATAATACTCAATAAACAACTAGTTAGCGGTAAGTCGAGGTCGATCCATGGGACGGTGTGCTTTGGGTTCTAAGCCTATCTATCTCAATTTATGCTAGTGTCACAATTTGTTTGGGTTTGTAGTTGTGTCTATACTAATGCAAACAATAAGGTAAAACAAGCAATAAAAGGAAGGATGTAAACAATTGATTAAAAGTGCTAGGATGTCATGGGGTCATAGGGGATTCATGGTGTTGATCATACAAACATGTTTACAAAGTTGAAAGCAATTATGTTGTAGAGGAACCGAGTTGCTTTATGTCTTACGGTTCATAGGAAGAGTTGGGTCCCGGAGCCGAATCGATTAGATTGTACAACACCTACAAGTCGACTTACTTTCCTCCTATTCAACTTCTATGCAAGGTCTAACAAGACTCGAGTTGGTTTATATCATACAAGTCAAGTTGAGTAGATAAGAGATGGTTGTAAATGCAAGGATTCATAGGCTTAGCATTTCATCAAACATAACATGTGCATAATGTTTACATCACAACAAGCAAGCAATTTGATCATGTGAACATATTAGATTAAGCATTAATCAATCCATGTTGGTTTCCCCTAATTACCCATTAATCCTAGCCAAAAGACTACTCACTCATTATCATGGAGAACATGTCATTAATGGTGTCAATCATTACAACACGTGAAAACATGATAAGAGAACGAGGAAATAAACAATAAAGAGTAAAAGGGTAAAAGAATTATACCAACTTAAGATGATCCAAATAATAAAGCAAAGAATAATAGAAGAAACTTGATTGATTGATGGAAGGTTGTCAATCTCCCAATAATAACCCAATAATCTTCAATTACCCAAAAGTGATGAACTTGAACAATAATTAAGGAAAGATCAATGTGTAATTTGTGGAAAGATTAAAGAGTAATTTATCCTAATCTACTCATAATCTAATCTATGGAAGGATTTTGATAGCTAAGAGAGATCCTCTTTTGATTATTACAAATGGGGTATTTATAGTAGGGATTCATTAGGTTAACTAAGGCTAAATTAGTAATTACACTTTTGAGTTTAGAGCAGGGAAACGCTAGTCTTTTTAGAAGGATGGGCATCTTTCACGGAGAAAGAAGAAGACGAAAGTTGCTGTAAGAGAATCCGGGCGTCTTTAGCACGGGACGGGCGGATCCGGTGGTCTATGCCCGGGCGTCTTGGGGGTGAAGACGGGCGTCTTCTGGAGCTGCTGCCCGGGCGTCTTCAGGGGAAGACGGGCGTCTTGTGGTTCACGTAGCAAGGGAAGACTTTCTGTCCAGGAATACGCTCGTCCCGAGCGAAATATGGGCGTCCTGGGCTTCAACCCGAGCGGGTTGAATTTGACCCGAGCGGGTTGAGCTGTATCCTGCTTCACTTGAGCTCAGATTGTAAAACGGACGTCATTTTCTCATCCGGACTCCTATTGGAGTGATTCAAAAGCCTAGATCACTTGTTTTTTCGACGCCGTTCCATCTAACATATTTTCAGAGCCAAAGGAGCAATTCGTGGTTCGGTTTTCGAGCGATTTCTTCTGGTAATGCCTTCCCTCTCGTCATTCTTACTTTTAACCCTTTGATCCTTCTATATACACTTTACTCCTACATCTTTGGTCATCATTCTTGCCATCTGTTCATACTAGTCCATCTAATATCATCAATAAGCTTCCAAATATGCACGAAAGACAAGAATTTCTGCCGTATTATCTCCTTTTCTACAAAACATATGAAATGCGATAGAAAAGCAAATAGGAAGGTTTTGACGGATAAAATGGCCATATAATGTTATAATAGTATGCAAAATAGGCTCAATTAGGGGACTAAATGTGCGCAAATAATGTTCACATCACTCCCATTATAACGAGTTGACACTTCTCGGGAAGCGATAAATCCCGGCACCAATGTCGCAACCTATTTTCGAAAGTATCCATGAATTATTTTGTGGAAAAAGAAGAAAAGTTTTCGTAGAGTTGTTTTTCGTGTTTCGAATGATGAAACAATGACGTAGAAACGTCCCGATTTATACAAAACAATCAGCGCTTTTTTCCGAAAAAGGGGGAAACTCATTTGCATCGCCTAGAGGCTCGCGCCTCTATGGGCTACTTCTCAGGATCCACACCTTGATTTGTCCCTATCAAGTTGTGTTTCTTCCTGACACCTAGAATTTCTCGCCTTAAGGCCCGCGCCTCTTCGGGCCTATCTGGAAATTTTTGTGTTTTCTCACACTCACATTTCCTTGTTTTCGCGTTTTACGAAATCCGACACGATTTCCATGACGCAGCTTTAAACATACGGGTTTTTCTCTTTTTTTTTAGGGGGGAAGGGCTAGTCGCCCCGATCCACGATGGATTGTTTCCTGTCCGTCGAAAAATCCGAAAATTCCAAAAAAAATTCGCTTTTTCGCATCTTCCAAAAAATTCGAAAAATGATAACACGACGTCAATTTTCTTCAAAAATTCAAACTCTTGCAAATCCGAGTTTTGATCAATCAAACACACTCGCAAAAATCTCTTTTGAAATTCATCCATGACGGTTTGAGTTTTAGTTTTTCGAGTTGCAAATCAATTTTCTGCAAAATTCGGTGCAATTTAATTCAAACACGAATTAATTTCTCGAAATTTCAAATCAATTTCTTTTGAAAAATCCAAACGTGACGACTGGTCGCGGAATTTTCAAAATTTCTTTTCGATTTCATTTTTAACTTCGAGACATCGTGGTTATTTTTGTTTTCATCAAATGCTTTTGCGTATTTACGTGTATGCGTACGTGCTACCTGTTGCCTATTTTCTACACTAACGACGCAGGAACAAATGCAAAGCAAAGGAGAATCAGCCCCTGGCCGTGCTTCTCCGAAACACAACACAAAAAAGCCAAACAAAATAAACTACAAACCAAAAACACATAGATAGAAACCACCTCACGCAAAATGTATACATATACAAGCCAAAGTCCAAAAGCACGGACAAACAACTACAACTACTCAACGCCACCCGGTGGGCCAGTCTCGGTCTCACGAGGAGTCACGGGCAAAGCAGACACCACCTCCTGCTATGGCCCCCTCTCAAGAGAACTCTCCAAGGTCTCCTGCTCCATCGTGACGCGAAGCTCCTCCGCCTCGGCCAACTGAGCCCTAAGAGAGGAAATCTCTGCATCTCGGCTCCGCGACCCGTCCTCACGACGCTTCAGCTCCTTGTCCCGACTGATGATCCCCAGCTCCTGTGCCTGGATCGTCGACCTCGCTGTATCCAACTCCGTACGGACCCGAGCAAGCTTCACTAGATCCGCAGTACTCTGCAAAACACAATACAGATCGTCAAGATCTAAACGTGAAATGCAACACAAAGACACACCAAACAACCAACAAAAATCACATGTGCAAACCGAGACTCCCTCGCAGCCAGGTCACATGCAAGTGCTCTCTACCGGTTAGCCATTTGCCACAGAGCCTGGTGACTAACGGTCGACACCTATAAAAAAAGGGGCCTTTCAAAAAAAAACAAAAAGCGCAAGGCAAAATACAAACAAGAAGGAGGGTTAAAACCAGAAACTCACCCTCAAAACTGTTAACCTTCACTCCATACTAACGTTAGTCACCTCAGGAACCGCAGGCTCCGGCAGGTGCAGCTGTAACTCCTCACCACCTGGCCCCGGGAAAGTGGTCTGTGTCGGGAAAGATGGGGGTTGGGTCCTCATGAGCTCGTCAACACCCTACAACAGGAAACTGCGTCGAAGGTAACAAACCCTTCCACCAAAAAGCAAAAGGAGGCAATGAAACAAAGGATAGAGAAAACGTACCTCAATCGGGTACCAAGCAAGCCTCGACTGACGGAAAGTGTCGTAGTCGACCTCCCGTAATAACAACTCCTCACCTCCACGGCCGTGAAGGTGCTCCTCAACCTCATCAAGTGTCGACTCCTAGAACAACACCTTAGGCGGATCGACCGGCACCACAAAGTGTTAATTTAAGACCCTCATTAGACTCTTCTAATGTCATAAAATTTCTAGTTAATTTAATAATAAGGTGGTCCTACAACATGCATGCAAAAATAAATAAGATTAAGGAAGGAGAAATCCTCACAATGTAAATATGGCAATATGGGCACAACAAGAGAACTTTTTTCTCTAGTTGTTCTTGAGCTAAAAAATGAAGGATGATTTTCCGAAACCTTCAATTACCAAAAATAAGTAATCTCCTTTGAATGCACCCAAGACTAAAGCCCAAAATTACTAAGATTACTAACTAGGTAATAATAGTAATTAACCTTATTTATTATGTAATATTTTTACACTAATAGTATTAGATTATGTATATTATTGTTGTGAATTTATTTGATGGATTTTGACAAACTTTTGATCAAGATTTTAAGATAAAAAAGATGAAGAAAATGAACCCTTTTTTTCTTATTGAAACCGACCAAGACAACAAATTTGATGAGTTTTTTTTTCTTCTTAAAAATTCCACCCATGCATGTGTGATCATTTGAAGTATTTATAGGCAATACTAAATGTAAACAAATGAAATAAACATTTGTTAGTGGGTACATGCCTAATCATATGATGATACAATATCATCACAAGTGGCGTCTAACTATAACTATTTGGGTCCATTTCGACTTCCGACATTTGTCCTACAAATACTTCTAAGTCGTATTAATTTAATTATTTAATATTTAAATAATACAAATTAATAAATAATGTTTACCCAACTTTTAAGTATTATTAGACCATTTTATCAATATAAAATGCGTCCCATAAAACTCTATTAGCTAATTTTACAACTTCTTGTAAGTTTAATTACCTAATTACCTCCGCCTCACAACATACACATTACCTCCCACTCAATGCAAGATGTCTTTCAGGTCGTTCTTGTACGTGATCAATATCATAAAGTGGTTTCCTCGATCAGGAGAATGACTGTCTGACCGGATAATCTACTATAGATCTCATCCGAGCGTGGCCACGCATTTCCAGTTACCTCTTCTCGAGTGGCCTTGAGATAAAAATGACATGGGTGGACAATCCTGTTGACCTATTCTCTTCATTCTATACAGTTTACAATGACCTAGTAAATGCCCATTGGCCACCTTTTATGGCGCGAGCTAGAGCAAAAACCAAAGCCATCGGAAAACTGTACCAACTTAGACAAATAGTCACCAGTCTAAAGAATTGACTCGAAGGAATATTTAGATATCCTTGCCACGACCCGGCAACAAAAGGACTCTATAAATGGTCACTGTCCGATAAATCGTCTCACAATCTGCCTATGAAATCGACCAGCCATCTCTATGACCATATGACAGTCGAACTCGTCATCAATCGCCTTACAATCTATTCACTCCGAGACGTCACCTCATTAAGCAACTAGGGACAGAAATACTATGTTAATCTAATTCACTTTAATAGGGTTCGACGTCTGTCACTACAACTTATCTGGACAAAACAAAGTATTTTAATTCATATACAAAAAAAACTGATTCCAACGATAAATGTAATTATCATATATGAAATAATAAATACAATATCTTAATTATTACATATCACATAATTTACAACATTTCTGGCATTCGTCTCAATCCCATAGAAACTACATGACTATCATGTTTAGCTTGAGACAATGATTTGGTTAAAGGATCAGTGATGTTGTCAGCTGTCCCAACCTTACAGACTGTAATTTCCTTCCTTTCAATTAAATCTCTAATTACATGAAATTTTCTAAGTACGTGTCTATACTTGTTACTACACTTGGGCTCTTTTCCTTGAAAAATTGCCCCACTGTTATCACTATATAAAGTGATAGGATCCACGACGGTCGGAACAACTTTCAGTCCCTCTAAGAATTGCCTAATCCAAACAGCTTCCTTCGCAGCTTCAGAGGCTGCAATGTACTCGGCTTCCATTGTAGAATCAGCAGTCACAGACTCCTTAAAACTTCTCCAGCAAACCGCTCCTCCCTTCATCAAAAATACAAAACCATCCTGGGATTTCAAATCATCCCTATCGGTTTGGAAACTAGCATCCGTATAACCTTTTACACGTATTTCAGATTCTCCTCCAAACACCAAGAATGAATCCTTAGTCCTTCTCAAATACTTAAGAATATTCTTGACGGCTATCCAGTGACTCTCACCTGTATTTTTCTAAAATTACTCGTCATACATAAAGCATACGAGACGTCTGGACGAGAGCACATCATAGCATACATGATCGATCCAACAGCGGAAGCATACGGAATCGATTTCATGTGTTCAATATCCTCAGGCTCAGTAGGACATTGCAATTTACTCAAAGTAATCTCATTGCCTATAGGTAGAAAACCACTCTTGGAGTTTTTCATATTGAACCGGTCAAGAATCTTGTCGATATAAGCTTCTTGACTCAAAGCTAATATCCTTTTAGATCTATATCTATAGATCCGGATACCTAAGATGCGCTGAGCTTCTCCCAAATCTTTCATTTGGAAGTGATTTCCTAACACTTCTTGTCAGAAGCAAGCATATCTACATCATTCCAAATGAGTAATATGTAGTCCGCATATAAAAGTAAGAAAAAAACTTTACTCCCACTAAACTTCATGTATAAACATGGTTGCTCAACACTTCGAGAAAAGCCATTCTGTTTAATAACATGATCAAATCGATGATTCCAACTCCATGACGCTTGCTTAAGACCATAAATGGATCTCTTAAGTTTGCATACTTTGTTAGGATTTTTAGGATCCACAAAATCTTAAGGTTGTGTCATATACACTTCCTCTTCCAGAACCCGTTCAGGAAGGCGGTCTTGACATCCATTTGCCATATCTCATAATCATGAAATGCAGCAATCGCTAACATTATCCAAACAAATCTAAGCATAACTAATAGTGCAAATGTTTCGTCATAGTGTAAACCATGAACTTGAGTGAAACCTTTTTGCTACCAATCTAGCTTTGTAGACATCTTTATGTCCATCTATGCCGATTTTAATCTTAAAGATCCACTTACACTGAAGAGGTCGTACGTCTCCAGGTAATTCAACCAGGTCCCATACCTGATTATCGTACATAGAATCCATTTCGGACTTCATAGCTTCAAGCCATAATTTTGAGTCAGAACTAGTAATAGACGCTTTGTAGGTTTTAGGTTCGTCACTTTCTAAAAGTAACACTTCATAATCACCATCCTCTTCAATAACTCCTAGATATCGATCAGGTTGGCGACTTACCCTGCTTGACCTCCTAGGTTCAGAAGGAATCATGACCGAGTCAGACGTAGAAGGAACATCTTCCTGTACTGTCACCTCAGTTTGTGGCTCTTGAACTTCATCAAGTTCAAATTTTCTCCCGCTCTGTGTTCTAGAAATAAACACTTTTTCTAGAAAGACAGCCTTACGAGCCACAAACACTTTGTTCTCGTTATTATTATAGAAGTAATATCCACAAGTTTCCTTAGGGTAACCTACGAATATACATTTGTCAGAATGAGGTGCAAGCTTATCGTCTGACTTGCTCTTGACATAAGCATCAAAACCCCGTATTTTCATGTATCGCAAATTCGGGACCTTCCCTTTCCATATCTCATATGGAGTTTTATCAGTTGCTTTAGTGGGACTTTGATTATTTTGAGTGTATAGCAGATAAAATGGCAAATCCCCAAAATGACTTAGGTAACTCAGTTTGACTCATCATTGATCGGACCATATCTAATAAAGTTCGATTCCTCCTTTCAGCCACACCATCCAGTTGTGATGCGCCAGTTAACTGAGATACAATACCACAGTCTTTAAGGTGATCTTTAAAGTCATTACTTAAATATTCCTGATGCGGAGCGATGTCGTCACTCACCCGATCAAACACATTTATAATACTCAACAAACTACTAGTTAGCGGTAAGTCGAGGTCGATCCATGGGATGGTGTGCTTTGGGTTCTAAGTCTATCTATCTCAATTTATGCTAGTGTCACAATTTGGTTAGGTTTGTAGTTGTGTCTAAACTAATGCAAGCAATATAATAAAACAAACAATAAAAGGAAGGATGTAAACAAATGGTTAAAAGTGCTAGGATATCATGGGGTCATAGGGGATTCATGGTGTTGATCATACAAACATGTTTACAAGGTTGCAAGCGATTAGTGTTGTGGAGGAACCGAGTTGGGTTATATCTTACGGTTCTTAGGAAGGGTTGGGTCCCGGAGCCGAATCGATTAGATTGTACAACACCTACAAGTCGACTTACTTTCCTCCTAATCAACTTCTATGCATGGTCTAACAAGACTCGAGTTGGTTTATATCTTACAAGTCAAGTTGAGTAGATAAGAGATGGTTGTAAATGTAAGGATTCATAGGCTTAGCATTTCATCAAAAATAACATGTGCATAAAATTGACATCACAACAAGCAAGCAATTTAATCATGTGAACATATTAGATTAAGCATGAATCAATCCCATGTTGGTTTCCCTTAATTACCCACTAATCCTAGCAAGAGACTACTCACTCATTATCATGGGAAACATGTCATTAATGGTGTCAATCATCACAACAAGTATAAACATGATAATAAAATGAAGAAATGAACAATAAAGATTAAAGAGTAAAGGAATTATACCAACTTAAGATGATCCAAATAATAAAGCAAAGAATAATAGAAGAACTTGATTGATTGATGGAAGGTTGTCAATCTCCCAATAATAACCCAATAATCTTCAATTACCCAATAATAAACTTGAATAATAAACTTGAACAATAATTATGGAAAGATTGATGTATAATTTGTGGAAAGATTAAAGAGTAATCTATTCAAATCTACTCCTAATCTAATCTAAGGAAGGATTTTTCTAGCTAAAAAGATGTGTCTAAGGATTATTACAAATGGGGTATTTATAGTGGAAATTAGGTGGATGCATTAGGGTTAACTAAGGGCTAAATTAGTAATTACACTTTTTAAGTTTGAGCAAGGAGGACCCGGTATTTTCTGAGAGAAGGGCTTCTCTTTTCGTAGCTTGGAGAAGACGAAATCGTGCTGAGAAGAAATCCGTGCGTATTGGGGACTGGACGGGCGGAATCTGGCAAAGGAATCCGAGCGGATTCAAGAGAGTCCGGGCGGATTCGAGTGGAGGAATCCGAGCGGATTCAGAGTAGGACGCTCGGATTGTTTAGTGGAGACGGGCGGATTTGAGACAATCCGCTCGGATTGTTCTTCAGCAGTGGTTCTTCTTCTTTTCTTCCCTTTTTGCTCATTTTCATTTTATTCTTGCGGGATTCGTCTTTAGTCCTTGCTTCCTCTTCATACTAGTCCATCTATTATCGTCAAGTAGCTTCCAAATGTGCACGAAAGACGGGAATTTCCGCCTTATTGCCTCCTTTTCTACAAAACAAATAAAATGCGATAGAAAAGCAAATAGGAAGGTTTTGACGGATAAAATGGCCATAGAATGTTATAATAGCATGCAAAATAGGCTCATTTAGGGGACTAAATGTGCGCAAATAATGGTCACATCAAATATCCCCAAACCGAACCTTTACTCGTCCCGAGTAAAGAGGTGACTAAAACTAGACCTTTATTTAAACTAACCTAATAACATAACCGATATGAGACAATTAGCGGGTCTCACTCCGCCCCTTCAACTCACAACAAGACAACCATGAGGTAGGATGCCTTCTTGCAAGGCAAGGTGGGTCTTGCTAAAATGGCGACACATCCAAACATTAAGCACACAAAATCAAGTAATGGATGCATCTACAAAAGAATAGCCACTTTCCTCATCTAAGTGGCGGAAATTATCTACAAGGGAAGCAATTCAAGGGTACACACTCCTTCATAGTTGCAATTTCTTCAAACTACTAAGCCTAGAAGGATACCAATAAATCACCTCCAAATTGTGTCAAGCTAGGGTACCTTTGTCCTCAATCGTTAAATGCTTTTGTCAAGAGTAGACTCCCTATGGTGTTAGAAACACTGGAGGATCGCGGAATTCCCCCTCTTGCTTAGACAAGAAGAAGGGTCGTCCCCTCTCTACCATGCACAAAAATGGATAAGATGGATAAAGGGATCAATAGATATTTGAGTTTCATTTTGGGAGTTTGCTTTCATTGTTGTTTTCCCCCCCCCCAATTTCTTGTGGCATATAACATTTGAGAACACTTTCTTTTTGCCATTTCTTTTTGATTTTTGGCTTTTCAATACTTGACAACTTTCAACTTTTCTTTGCATTTCTTTTTGAACATTTTCAAAGTCACCCCATATGTAGGGAGGGTGCCTTGTTTTTGAAGCTTTAGGAGTCTATTTTTGCTCCTCTTTTCTTTTGATGCATTTTGCAAACTTTCTTTCACTTTTCATTTCATTGAACTCAAATTGATTTCTTTTTGTGCCCATTCCCTTTGATGACAAAATGTATGGTAGAACATGGATGAATGATGGATGCATGGTTTCAAGGGTCACCTTGGAATAAACGGTAGCCAAGGAGTTATCACACCACAAGGTACTCTTGACTAGGCCTTAAACCATGGGTCAAAGGATACTAGCATGACACATCCTAGGGTGTTTTACAAGTATTCTAACAAGCAAAGTCTTAAGAAGAAAAAGCATCTACTAAGGCCTATATACACTTGTCAAGCTTCCCAAGTAGACGGTTTCGCAAAATTTTCTAACATGCAAACTACATGCCATGATGCAACTAGCATATATACATCCTAATGCATATGCTTCTACCAACTAATATGCCATATAAACTAAATGCAAGTCTTAAGTTCACATCGTTTTTACCGCATCAATCAAAATAAAGCCACATAGTCATTAACATAAAGAGGAAAAAGGAGATTGGAAAGATCATACCATGCGGTCTTCAATATCCTCATGTCTCGGATGTGGCGTAGTCAATCAATGTGAAAAAGGATGAACAAACACAATATATACAAAACAATATATACAAGTCTACACTACAAAGGAAATGAACTTGTTTTTGGATTTTTCAATTTTTCAAATTTTTATGGTTTTTGTTTTTATGATATTAAAGAACATATTTTTGTGATTTTTCAAAAATTTTCAATTTTTATCATTTTTTGGAATATAAATTCCCATCCCCCACTTTATTTTGGACATTGTCCTCAATGTACATGTAGGAGTAGGAATAAAAAGGAAATACATGTTTTTGGAATTTTGATTTTATGGAAATTGAAGTACAAATGCAATGATATGATATGAATGAATGCATGCTCTAACTAAATACAATTCTATATGATATATATAACAAGTGAATGCAATCTAAACTATACTATATGATGCATGATAAATGCTTAAGTCACCTATGATCAAACCTCCCCAAACCGATTTAAACACTATTTCTAGTGTAGAAATGAATAGGTTTGGCCATTAGTAACTAAGCATGAATTCTAGTCTATATGCAACTATCTACATGAATTATATTACAATGCAACTATATTATATGAACTAACTAATGTAGATGCAATATGAAATATAATACAAATGCATGCAAAAGCTACACTAAATGCAATGTAAACATAAAAGAGAGAGGGAGAGATGGGTATCATACAAATGGAAGTGGTGAATTAGGCCTCTTTCACTCGTCATCCTCATTTTGGTCATAGCCATAACCATGAGAGCTTCCAGCTTGATCATGTCCGGGTGCTTAGCCCCAATATCCTCCTTGGTCAAAACCTCCTTCTTGACCCGAGTACCCTCCACCTTGGCTAGAATGCCCTCCGTCTCCTCGACCCCAAGCTTGGTCCCCATAATTTGGGAACAAGAGCTTCGGTTGCGCCCAAGAGGGTTTAGGACCATCGGGGTCAATATACCCTTGTTGAGCCATGTTATAGTATTGGGGGTAGAGGGCCAAGTAGTTGTCTTCCCTCCCTTTATGCACCCCAAGGTCCACTCTATTCATGAGTGCCATCAAATCATTAATACCCGGGGTATTGGGGATTCTTAGGTTGAAATTCGGTATAAGGAGTAGGGTATGGCGGGATAGGCACGTAGGAAGGTGGGCGAAAAGGTGCACCCGGCCCTCCACGAGGTGGTTGACGGTGTGGCTCTTCCCTTTGAGGGGGATTATCAAGAATTTGGATTTCAAGGAGGTAGCTTGGTAGAGGAGAGTATGGACTCAATCTTGGGTCAATGCCCGGTATCTTCCATCCCTCAAGGACCATTGAGGTGCATCCCTTGGTGTGCCACTCCACACTCCCATCTCGAGTGTAGTTGCACCATCGGTGACTGTGGAAGATGGTATGCTCATCAATTAAGGTCCTCCCTTCAAGAGGAATATAGGTTCCTCGGGCATTGAACCCGGGGCAAAGGTGTTTGGCCAAAATTGTAATTAGACCTCCCATCACAAAGGTTTTGAGTTGGGTGGTCCCTTGAGCAAAATCATTGAACCTAGTAAGTATCTCAAGTGTCGTGTTGAAGTTATAACGCCTCACCGCTCGAACATTCAAATAAGACTCAAGAAAAGTTAAGTCGATGAGAGTACACCGATCTTGCTCGTACCTCCCATTGATGCAACCGGCTACAAAGCGTTCGGTGAATCGAATAACCGGGTGTTGGATAGCAAATGTATAGCAACGCTTTATATGGGTAAAGTCCCTCCCGAAGATAGCTTTCCAAAGAAAGTCCACATTAAAATTATCGGGCTTTTCGGTATAGTCGGTGGGTACTTCAAGACCGAAAACATAGGCAAATTCCTCAAGAGAAAGAACATGGTCTAGGTTGCATAACCTAAACTCCATGCCTACATTGTTGTGGGTATCCGCTACAATGCGAAGGCTACTCAAGAATTCAAGTGTGAGACTAAGGTAAGTCTCTTCATGGGCATGGAAAAAGCTCCCAATGCCAAGGCCGTTAAAGAACATCTCGGTAGGGTACCTTATCTTAAGGATTTCCAACACCCTAGTATCAACAAATTGAGTAGGTTCGTACTTCTTACCTAGGAGTTCGACGAATTTTTCGCGGTGTTCGTCGGATAGGAAGATCACTTCTTGGAAGTTATTGAGTTGCTCAATGCCTCCTCTCATCAAAGGTCGGGTGTTCCTTGGTAGTATTATCTCTCGCGGTGTTGAAGAGCTTGATCCCTTGCGCTTCTTCCCGAATGATTCAATCAATTTCTTGGCCTTTCCTTTGGTGCTCATATTGGTGATGGGGGTGTTTTTGAGGATTGGAGGGTGATTTTGAGGGTAGAGATGAGTGTTCTAGGGTTTGGTAAGGTGAGGAAATGAGGGAGAAGGGGGGTGATTATATAGAAGGAGTAGGGAATCCGAGCGGATAAGATTGGGTCGAACCCGTTTTATCCGTAAAAACAGTACAATCCGAGCGGATTTAAGACGGGACGGGCGGATTGTCGAGAAAGAAGACGGGCGTCTTTGGTAGAATCCGCACGGATTCAAGGACAGAGAATTTCTTTGGTTGGAAAGCAGGGAAAAGACGGGCGGACTTTCTTCAGGACGCACGGCTTGATCGGGACGGGCGGATTTTCTATAATCCGCACGGATTTTGACACAGTTCAAAATATTGCTTCTGGATGACACACGGGACGGGCGTCTCGTGAAGAAGACGGACGGATTGTCTGGGACGGGCGGATTTTCTAGAATCCGCACGGATTCTTCCTCAGTTTCAAGTTTTCTTTTCCGTTGGCCGTGGGCGGGCGGATTTTCTAGAATCCGGGCGTCTCTGCTTCTTTCTTCTTCTTCTTCTTGCGTGAAATGATAAACCCCTTTTCACTGGTTTTCTCTTTTTCCTTTTTCTGAAATTTGCTCATAAATCATGTAAGATGACTCTCTCTCTCTTCTCTCTCATGCAAGGAATTAAATGCAAATGTAAATGTACAATATTATACAAAGTAGAATGGGTTCAAGAAATATCTTACAAATGGTGGTTTGAGGTAGGACTCCACCAAACTAGTTCAATTTGTAGAAATTCTTATCCATAGAGCTCAAAGCTCTTAACAAAAGGTCAAAAACTTGTGAACAAGCTCCAAACAAGCATAAGTATGGGTTGCTCCATTTGAAAATGAAATTTGGCCAAGGAGGCTTGTAAAACGCTCTTTTTCTTGTCTCCTCCTTAGCGTTAGAGCTTTCCCAATGTTTCAAGTAAACATATTCATGATTCTTGTTAAGATTGAGCGTGAAGTGTGGTTCATTTTCATCCGTGGACTTCCACTTACCAACTTCTTCTTCAATTTTGGTGATGATGATAGCATTTTGATTCTTCAATCCTTCCAAGGTGGAAGGAGAGTTTTCATGACTTTGATGATCGGATACCATAGGAGTTGAGATTATGGGTGCCAAATCTTCACAAGTAGCCTCACGAGCAATTTTCTCTTTGAGCTTTTTCACCAAATAACTCTTGTAAGACACTTTGGCCTTTTGAAGAAGATCTAACATATCCTCTTCAATGATCATTGGCTCCATGATAGGTGCCAAGTGGTCTTCATGAAGGATAAAGGAAGGACGTTCTTCTTTATGATAGGGTATCTCAAATGTCTCAAGGATAGGCTCCTCAAGCAAGGCGATATTATGAATCCCTCCTCTAGGCTCATCATCATTGTTGCTATCCTTACGCGAATCATAAATGGGCGCTTCATTTAGCTCTTTTTCCAACACCTCAACGTTCACATCAAAAGACACACCCTCATACTCACAAAGGTTAAGAGTATTTGGGTTGCTCAACCTCATGTCTTGTTCATCGAACACAACACTTTCATAGTCACAAGAGCTCAAAGAACTTGGCTCTTCCCACTTTTCATCTTCCATGTCAAATGTCACTACTTCAAACTCGCATTTATGCTCAATATCCAAAGAGCGGTGGTGAGTGATTGCTTGGAATTCTTTTAATTGGGCAATTTGAATCCCCAATTCCTTTCTTTGGATAGCGATGTTTTTAAGAACATCTTCTTCTTTTCGGCTCTCTTCTAGCATTTGTTTGAAGAAGTTTTGTTGATCTCCCATCATTTGGAGAATCATGTTTTGAATGGGTTCATCTTTTTGTTGTGGGTGGGTGTGAAAGTGGTTGTTTTGTGGCAATTGAAGTTCATTGTGAAAGGGGTACCGGGTGAGTGGTTGATGTTGATATTGGGTGTGATAGTGGTTGTGGTGTGAAAAATT
Organism: Silene latifolia; assembly: GCF_048544455.1. NCBI lineage: Eukaryota > Viridiplantae > Streptophyta > Magnoliopsida > Caryophyllales > Caryophyllaceae > Silene > Silene latifolia. The sequence continues at coordinate 218,308,643 of NC_133537.1, read as the reverse complement.
GGGGTAGTGGTTAGGATTTTCGTTGTACAAATAATAAGGTAGGTTTGTGTTGACATGCTCCTCAAACTCCCCATACCTATAGTTATACTCAAAAGATCTACCACATACTCCATTTGTCAAGTCTTGCATCATCATGGTTAAGACAAGTAAATAACTACAAGCATGGAAACTACACAAAAACGGTAAGAATGATCCTTGAGGAACAAGTTCCTCAAGGTGAAAGCACAATTAAAATAGACAAACAAGTAAGAACTTAGTCACATAGCACCATCCCCGGCAACGGCGCCATTTTTGATGCGGGGCGATGTCGTGACTCACCCGATCAAACACATTTATAATACTCAACAAACTACTAGTTAGCGGTAAGTCGAGGTCGATCCATGGGATGGTGTGCTTTGGGTTCTAAGTCTATCTATCTCAATTTATGCTAGTGTCACAATTTGGTTAGGTTTGTAGTTGTGTCTAAACTAATGCAAGCAATATAATAAAACAAACAATAAAAGGAAGGATGTAAACAAATGGTTAAAAGTGCTAGGATATCATGGGGTCATAGGGGATTCATGGTGTTGATCATACAAACATGTTTACAAGGTTGCAAGCGATTAGTGTTGTGGAGGAACCGAGTTGGGTTATATCTTACGGTTCTTAGGAAGGGTTGGGTCCCGGAGCCGAATCGATTAGATTGTACAACACCTACAAGTCGACTTACTTTCCTCCTAATCAACTTCTATGCATGGTCTAACAAGACTCGAGTTGGTTTATATCTTACAAGTCAAGTTGAGTAGATAAGAGATGGTTGTAAATGCAAGGATTCATAGGCTTAGCATTTCATCAAACATAACATGTGCATAAAATTGACATCACAACAAGCAAGCAATTTAATCATGTGAACATATTAGATTAAGCATGAATCAATCCCATGTTGGTTTCCCCTAATTACCCACTAATCCTAGCAAGAGACTACTCACTCATTATCATGGGAAACATGTCATTAATGGTGTCAATCATCACAACAAGTATAAACATGATAATAAAATGAAGAAATGAACAATAAAGATTAAAGAGTAAAGGAATTATACCAACTTAAGATGATCCAAATAATAAAGGAAAGAATAATAGAAGAACTTGATTGATTGATGGAAGGTTGTCAATCTCCCAATAATAACCCAATAATCTTCAATTACCCAATAATAAACTTGAACAATAATTATGGAAAGATTGATGTATAATTTGTGGAAAGATTAAAGAGTAATCTATTCTAATCTACTCCTAATCTAATCTAAGGAAGGATTTTTCTAGCTAAAAAGATGTGTCTAAGGATTATTACAAATGGGGTATTTATAGTGGAAATTAGGTGGATGCATTAGGGTTAACTAAGGGCTAAATTAGTAATTACACTTTTTAAGTTTGAGCAAGGAGGACCGGATTTTTCGAGAGAAGGGCTTCTCTTTTCGTAACTTGGAGAAGACGAAATCGTCTTTGAGAAGAAATCCGTGCGTATTGGGACCGGACGGGCGGAATCGGCAAAGGAATCCGAGCGGATTCAAGAGAGTCCGGGCGGATTCGGGTGGAGGAATCCGAGCGGATTCAGAGCAGGACGCTCGGATTGTTTAGTGGAGACGGGCGGATTTGAGACAATCCGCTCGGATTGTTCTTCAGCAGTGGTTCTTCTTCTTTTCTTCCCTTTTTGCTCATTTTCATTTTATTCTTGCGGGATTGGTCTTTAGTCCTTGCTTCCTCTTCATACTAGTCCATCTATTATCGTCAAGTACCTTCCAAATGTGCACGAAAGACGGGAATTTCCGCCTTATTGCCTCCTTTTCTACAAAACAAATGAAATGCGATAGAAAAGCAAATAGGAAGGTTTTGACGGATAAAATGGCCATAGAATGTTATAATAGCATGCAAAATAGCCTCATTTAGGGGACTAAATGTGCGCAAATAATGGTCACATCAATTCCCCACCACGATCTGATCGTAATGTTTTAATCTTCTTATTTAAAAGGTTTTCTACTTCATTCTGAAACTCTTTGAACGTGTCAAAAGCTTCACTTTTATACCTCATTAAGTAGACAAATCCATATCTATTCATGTCATTAGTGAAAGTAATGAAATAATCATAATTGCCTTTAGCAGTGATAGTCATTGGACCACATACATCAGTGTGTATTAAACCCAACAACTCACTAGCTCGAGATCCCTTTTCCTAGAAAAGGTGCACGAGTCATCTTGTCAAGAAGACAAGATTCGCATATGCCAAATGATTCGAAATCAAAAGGTTTAATTATACCAGTCGACACTAGTCTTTTAATGCGTTTCTCGTTGATATGTCCTAATCGACAATGCCAAAAATAAGATAGATCGGGTTCACCTGTTTTGAGTCTTTTATTATCTAAATGATAAAAATCGTTGCAAGTGTCTGGATATATATACAATTAATTGAAATAGCTTGGCTATATACAATCCCATTAAGGGAAAAAGTACAACATTTGTCTTTGATTACAACATTAAAACCTTCTATGTCTAACACAGATACTGATATTATATTTCTATTCAACATCGGTACAAAATAACAATTATTTAGAAACAACTGCAAACCCGAAGCTAAATTAAGTACATAGGTTCCTACTGAAACGGTTGCTACTTTAGACTCGTTACCCATCCGGAGATCAACATCACCCTTGTTTAGCTTCGTTACGCTTTTTAGGCCCTGCAAGTGATTGCATAAGTGAGTACCATAACCAGTATCTAATACCCAAGTTGTATTTAAAGCGTAATTTATGTCTATCATAAAAGATTCAGTTGAGAAATTACATGTTGGCTTCACAATGCCAGCTTTGATATCATCCAAGTATTTGGGGCAACTACGCCTCAAATGTCCCTTGTTATTACAATAATTACAAGTGTCTTTAAGAGGATTACTCTTCTTAGGTTTAGGCTTGGTAGAGCTATTCGCAATAGCCTTACCTTTGCCCTCCACCTGTACAAGCTTCTTACCACCATTCCTCTTGAACTTCTTCTTCCCCTTCACATTTATCGCAAGGACGTCCTTTCTTGTACTCCCACTCAATCCCATGTTTTTCCCTGCTTGCACAAGCAAAGAATGGAGCTCATGAAGACTTTTATTAATGTTTGTCTGTGGACATGGGCCACCCGCGCCGCGCGTACCCGCGCATTGGTTTCGAGGCATCGACACTTCTCCCACGGAACATTAGTTTGCCAAAGCACGTCATAGGTTGTTACCGATTGGTGAGGCAATGAAACCGGTGAAAGGTTGAATAAGCCTGCATTTGTGGAGTCGCCAATAATTTATTGTGGAAAAATTGGAAACCGTTCGAATACCTTGTGCCATGCCAAGACACAAAGTAGTGACATGAACACTAAGAACTCGTTACCCTTACCATTCTATGTCTAGAATCACTCTCGAAGATGCCAATGGACACGGATGTCCAGAGATAACTGGAGTAAGGGGTGGGGGTACGTATTAGGAAGCTCTTTAATTCGAACACCTAATCCCGCCCGCATCGATAGCGGCATCTACTAATGATTAGGGAAATTGTTCATATTTGATATGTCATCGATGTAATGCATGCAATGCAAAAAACATGGATTAATCCTAGCATGGGAAATTAGACTATGTCGGTTAACACGTGTTTTAGCAAACAATTTGGGGCTGAAGTAGGAAATTAGATTAATTACATGTGAATGTCATACAATTAACTCATACATAATAAAAATGAATATGAATAAACAATAAAATTACATGAATTAAAATTACAAATATTACAATATTTATTTGATCTACGTCAAAAGCACGCTCAAAGACGGGATTTCGAAGAAGAGAGTAAAAGGGGAAAAAAGGAATATAAAATTAAAATAAAAAAATACGTCAGATTAGAGGTGATCATACGGATAATAGTTGATTTAAACCATAATTAGGAATTACGTCAAAGCGAGAAAGAGTTCAGGGACAGAAACCAACCCAGAACAGGCGCAACATCTGCTGCGTCCTCTGGAAGAGGCGCAACACTTCCTGCGTCTGTTATAGAGCTCGGCTCTTGCTGTGAAGTCAGAACCGCAACAATGTTATCGTTCGTTGGTAGATTTAAGATCCATTATTGATATTATACTCAAGTTGAAGTGTTTTAATCAACCACAAACGCGAATGCCGGGGCAAGAAACGGCCGGTTTTGAATACCACTTCGACGTGCCTAAGAGAAGGAAACTCCCACGATCGGGCTGAAAGGCTTGCGCACGCGCAAACGAGCACCGGCCGCCCGCCCGTCAGGGAAAGTTATAAAACGAATAAAAACGCGAATTTACAATGGTTTAAAAAATTATGACTGTCTTATGTCGGCAATACAAAAGAACAAACTTAAGGTTAAATTAAGATGAAATTGGATAAGTAAGAAAATTCATGTATCAAATTGGGATTCCTGAACCTCGACATGAACAAATCGAACCCCAGACAAAGCGATTTGAATTAAAACGGCGAAAACCCGCAAGTATTGAATTACTCGGGACTAAGGACGATTTAAGCGTTAAAATAAAAGATGAAATATTAAAACATGATTTATGTACTGAAAATTACAAAAAGAACGAAGGGAAAAAAAAAACGAAAGAAAGAAAACCTTGCAGAAAGACGAGGAAGAAGAAGAAGAGCAAGAGCAGCGGCTGCCTCTGGAAGAGGCGGAGCAGATGCTGCGACTCTTCGGAGAGGCGCAGCTGCCGCTGCGTTTCTTCTCGACGTCTGACCTCCGCTGTTTTCTAAAAACGGTTTTAAAAGATGGATTTTAAATCGGTTTTTGAACATGCTCTTGATATAAATCTTACATTAATGATACAAAAATTAAAGATACAATAAAAAAAATGGGATTTACACCCTCAGACTTACATGTTTGACGAAACGAGATTGATTAAAGTTATCGTTTTAGTGATTGATCGACTCGAATATGCGTGGAAAGTGCCCTCGTTAGAGGATTTAAAAGATTGATTAAGTTGATTAAACAGAGTTGCTCAAATTGGTCGGTCTATGCAACGTGACTGGGAGTCAGAATGATCTGAGCTTACGTAGTCGATTGATCAAGCACGTAGGCGTCAAAAGCAATAGCGTGGTCTAGAATGCAATGAGAGAAAAATAAGGGGCGGAACACTCGCGTGCCAAATATGGAGGCCGAAGGGCTCTATTTATAATAAACATACGGAGGAGTTTAGGAATGACACAGATACGGAAACAAATCACGGAAAATTCAAGAAACTGTGAAAAGAGGACTGGATAAGAGGCGCAACAGCTACTGCGATCCTTGGAAGAGGCGCAACACCTGCTGCGTCCTTTCCCCAGAGGTTTCCTCCTCAGTAAGAAAGAATTCCACGTTTTATTATGGAATTTCGGTAGATCAATACTTCCTTATTCCATAAAACACAAAATACGAAAAGATATTTAATTAAAAATATTAATTTAAATTAGGAATAACTATCCAGAGAATTGTAGACCTTTCTGGAATATTCCGACTCGGCATTTAAACGGTTTTTAGAAAATGAAGCGGTTTTTTACCCGGACTCCAAATGAACTCTAATTACTGTCAAAACGACCGTATCCGTGCGTAGATGACGACCAAGGGGCTGACTCAAGTGTTTGAGCTATTACTTGTCGATGAACTTACGAACTGTCATAAAATCGCTTCGCATATTAAACATGCGGCCCAATCATCACTAGGTGGTTGGCGGGAGGTGCAGAAATGAGGTATCTACAGAGCCTCCACTTTGACTGAGGCTTGGACAAAGCAAAATTCAAAGTATAGCCATCAAGTCAATCGAAGATTACAACCTGATGACTATGGCTACCCGAGGCGGCTGAAGGGGTCTGAACCAAGGACCTGTCGTCGGGAACATTTTAGAGTCTGTCGACTACCGGGGAGTGTCGTTTAAAGTCCATTAGACTACGTAAGCAAGCTCGCCAGCCATAAGAAGAAACCAAACCTGAGTCGGCAACGACGCTCCCTTGACACCGTGGGAAGAATAAAGATATCTGATCGACAATGGCGCGCCCTTGGCACTGCTGAGGATAAAATAAAGGCATCTGATCGACAACGGCACGCCCTGGGCACCGCTAAGGAGAAAATAAAGGCTTCTGAACGACAATGGCGTGCCCTTGGCACCGTTGAGGAGAAAAGGTATCTGATCGACAATGGCGCGCCCTTGGCACCGCTGAGGAGAAAAGGTATCTGATCGACAACGGCGCACCCTTGGCACCGTTAAGGAGAAAAGGTATCTAATTGACAACGGCGCGCCATTGGCACCGCTGAGGAGAAAAGGTATCTAATCGAGAATGGCGCGCCCTTGGCACCGCTGAGGATAAAAGGTATCTGATCAACAACGGCGCGCCCTTGGCACTGCTGAGGAGAAAAGGTATCTGATCGACAACGGCGCACCCTTGGCACCGCTGAGGAGAAAAGGCATTCGATCGACAACGGCGCGCCCTTGGCACCATTGAGGAGAAAATGTATCCGTTCGGGTCGTCCTAAGCGAAACTCGATAAAGAGGAGAAGACAATGAACTGTATTTAATGATCACGAATTCTCTCGGGGAACAAAATGTCGTGGTTGTCTGTAGTCTTTAGTCTGTTGAGGATAAAATACCGATTCGGACGAAGAGAACACCCAAAAAAGAGCCATATGCCGGGGAAGAGGCGCATGAAGCCTAGGCCCATAAATAACGAACTTATAACGAATTTTAACAAAATCTGGAGGAAACTGGCTGGGGAAAAGGCGCAGCAGAAGCTGCGACTTTTGGAAGAGGCACAGCAAGTGTTGCGTCTTTTCCTGGGCTCATCCCTGTCAGGGTAAAAACCCGACTAAAGCCGTGTTTTGTTATTCATTCAAAACACAAACATTTCATTCCTTTACAAAAACTCAACCAAATTTCGTCAAAATTTGATCAAATCTTGCCATATACCATGACTAACCAAGGTATGTGTCTTGTACTTGCTTTACTTTGCATTCGATCTTTAAATGGGTCGAAAATTAGGGTTTATATATACCCATTTTGTCGAAAATTTGGGCCTTTCATCTCAAATGGATTTGTCTCATGAAATTGACATTATAAATGAGTAATTTACCATGTTAGGAGCATAAACATGTATCCCTTTCGAATTTTTGTCGAGTGTTAAGGACTTGAGGGTAAAATGTGCCGGTCTCTCTGCTAAACCGTAAATACCTTCTAAAATGGCTCTATACTAGCCCATTTTTTATGAAACTTGGTGTTTTGGAACCCTTGTGTAATGTATAAACTTGCTATCATGCCGGATTTTCGATTTGTGACAGCTTCTCCGTGACACTTTTGTATGGCATAATTGTTATTGTAGCAAAATGCTGTCGAATTTTCGACTCAAACCCGCAACTCGGCTTGAACTTAGGCTTATCTTGACTCATACTACCGTATGTGTGGTTGGACTTTGGAAAGCATGGCCAAAGATGGCCAGAAATGCCGCTTTTAAACGCTTGAAACGCTTGAAAATGCTTGAAAACACGCTTAGCATTGCTTTGTATACTTTGATTTGCAGAGGACGTACCTTCTACGTCGGGGAGAGACCCCATGGAGATTGACATTGAGCCTTCCACTGCTCTAGGAGCGACTCAGGAGGCGGAGGAGGACGCAGAAAAGGAGGCCGCGCGGAGGGCCAACCTAGGACGTGTTGGAGCTGTGTCCTCCAGTTAGTGCGGATAACGTCATTGCACACACTTGTACGGACAAGTGGGAGCTTGTTGGGGCTGGTGTCCTTTACAGTTAGTGCAAGGACTTATAAATCTCTAAAAGGATCAAAGGGTATACTTTTGTATCATAATCAGTTGGTCCACGTTTATCAATAACGGTTGGCTTGCTAGATAAGTTTGACGTTATTGTCATACAGATGGCGGTGATCAACTGGTCCCTAAAAGTCACACCTATAGGATACGTTTGAGAGATGTGACGGTATGCAAATACAGTCATGTAGATGCCAAATTTGACTAACCAGTTAGTCTGAGTTATTTGACTAATAATTAGTCAAAATGTGATGTTGAGATATTTTATTTAATACGGATTAAATAATAATGGCTAAGGCCAATTAAGCAGTTAATTCGTAAATTGAATATAAGCGTTTTATATTTAATTAAATGTATATTGAATATAATTATACAATATTGTCTTTATCGGACATGTATTAATAATTCAACTAATCCGTGTTATTAGTTGATGATTTAATATCCGATAACCGATGACAGTTTATAATAAACACCGCGTTGTATACATTTTAGCCTCGGACCACGAGTTACAAATAAGGAGAAAATGGAAGCCCATTTCCTCCTAATCCACTCGGTTTGGCCGAATGAGAGGAAACAAAAAGGAGACCCTCTCCTCACTTGTAACCTAATTGTCATTTGCAAAAACAAATTAGGGTTTTGAGAAACATTTCTCTCAAAACTTTTAGATCTCACATCTAAATAAAATTCACAAAACAATCCTCTCAATATTGCAAGGCAATTAGAGGATTCATTCTAGCACAAGGGCATTTCTCAGACGATCTTGGGTGCAACAATTAGGAGGAGATCTACTTTGATCTCTCATTGCCGAATTGCACTAGGACCGGAGGTTATTACTTAATCTTTATCGTTTCATTATGTTTTTCGTTTATGACTATTAATCACGTATAAAATTTGCGTTATAATCTAGTATGCATCATATTCCGCCTAAATACCAAACCACCTAATAATTGCATGAAAACTGACACATATAGAGGTCACGAGTTAGTTTTCTTTGACATTCTCATGTCACACGATTTAAGCCATCATCTAAATTAATTCATTCACGCAGTTGCTAGTTATTCGTTCACTTAAAATGAATTGAAACTTAGTTGATGGGATCTTCCTCGTATAAACAAAAATTGAGAACGGTCTTTATAGGTCAAACTCCAATGAATCCCTTCTTCGTCGGTAGGCATAATATGACCCCTTCTACGTCGGGTAAGTTGGAACCGATTGACTTATTTTATCTCAACACTATGGTCACTCGTACGATCCTGTGATCATGGTGGACTATAGATAGGATTTACGGAAATCTATCGACCAAGAGTTTTTACGGAAGAACCAGCTAAACAGTTGGCTTATCAATTTACGGAAATTGAGTCTTGGGATCACTTGTATTATTCTTGAGGGAGATCAATTATACAAGTGCAATGAGTCTATACGATTAAAATAAATTTTAATAGACTTAAATCACCTCGATGAGTTGCTTATTTCGTTTTGGTTTTTCTTTCTTTTTCGATTTAGATCACGTTCACATAAAGCGCTAATAACAATATGGTGGTCACTTGAACGACCCAATGCCAAGTGCCACATTGGACCGTGAGTCCTGGCTTTGGATCTTCATGAATCGGATGAATCGATCAATCGATCGAAGAATGATGGATCAAACTTGGCGGGGAGGCAAGATTACGGAATCTGCCGCCGGCGACGGAAGCTCAAATTCGCTTGAGCCCATGCCGTCAAACCCGGCCCCACGGGCCGGAGCTAACGAGATCGCTACATATAACGATTTCGTCATGGAAGCGGGTGCGATTAAAAACGTGCTCATTTTTGCAATGGAATCCAATTTGCAGAAACGCTTCATAGCCCAAGGTGCAAACAAGATTTTCACCACGCTCACCAAGGAATTCTCGAAAGCACCGAGAATCGTGACCTATGAGCATACCACTCGCTTCTTTGATGCGAGACTCCAGAAGGGCCAACCAGTTAGCCCACACATTCTCAGCATGATTGAGAATGTCGAGAAGCTGGAGACGCTTGATTGTAAGATCAGCGAGAACATTGTTATTGACCGCATGCTTCACTCACTCCACGATGGTTTTTCGCAATTTAGAGCGAATTACTATATGAATGATTTGAAGAAAAGTCCCCATGAACTGCACTCCCTTCTCGTACGGCACCGAGAAGGACATGAAGTTCAGTGGGAGCATGAAACAAGATGTTCTCGTTGTGTCAAACAAGGGCAAGGGTAAGGGCAAAGTTCAGCCAGGCCTAGCGCAGAGGCAAACCGAAGTTTAAGAAGTCGGGTTCGGGTAAGAGTGGGCTGGTGAGTCGAGCACCTCATCAGGCGCGACAAAGAGCAAGAATGAAAACATGGAATGCCATCATTGCCACAAGACTGGGCATTGGAGGCGTACATGTCCTGTTTATCATGAGGACTTAAAGGCAGGTCGTGTTAAACCTGTTGGTATGTCTTCTTCTTCTACTTTTATTCATATGATTGAGATTAACCACGCAAGATTCGAACTTGGGTACTTGATACTGGTTGTGGTTCTCATCGTGTAATCATGTGCGGGGGCTCGAAACATCGAACCCCTCGTAAAGGGTGAGGTGGACCTGCGTGTTGGGAATGGAGCACGAGTGGCTGCCGTCTCAAAGGGGACATATGTGATCCAGCTTCCTAGCGGATTTGAGTTGTCATTATATGACTGCTATTATGTACCCAGTCTTTCGAAAAACATTATTTCAGTTTCTGCACTTGACAAACTTGGTTTTTCATTTGTAATAGAGAATAATACTTGCATTTTCTCTTTACACGATATGATTTATGGCAAGGCAGTCTCCATGAACGGAATTTATGTTTTAGATCAGACCACCGAAATATTACACGTAATGAATAAAAAGTTAAAGGTTGGTGACAAAGATCAAACGTATCTATGGTTTGCCGTATGGGACACATTAATGAGAAACGCGTAAAAAAGCTCATCAAGAATGGAGCTATCTCGGCCTTTGATTTTCAATCATTTGGCACGTGTGAATCATGTCTCATCGGTAAGATGACTCGGATTTCCTTCAAAGGTGTTGGAATGCGCGTTGCTGACCTATTAGGACTCATACACACGGATGTATGTGGCCCTATGTCAATCACCGCACGAGAAGGCTATAGGTATTTCATCACTTTCACGGACGATTTAAGTAGATATGGCTATGTCTACTTAATGAAGCACAAAAGTGAATCCTTTGAGAAATTCAAGGAATACGAGAATAGGGGCTGAGAACCTATTGGGTAGAAAGATTAAAACACTACGTTCAGATCGTGGTGGCGAGTATCTTTCTCACGAGTTTGATCAACACCTAAAGGACTGTGGGATTGCCCTACAGTTAACTCCACCTGGAACACCTCAATTGAATGGTGTGTCCGAACGGAGAAATCGAACACTACTTGATATGGTTCGATCCATGATGAGTCACACCGTGTTGCCTGACTCATTGTGGGGTTATGCTCTTAATCGTCACTGCTCTAATACTTAAATCAAGTCCGTCTAAAGTGTTGACAAGTCTCCATATGAACTATGGAAGGGAACGGTCCCTAACTTGTCCTTTATACGGGTTTGGGGCTGCGAGGCTTATGTCAAGTGGAGACACGAGGATAAGCTCGGCCCGCGATCGGTCAAGACATACTTTATAGGTTATCCTAAAGGAACACTTGGTCATTACTTTTATTCGCCAACCGAACAACGTGTTTTTGTTGCGGCTAGTGCGACATTCTTAGAGAAGGAATTTCTCGAGAATGCAAAGAGTGATAGAACCTTCGACCTGTCGGAGATTCCAGAACCAAATACCGAGCAACCATTGGAGGAACCAATTCCTTCAATCCCGGCTGTGGTGAATATTCCTGAGGAACCTAGGAGGTCGGGAAGAGTCTCTATTCCTCCAGACAGATACATTGGTATGGTCGAGGAACATGACATAGATGACGTTCTACTCTTAACGAGTAGTGAACCCGCAACCTATAAAGGTGCCATGACTAGTTCTGACTCAAAGCTATGGCTTGAGGCCATGCAATCCGAGATGGACTCTATGTATGAGAACAACGTATGGGATCTTGTTGACTTACCTGCTAAGGTTCGTCCCCTTCAATGCAAATGGCTTTACAAGATAAAGCATTCGGTGGAAGGTCAACAAGATATCTATAAAGCACGACTAGTTGCTAAAGGTTTTACCCGAGTGCCAGGTTTGCACTACGATGAAATTTTCGCACCCGTAGTCATCTTTGCGTTCCATTCGGATTATCTTAGCGATTGCCGCTTTTCATGACTATGAAATTTGGCAAATGGATGTGAAAACCGCCTTCTTAAACGGCTTTTTGGAGGAAGAGTTGTACATGGTACAACCCGAAGGTTTCATCGATCCACAACATCCTAAGAAAGTGTGCAAGCTTAAGCGTTCCATTTATGGACTTAAGCAAGCATCTCGGAGTTGGAATCATCGCTTCGACCAAGTGATTAAAGAAAATGGATTTACTCGATCGGTCGAGGAACCATGTCTTTATATCAAGTCGAGTGGGAGCAAGATTGTCTTCCTAATATTGTATGTCGATGACATACTCCCGATTGGGAATGACATACCTCTCCTAACCGGTGAAAGTATGGTTGAAAAACCATTTCCGGATGAAAGATCTGGGTGAGGCACAAAGAGTGCAGGCATCCGTATCTATCGAGATAGATCACGACGGATGTTATCTCTCGATCAGAGTCTTACATAGACAAAGTCCTAGAGAGATTCAGCATGACTAACTCCAAGAAGGGGTTTCTTCCTATGGCTCCTGGGGTGCATTTGAGCAAGTCTCAGGCACCAGAGACACCGGAAGAGAAAGAGCGCATGACACGGATTCCTTATGCCTCGGCTATAGGATCAATCATGTATGCCATGATATGCACACGTCCGGACGTGGCATATGCATTGAGTATGACAAGTCGATTCCAACAGCATCCAGGTGAATCACATTGGATGGCTGTCAAGAACATTCTTAAGTACCTACGGAGGACTAAAGATTGGGCATTGACTTATGGAGGCGAACTAAAGCTATGCGCAACCGGTTATGCAGATGCTAGCTTCCAAACGGATCGTGATGACTCGAAATCTCGATCGGATTCGTTTTTACTCTTAATGGCGTTGCGATCACTGGAAGAGTTCCAAAACAAACTGTTACAACAGATTCTACGATCGAGTCCGAGTACTATGCCGCGTCTGAAGCTACAAAGGAAGCGATATGGATGCGTCAATTCTTACATGGACTATCTGTAGTGCCTAGTTCGAATGACCCGATCACCATCTATTGCGACAATAGAGGTGCCATCTTCCAAGCTAAGGAGCCAAAGTCTAGCAACAAGTCTAGACATGTACAACGGAAAGCTCATCTAATCCGAGATTACGTGGAGCAAAAGGAAGTAGTGATAGAAAAGATTGCTACTGAGGATAACATAGCAGATCCTCTCACTAAACCATTACGACAAGATAAGCATGAAGGGCATGTTAATTCCATGGGAATTAAACGTGTTCCTAAGTTGTAGTACTCTTTTATGGATTAGATTCATTCTCTTTTGTACTCTATACGACATCATCGTTTTGATATTTATATATATTTTGTTTTTTTCATGTGGATTTGTACGACAAATTTTGAACACCACAAAGTGAACTGAACAAACATTATATTATATGGTCCTTAATTACCCACGTGAGCTGATAACTCAAGGTAATTATTTTGTGACGTTGGTTGATGGTAGGTTCAACGAGCCATAAGTCAACGGGTTGACTGACCAATCACAGAGGCGATTTATACGGATATCTCGTAGGACACAATTGTGACATCAACGTGGAGTCCTAAATGTTTTACAACATTCGGTGCCAGGTCGTGGATAGGACCTCCATGGTGATCCTAAGAGTCGATTCTTTTGACTATCGATTGTCTCTTGAGACTAAGGCAGATTTTGGGTGACTTTGGTTTCTTTCTCACGGTCATCCGTAACGGGGGCCAAGTAGATTGTTTCGGGTCATTTCATGCTCGTGCTTAGATTGGAAGGAGTTCGAGTTGAAGGAAATATTCAGCCTTTATCAGGTACTCGATATTTCTCAGGGCCACTCGAGGAGTCAGAATCGAAATGCATGGCCATGCTCGGATACGGATTCGTTTTATCAGTTAAGTTACTCTCTAGTCGGGGAAACCACTCTAGATACAGATCGATTGTAAAATACGACCTTTGCGGATCCGGATCTGCAAATTGTTTTACATTGAGTGGGAGAAATTTTAAATGAATATGAGAATCGGTTATCGCACATACACTTGTACGGACAAGTGGGAGTTTTGTTGAGTTGTGTCCTCCGATTAGTGCGAGATAACGTCATTGCACACACACTTGTACGGACAAGTGGGAGCTTGTTGGGGCTGGTGTCCTTCGATTAGTGCAAGGACTTATAAATCTCTAAAAGGATCAAAGGGTATACTTTTGTATCATAATCATTGGTCCACGTTTATCAATAACGGTTGGCTTGCTAGATAAGTTTGACGTTATTGTCATACGGATGGCGGTGATCAACTGGTCCCTAAAAGTCACACCTATAGGATACGTTTGAGAGATGTGACGGTATGAAAATACTGTCATGTAGATGCCAAATTTGACTAACGGTTGAGTTAGTCGAGTTATTTGACTAATAATTAGTCAAAATGTGATGTTGAGATATTTTATTTAATACGGATTAAATAATAATGGCTAAGGCGGTCATGATTAATTCGTAAATTGAATATAAGCGTTTTATATTTAATTAAATGTATATTGAATATAATTATACAATATTGTCTTTATCGGACATGTATTAATAATTCAACTAATCCGTGTTATTAGTTGATGATTTAATATCCGATAACCGATGACAGTTTATAATAAACACCGCGTTATATACATTTTAGCCTCGGACCACGAGTTAAAAATAAGGAGAAAATGGAAGCCCATTTCCTCCTAATCCACTCGGTTTGGCCGAATGAGAGGAAACAAAAAGGAGACCCTCTCCTCACTTGTAACCTAATTGTCATTTGCAAAAACAAATTAGGGTTTTGAGAAACATTTCTCTCAAAACTTTTAGATCTTACATCTAAATAAAATTCACAAAACAATCCTCTCAATATTGCAAGGCAATTAGAGGATTCATTCTACCACAAGGGCATTTCTCAGATGATCTTGGGTGCAACAATTAGGAGGAGATCTACTTTGATCTCTCATTGCCGAATTGCACTAGGACCGGAGGTTATTACTTAATCTTTATCGTTTCATTATGTTTTTCGTTTATGACTATTAATCACGTATAAAATTTGCGTTATAATCCTTCAATTTATGGGTTTTATACGGATATTACCCCACAGGACGAGGTGGCTGTGAGCTCGCAGGAGCAACTGAGTGGTCCAAGAAATGGGATGGGAGACATCTCATTTGCACGGCAGAGAGCCACTTGTCGTACAGGACGGCGAGGAGCATGGTAAGCTTTCACTTGTCATTTCCTATTCATTTATTTCCTTATTTCTTGTCATTTGCTATGCTTAAGAAAGCTTTCTTTCGAATTGATGCAGGAGGCTCGGAACATGAGGTCCTTCTCCGGTTACACGACGATGATGGACGCCTTTGGGAAGCTGTCGGAGGAGGAGAAGGCTATCATCTGTAATACTACAGTTTTCTATATCTTTGGGTACTCTATCGAATGGGGCTTACTCTGTCGAGTAAGTATGTTTTTATACGAAACAGTAGTCTGTCTGATGGGTACTCGATCGAGTACGTGTGGCACTCGATCGAGTAAGTTACTTACTCGATCGAGTAAGTGAGTCTTACGGGTTATTTTAGCCGGGTTTTGTTAATAACGCGTGATTAGTATAAAAGGATTCCGTCACCTTTCTTAATCAGTTTTCACTTTTCTAAAACATTTCAAGAGAGAAAAAGAGTTACGTTGTTCTCCTTCCTCGCGTTGTTAACAAATCCCAAGGGCTAGGATCATCTGATTGTCTTGTTCTTTACACCGTTGAGTTCGTCGCGTTAAGTGTAAGATTCTTGTATAATTTATGTTGTGTTGCGTTGAGTTTCTTTAAAACCTTAATTGGGTATTGTTGGGGGTTTTGGATGATTTGTTTTGTTGTGGTGGTAATTGTATATTTTTATGTATGCATATTATAGGAGGAGGATTCGTAGAGGAGACTTTCTGATTAGCTGCTAGATCGTCTATGGTGATTGCTATCTCAGGTAGGTCCTCCTACTCAGTACTGTTAGTCATCTAGAGTGTCTTTTGATGTGGTTTGGTTGTTATAGTGACGGTGTGGTTGATCGGTTGTGATAATTGGTTGTTGTTGCGTTGTTTCATTTATCGTTGTTGTGGTGCAGCTGATTGTGATTGTTTGTCTATGGTTCTTGAGGTGCGTCCTCCGCTAAGTGGAGTCACTTGCGGGAGTGGCTTTACGCCCGTTATTCGCCCTACGTGGAACCCGCCACGGGAGGGGATGTGCACATTAATGGACATGGGTTTATCGCTCGGTATGATGAGTGAGGATTTAGTGGGTACGGCTGCAGTCCCCCACTGGCAGGGTTGGTCCAGTGGACAGTCGGTGACGGTGATTGGTTGGAGGCGATGTGATGTGTGTATGTTCTGTTGTGTCTGTGTCGTGCCTGTGGTTGTTGTTGTGTTTCTTCAGTTACTGACCTTGTATGGTTTTGTCTTGTTGTTTATTTCTGTTGTGTCTGCCGTGATCCCTTATGGTGAGCAGTCAGTCTTAGCAGGTTGTGATCTGGATGTTAGCTGGGTGCTTGGCGGGATGAGTCTTTCACGAGTTACAACGGAAGTAGTCCACATAGCTGACTGATACCCGTCGTTGTGAGTACCAAAAATAAAATTTATAATCCAACTACAACTATAGACAGTGGTAGAAGGGTCGAACCACAGGGAGGCGAATGTAATTAATAATGGTCTAATTTTAGTCCTAAGGTAACAGTGAGTGGGGGTTTGCTTTGATTTGGTCTATAGCTAAGGCAATAAAAGTAAAAGTACACTAAAGAAATGTATTAAATCAAATATAAAGAAGGGTACTAGGATGGTCGGTTCACTATAGTTTCGGTGGCAGCATACTAAGTAGGTCTAAATCAAACACATGAGGCGGGAAAACAAGAGGTCCTCTCGGTCCACTCTTAACAAGTAGCATCTTTCGATCTCGCTACGGGTCCCTAATATCACTAATACTGACTCTCGTCCTGAAAAGTGACTAAAAATCTAAACGATACCTATCTTTCGATCTCAGCATAGTTTAGTCATTTTAATTGGTAGTCTAATAACCTTCCCTATTTTTCGATCTAATGGGTCAGTCAATTACTAAGCCTTCAACTAGTCGCATGCATTCGATTTGTCTAATTTAGCAGTAAAGACAATTAAAACGAAACAAAACCTCACGAGGCCAGTCGATCGACCAGGTTGGACGGTCGATCGACCATGGCGCGATTCAGGTTACCTAATTCTAATGCCGCCTAACCTATAATTCCTCTACATCCTAGCACGATGAAATTAGCTACTCATACTAGGAATGATAACAACAATAAAATTGACTACTAAATCTACTGAATTCATGCTCGAAACGATTAAACAAATAAATAACATAAAACGATAATATTGGCTTTGGAAACTAACTAGCAATTTCTATACTATGAACGAAATATATAGGCAATAAAACTGAATAAGATTAGAGGGAATACCGAATGAAATTGCAGAGAAAGGATCCAGAACCGAATGCAAAAAGTAAATTGTATTGAAGATCAGATAAACATAAAACCCTAAATTACTGATGATAGAACTAATAAAATATGAATGTTTTCTGCCTAATATCAAGTTACGTTATATAGGAATATAACGCAACTCTTTATTCCAAAACCTAATGTACAATGGGCTTCCTTTTCCTCGATCTTTTAATTCACGTCTGAATTACGGCTTGGTCGATCGACCATGCAAGGCATCGATCGATCGGATCTAGCAGTGTCTGATAGCTCTCGTAAGTCGTGGGCTGGTCGATCGACTAAGGGTAGCGGTCGATCGATCAAGTAGGCGATACTTGACTTCTAAGTTCTCGTGGATTTGTCTTTCGGGCCTCGAAATGCGCACCAAGCTCGTTCCTTGAGTAAATACTTCACGTCAAATGCAGTGCAAGATACTCGGGGACGGATTTAGCTCAATATCTACTCATTTCTGCATAAATCTGCAATATTACATAAAAATGCGAAAGTAGACGAAACGGGGCAAATAGTAGCCTTAAACTACATAAATGAGCTCTGAAATGCGTGTAAAATAGGGTGTAAAACATCATATTTAGGTCACGCATCAAACTTTCCCAAACCAAACCCTTGCTTGTCCCCAAGCAAGAACTAGACTCGATCCTAAAAACCTAATGGAACGAGTTCAATCTCAGAGCGAAATGCAAACTGAACAGCCTAAACCAATTTAATGCATTAACTAACAATCAATTAGCAATCCGAATCATGCAAACGAGTTATAAGGTCGTTAAGAACTGCTGAACCGTCAACTGTAGAGACTTATCAAATTGGACTCTCACGGGTCGCTCAAATCACTCAAATAAGCACAGGGTGAATATATGTGAAAGATAGAAAGAATTCATTTTGTTAGTGACACTCACCTAACTACGACCTACAAGAACATGCCTGCAATATAATATGAAAGTAATCTCTACAACCGTACATATGCATTCCAACCGAACAGATGACCATGACACATGCCTTGATATATATGGGATATGTGAGGTAATGGGTAGGAAAGGCAAAACATTTATGGGAATGTGGGGGTACAGGTGATCAAGCTAGTACCGTAACAAAACCATACGACAATATCCACTTCTTGCTCAAACTTCAATCCACACGGTGCTATAGCAAGCACAAAACTCACAATCTCCGAAATAATTATAATCAATCAACTCCCCATAAGATATAAATGCACATGGGAGCAAAAATCGCCATAAAATAAAACTTTAAATCATGCGAATTGATCCTTCTCTTTTCTTCCTTGGGCAGCGGTCGATCGACCAAGTAGAGATCGATCGATCGCTTGAACAGTACAACACTCTCTTTTTCTTTCTTTTTCGAATCATTTTTCTTTTCTCTTTTTTTTTTCTTTGTTCCTTTCTTTCCTTCTTTCAATTTCCCAACATCATCTCAAAATGAGTATATGAACCCAAAAATGAAGTAACAATCCCAAAAACTAGAACTACTAGCTTGACAAGGGCAGGCTAAGTGTAGGATGTAGTTAACGGGACAAAAAGGCTATTTTTGGCAGTGTGGAGTTTATGGGTAAAATGACAAAAGGAAAACCTCTACCACATGTGTCAACAAACCACAAACCGAATGCATACAGGTATTAAGCTGATCGGTCCGTTTCGTGTTCACAATTGAATAGGTGTTGTCGTTGGGTCACGTCCGAATCAAAACACAATTTATAGCTTCACAAACAACTCTACAATTAGTAAAGAGGCAAGTAAAGGTCGGATCCCAAGGGACGGGAATTGAGATGAGATTTCTATTGAAACTAGTGGTGTCTTAGGGGTGTCACAATTTAGGTTGATGTAGAAGGTCACTAAACTAAATAGCAAAGAAAGTAAATAAGTAAGATGAATTAAAAGGGTTGTAACCAATTGATAAAAAGCACTAGGGTGTCATGGGGTCATAGGGGAATCATGGGAATTGATCATACAAATATGTTCTCAAATTATAAGCAAGCAATTATTGTTGTGATGGATTGAGTTGGGTTATATCTTACAATCCTAGGAAAGTTTGGGTCTCGGAGCCGAATCGATTAGATTGTACAACACCTACAAGTCGACTTAGTCTTCCCTACTCAACAACATGCATGGTCTAATGAGACTCGAGTTGGTTTATGTCTTACAAGTCTCATTGAAAATATAGGTGATGGGTAAAAAATGCAAGGATTCATAGGCTCACATTTCATCAAACATAACATGTGCATGAGTTGAGATCAAAACAAGCAAGCAAATAAACCATGAAAGCATATTAATTTAAGCATGAATCATTCCCCATGTTGGTTTTCCCTAATTACCCATTAACCCTAGCTAGGTCACTACTCACTCATTATCATGTTGATCATGCTAGCAAGGTTGTCAATCATACAACAAAGGAAACATGATGAATAAATGAAAGTAATTAACAATAATTAAAGAGGGATTAAGAGAATTATACCTACTAATGATTCCAATAATAAAGCAAAGAATAAAAGAAGTACTTGATGCTTGATTGAGAGGTTGTCAATCTCCAAATAATAACCCAAATAATCTTCAATTACCCAAGATAAAGGATGAACAAAAGAGAGATTAAGGAAATAAAACTTGTATTAGAACTTGATTAATTGTTGATTACAATACTAAGGAGAGATTTGATTGATATTAACTACTCTAATTATTGATAAGAAGAACATGCTCTTCTAATTAGACTAATGGGGCATTTATAGTGGAAATTAGGTGGATGCATTAGGGTTAACTAAAGGCTAAACTAGTAATTACACTTTTTTAGTTTGAGCAGGGAGGAGCCGGTATTTTTCGAAGGAAGGGCTTCTTTCTTTGTAGCTTGGAGAAGACGAAATTTCGCTGTACTGGAATCCGTGCGTTTTGGAGTCGGGACGGGCGGATTCAGGCGGGGGAAGACGGGCGTCTTCAGGGGAATCCGGGCGTCTTTGAAGGAAGACGCACGGATTATGCTTGAGGAGGACGGACGGATTGTGGACAATCCGCTCGGATTGTAGCTCAACACTATTTCTTCTTCTTTTCTTCCCTTTTCTTCATAAAATCCTTGGGGATTTCCTCGGGGATGCAAGGATCCTTTCTCAATCGTTGCTCATCTACTATCATATGTACAAAGGCCTTCTAATCTTGTCTCTCCTTGATGCTTGGTCATTGAATTCAATCAATGTAGTCTCGTTTTGCCATGAAAATGCAAGATTTGCACTCCTTTCCTACCAAGGGATCAAAATCTCAAAGAATATGCAAAACAAAGAACTAAAGACAATAAATGACCAAAATATGCACTATAAAGCATGGGAACAAGGCTAATTCGGGGGCTAAATATGCGCTAATTATGGTCACATCAAATATCCCCAAACCGAACCTTTGCTCGTCCCGAGTAAAGAGGTGACAAAGACTAGGACCATTATTTAAACTAACTTAATAACATAGCCGATATGAGACAATTAGCGGGTCTCACTCCGCCCCTTCAACTCACAACAAGACAACCATGAGGTAGGATGCCTTCTTGCAAGGCAAGGTGGGTCTTGCCAAAATGGCGACACATCCAAACATTAAGCACACAAAATCAAATAATGGATGCATCTACAAAAGGAATAGCCACTTCCTCATCAAGTGGCGGAGGCAACTAAAAGAGAGCAAATTTAATAGCAAATAATCCTTCACAAATACTAGTTCAACAAATTACTAAGGCTAAGAGGATGGCACTAAATCACCTCCAAATGGTGTTCAACTAGACTACTTTCGTCCTCAATTTCCAAATGCTTTCGTCAAGAGCGATCGGATGGTGGTGGAATGATGATCCCTATGATGCTAGTAGAATATGACATGACAAGTCTCGAATTCTCTACAAAAGTAAAGCTCATGGATCGTCCCAAGCTCGACAAAGTGGCTTGACAAAAAGCTTTTTTGGGAATGAAATGCTCAAATCTTTATAAACAAGGGTGGATATGACTAGTATTCAAAATTGTCCTCATTTCACTTTCGCATTTCAAAAATTTTAAGATGGGGTTTGTCCCTTCCGGGCTAGTGTCCTTTGCTTTCGCCAATCGCTTATTAGGCAACCGGTTAACCTCTAGACAATAGCTTTTCGGGGTGATAGTCACTCTGTCTCTGGGCGGCCGAATTCACAACCGTGTGGGGACCCAATTCAATGGATCCCGCTCCAAAGCACATCGAAGTGGTACGCCTCCATCAAAACTATTAAATTTCTCAACATTTCAACATTTCATAACATTTGAGGTTTCCTTGGCAATAAATTACTTCCACATGACAAAATTCTTTGAAATGAGCACTTCAAACTTATTGATAGAAAGTATTTTTGGGTTGCCTTACCACAAGGTCAATCAAGGTCACCTAGACAAGTTAACCAAGTCCACATCGCATCACGGGGTTGAATAGGTGACTCACATGCAAACCCTTGACTAGGCTTTGGGTCATGGGTCAAAAGACACTAGTATGACACAATCTAGGGTGTTTTACAACCATTCTAGTATGCAAAGTCTTAAGTTGAAAAAGTATTTGTAGTGGCTTAGTTGCTCTTGTCAAAGTTCTCAATTAGGCACTTTTCAAAATGTTTTATCTAAATGCAACTACATGCAATGATGCAACTAATATATACATCCTAATGCAAGTGATTCTATCAACTAATATGACATATAAACTAAATGCAAGTTCTAAATTCACATTGTTATACCGCATCAATCAAAATAAAGCCACATAGTCATTAACATAAAGAGAAAAAAGGAGATTGGAAAGATCATACCATACGGTCTTCATGATCCTCATGTCTCGGATGTGGCGTAGTCAATCAATGTGAACAAGGATAGAAGAAACACAATATATACAATATAACTACACTACAAAAGGAATAAACATGTTTTTGGGTTTTTCAATTTTCAAATTTTTATGGTTTTTCGAAATTTTTCAATTTTTTTGGATTTTTGAATAAAAGTTAAGTTAGAATTCCCCATCCCTACACTAATATGGGCATTGTCCTCAATGGCCAAAATGATGGGAAATTATGCAAACATGATGCATGATTTCTACACTAAATGCAAGCTACACTAGTCTACACTACATGATGCATGGTTTTTGTTTATGACGGAGAGGATAATTTAGATTACCTCCCGTTGTGTATGCATTAACTTCCCCAAACCGATCTAGACATTATTGCTAATGTCCAAGGATGGGTGTAGTTCATGCACACACTATGTAATGCATGAAACTAATTTGTCATTTTGGATTTTGAAAGTGGGAACAATAAAATGAGAACACCTCAAAAAGTACCGAGGTGTGAGTCCTCAATGGTGCTAGGACTACTCCAACAATGATCAAGAAAAATAAATAAATAGAACAAAGAGAGAAATAGACAAACCTTGAGAGGGTAGGAGCCTCCAAAGCTTGCTAATCTTCAATCATATCATCATTATCATCATCTTCCTCATTAGAAGTGGTCTCATTGCCACTTCCCTCTTCACTTGCTTCTTCACCTTCTTCTTCACCTTGCTCATCATCCTCTTCTCCTTCTTCACTAGCTTCTTCATCAATGTTATCATCAACTTCTTCATTACCAACAACCTCATTATCACCCGGAACAACCATAGATGCACTCGGAAATAGGACTTCCTTATCCGCCCAACTAGGCAAAGGACATGATGGGTCAAGTAGTCCTTGCCTAGCTAAGTGTAAGAGGGGCGGATATTGAGCTAAGTAAGCATTTTTCCGATCCTCAAAGGCTTTCTTGTGCATTGCTTGCATGAGAAGAGTCAAATAATCATTTCATGATTCAACACCTTCCGGCTTGAACTCTTGGTACTCAAAAGGGTAAGGTGGTGTGACAATGGAAGAGGAGGGTATTTCAAGTTCACCCTTTTGTTGTTGGATAATATACTCGGCCTCTTTTGAAAGGGGAAGTAGATAATTGGTCCGGTGGACACTCAATCGACAAATCTTTGAAGGCAAAGTGAAAGAACTAGCCTCACTAGCGAGCCATCCATACTTGGTGTCAACAGGGTTATGGGCAACCCACTTGTACTTGTGTATCATAGTATGTAAATCAACGAGATGACCACCTTCTTTCGCCTCATACTTGTTATCTTTGTTGAAGTTAGGATTAAAGTATTTAGCTAGGATAGTGACTAGGCCTCCATTCACAATAACGGTAGTGCCTTTCTTCCCACAATCAATATTTAACCATATGTCCACCAAGAGCCTTAGAAAGTTAAAAGGCTTGGTGAATTTCCTACCAACGTTCAAATCCGACTCAAGAAGAACAAAATCGAGTTTGGTGAAATGGTTGGTGTCTTTTCTTGCATTGATGGTGTTCCCTACGACCTTGTGCCATACACTTATGCCCGGATGGTGGACTAAAAGAGCACGACTCGCATGAAAGTCTTCAAATTTCCTTCCGGAAATCGCCTCCCAAAGAGGGTCGGGGTCATATTTGCCAACTTTCTTAAAATAACTCGGTTCATCACTAAGACCCAAAGCTTCACCCAATTCCTTAAAGGAGATGCGCCTACTAACATTAGCTAGACGAAACTCGAGGTTCTCCATAGTCTCAACTTTGTTAACTTTCAAAGAACTCAAAAATTCTAAGGTAAGGGAGGGGTATGTCAATTCTTTTAATTCAAACAATTTCTCCAACCCCATGGCTTTGAAAAAGGCTCTAGTTTGCTCAAGGACACCCAACTTATTTAAGGTATCTTCACAAATAAACTTGGTGGATTGAAATGATTTTCTAGCAAACTTAGCAAAAGTGTCCCTATGGGTTTTGGAAATGAAAATTACCTCCGGATAGTTTGCAAGTTGATCAATTTCCGGAGTAGTAGATGTTGTTGCACCCATGGGAGGTTGTTGTTGTTGTTGCACTTCCAAGTTTGGGTTTGCTACCACCATAGCCAATGCTTTCTTTGCTTGAAGAGTCTTTTGCCTTAATGAAAGTGTCTTTGCCTTTGGTGCCTTTGCCTTTGTTGCCTTTGTTGCTCCCTTAGTCCTTGCCATTGATGAATTAACCAAGAAAGAGTGAAAAATCTTCAATTTCTAGTGCACCCAAATTGATTTAAAGATGAAAGGCTTTGCCTTTATGAATTCAAAAATCGACTCAAAGGTTGAAGATTTTGTGCTTGGTTTTGATTTTTATTGAAAAAGGAGTGATTGATTTGTTATTAAAAGGATGTTTTGATTTGATTTTGGTGAATGTAGTTGAGGAATTTTGTTTTTGTGATGGAGAGGATGAGGGTTTTGAGTAGTGTTATGAATGAAGGAATGAAGAAATTAATGTGGGAGGGGTTTTATAAAGCCCGAAAAAATTTGAACTGCAGGGGCAATCCGTGCGGATTCTGCTCGGTACGGGCGGATTCTGCCT
This sequence comes from Silene latifolia, assembly GCF_048544455.1. Taxonomy (NCBI): domain Eukaryota; kingdom Viridiplantae; phylum Streptophyta; class Magnoliopsida; order Caryophyllales; family Caryophyllaceae; genus Silene; species Silene latifolia. Next base: position 218,283,658 of record NC_133537.1, on the reverse strand, counting down.
TTTCTGGGTTGGGAAAAACTTGCCTAAAGACGGGCGTCTTTATGGGAAGACGTTCGGATTTGCAAACACGGGACGGGCGTCTTCTGTAGAAGACGGGCGGATTTCGATCCCAGGAATTTTTCTTGTTTTCCTCAGCCAAGAAGACGGGCGTCTTCCTTTCAGGACGGGCGGCTTTTTGAAGATGGGCGGATTAGGATGTAGGACGCCCGGATTCGCTGACAATCAAAAATTTCAAAACTTCAGCTCATTTCAAGATGTGCGTCTTCTACCCAACACGCCCGGATTGCTTGAAAACGGGCGGATTCTCCTTAATCCGCTCGGATTCGACCCCTTTGTACCCGGATTCAGTTCCATCCGTGTACAACGCATATCTCTTGTTATTCTTCCATTCTTCTTTATATCTTGTGTTCTTCATTTTGGGGGCACTTCTAAGGCATGGATAGCCTAGGCAATTGCCATCCCCAGACTAAGCTAAAGCACTACACATTAATTGAAATTATTAATCCCTCCCTCACTTCTCTCAAACATGACAATTATATTGATCAAAGTATAAAAATCCAAAGATAACAAAAATGCAATATAAGAATTGAAATGCGAGTTAGGGAGTTAGAAATATTTACAAATGGTGGTTTAGGGAGGACTCCACCAAACTCTCATTCTTGATGAGATGTCAAGGGGGCATGTTCAAGGTGTTGTTGATGTTTCTCAACACCTTGAAAAAGTAATCGAAAGCTTGTTCATTATCATGGTAGAGGTCTTCAATAGACCTTGGCCCTTGTTTTCGGTCTTGATCGATGGCATTACCAAGGTAGGGATTAAAAATCCCTTCAAATTCGTCGTCCCAAAGACCACAAACTTCATTAAGTTGATTATTGAAAATCTCGTGATTTGATGGAGACAACTTTCCCATTTCTTTTTCTTGGCCAATGAGGCCATCTTCTTCATTGCTTGTCTTTGATGAGCTTTGCAAGCTCTCTTTGTCACAATTCACTTGCTCTTTGAATGGAGCATCTTCAATTTTCTTCTTCCATTGGAGTTCCGACTTCTTCCTTTCATCCTTCCGACTATAATGATCAATCATAAAACACGGTTCATGTAAACGTGGAGCTATCATAGTCTTGTCAAGATTAAAATTTATACTCTCATCTCCCACTTCTAGAGTGAGCTCACCATGTTTTACATCAATCACCGCACCCGCGGTGTGTAAGAAGGGTCTTTCAAGAATGATTGGAATGTTGGAGTCTTCCTCCATATCAACAATGACAAAGTCCACCGGGATGAAAAACTTCCCAATTCGCACGGGGCCATCTTCCCATATCCCTAATGGTGTCTTCGTCGATCTATCGGCCATTTGGAGTGTGATATTGCTGCATTTAAGCTCTCTCATCCCCAACCTTTTACTTACCGAGTACGGCATAACACTCACACTAGCCCCTAGATCACATAAGGCTTTGTTGATCGTGGTGTCGCCAATGGTTCACGGTATTGAGAAGCTTCCCGGATCCTTTAGTTTTGGAGGTGAACTCCCTTGAAGTATTGCACTACTCACCTTAGTGAAGGCGATAGTCTCAAGTTTCCGGATCGACTTCTTCTTTGTGAGGATGTCTATCATGTATTTCGCATAGGCCGGCACGAGATTGATTAATTCCGTGAAAGGAATTGAGACTTCCAAATTCTTCACAATTTCCATAAACTTTCCAAGTTGGTCATCAAATTTGGGCTTGGCTTGACGACTTGGAAAAGGAAGTCTAATCGCAATGGGCTCCTTCTCCTTGACCTTGTCTTCATTTTTCTTTGAAATTTCTTCTTTTGATGATTCTCCATCTTTGGAGTTTTGCACAATTTCTTCCTTATCACTAGCTTCCACAACTTCATCCTCAACTTGCTTCTTCGGTGCTTCATACCTTGTACCACTTCTCAAGTGAATGGCACTAACTGTTTCATGTCTTGGGGGATTACTTTGAGGTGGTAATTGCCCCTTTTGTCTTTGTGAGCTTGAAGATGCTAGTTGAGTCAATTGTGTTTCCAACATCTTGGTGTGAGCTAGAATGTTGTTGATGGTGGTTTCCTTTGCTTGGCTATCTTTTTGCATTTGAGTGAAAAACTCTTGTTGATTCTTTTGCATTTGGAGGACCGCTTTTTGAACATCAAAACCTTGGTCATTTTGGTGATTATATGGATTTTGATTTTGGTAACCTTGGTTTTGGTTATAAAAGGGTCTTTGATTTTGGTTTCTCATGGGAGGTGGGGTGTAAATTGTTTGAGGATTTTGAACATTTTGGCTTTTGTATGAGAGATTTGGATGAAACTTGGTGTTTTCATTGTAATAATTGGAATAAGGGGTACCACTCTTGTATGCTTGGAAAGCATTTACTTGTTCATTTGTTCCCCTACATTCACTTTGGTCGTGTCCCAAAGTTCCACAATTCTCACATATCCCACTTGGGATTGATGAGGATGCCGTTATGGCATTAACATGATGCTTTGGTGATTTTGAGGCTTCTTCAAGTCTAGCCATAGCTTGTTCAAACTTCAAATTGATTGTGTCAATGTGAGCACTAAGTTGAGCACGCAATTGAGTAACGGAGTCCACTTCATGCCTTCCTCCTCTAGTAGCCTTGCGAGGTCTACTATATTGTGAGTTATTGACCGCCATTTCCTCAATCTTGTTCCATGTTTGATTGTCATCAACTTCGGTGAACATTCCATTTGATCCCATGTTGAGAATGTTCCTTGAATATTCATATAAACCGTTCCAAAATTGTTGTACCAAGAACCATTCGCTAAGTCCATGGTGAGGACATGAGCGACAAATTCCCTTAAACCGCTCCCAAGCTTCATACAAAGATTCTTCATCCCTTTGCTTAAACCCCGTAATTTGAGCTCTTAGCATGTTAGTCTTTTCCGGTGGGTAGAACTTTTTGTAGAAAGCTAAAGCGAACTTCTTCCAAGAATCTATTCCGAGAGTGGCCTTATCAAGGCCCTTCAACCATTGTTTCGCGGTGCCGATTAGAGAAAAAGGAAATAAGATCCATCGAATTTGGTCTTGAGTCACACCGGTTTGAGAAATCGCATCACAATAGTCACAAAAGGTTTCCATATGAGAATGAGGGTCTTCACTAGGCATCCCCCCAAATTGGCTCCTTTCGACTAATTGGATAAAGGCGGATTTGGCAATAAAAATTCCGGTTAGATGTTGTGGTGTGGGAGTACCATTGGGTAGGTTCTCCTCGGTGGGTACGGAATGCGATGAAAATTTAGGCATTGTAGGTTGATTTTGTGAGGTATTTTGTGATGGGTTCTCCTCACCTTCTCTTTCAAAAGGGTTGATGAACTCAATAGTTGGTTGAACAACCTCACTAATACCTCTCAAATTCCTCCTAGCAAATCTCCTATTGTTTGTCAAGGTTCTTTCAATTTCACGGTCAAAAGGTAACAAATCACCTTGTGACCTTCTAGACATGCAAAATATCAAACAACTCGAAAACAATTAGAACAAACCTTGAGGAGTTTTACTTCCCCAAGGCAAAGAAAGACACAACTAATAAAAATAAAAGAAAATCTAAATCAAGTAAACACCGTCCCCGGCAACGGCGCCATTTTTGATCGGTCCGTTTCGTGTTCACAATTGAATAGGTGTTGTCGTTGGGTCACGTCGGAATCAAAACACAATTTCTAGCTTCACAAACAACTCTACAATTAGTAAAGAGGCAAGTAAAGGTCGGATCCCAAGGGACGGGAATTGAGATGAGATTTCTATTGAAACTAGTGGTGTCTTAGGGGTGTCACAATTTGGGTTGATGTAGAAGGTCACTAAACTAAATAGCAAAGAAAGTAAATAAGTAAGATGAATTAAAAGGGTTGTAAACAATTGATAAAAAGCACTAGGGTGTCATGGGGTCATAGGGGAATCATGGGAATTGATTATACAAACATGTTCTCAAATTATAAGCAACCAATTATTGTTGTGATGGATTGAGTTGGGTTATATCTTACAATCCTAGGAAAGTTTGGGTCCCGTAGCCGAATCGATTAGATTGTACAAAACCTACAAGTCGACTTAGTATTCCCTACTCAACAACATGCATGGTCTAATGAGACTCGAGTTGGTTTATGTCTTACAAGTCTCATTGAAAAGATAGGTGATGGGTAAAAAATGCAAGGATTCATAGGCTCACATTTCATCAAACATAACATGTGCATGAGTTGAGATCAAAACAAGCAAGCCAATAAACCATGAAAGCATATTAATTTAAGCATGAATCATTCCCCATGTTGGTTTCCCCTAATTACCCATTAACCCTAGCTAGGTCACTACTCACTCATTATCATGTTGATCATGCTAGCAAGGTTGTCAATCATACCAACAAAAGGAAACATGATGAATAAATGAAAGTAATTAACAATAATTAAAGAGGGATTAAGAGAATTATACCTACTAATGATTCCAATAATAAAGCAAAGAATAAAAGAAGTACTTGATGCTTGATTGAGAGGTTGTCAATCTCCAAATAATAACCCAAATAATCTTCAATTACCCAAGATAAAGGATGAACAAAAGAGAGATTAAGGAAATAAAACTTGTATTAGAACTTGATTAATTGTTGATTACAATACTAAGGAGAGATTTGATTGATATTAACTACTCTAATTATCGATAAGAAGAACATGCTCTTCTAATTAGACTAATGGGGCATTTATAGTGGAAATTAGGTGGATGCATTAAGGTTAACTAAAGGCTAAACTAGTAATTACACTTTTTTAGTTTGAGCAGGGAGGAGCCGGTATTTTTCGAAGGAAGGGCTTCTTTCTTTGTAGCTTGGAGAAGACGAAATTTCGCTGTACTGGAATCCGTGCGTTTTGGTGTCGGGACGGGCGGATTCAGGCGGGGGAAGACGGGCGTCTTCAGGGGAATCCGGGCGGATTCTGTGGCTGTTGTTCGGGCGTCTTTGAAGGAAGACGCACGGATTATGCTTGAGGAGGACGGACGGATTGTGGACAATCCGCTTGGATTGTAGCTCAACACTATTTCTTCTTGTTTTCTTCCCTTTTCTTCATAAAATCCTTGGGGATTTCCTCGGGGATGCAAGGATCCTTTCTCAATCATTGCTCATCTACTATCATATGTACAAAGGCCTTCTAATCTTGTCTCTCCTTGATGCTTGGTCATTGAATTCAATGAATTTAGTCTCGTTTTGCCATGAAAATGCAAGATTTGCACTCCTTTCCTACCAAGGGATCAAAATCTCAAAGAATATGCAAAACAAAGAACTAAAGACAATAAATGACCAAAATATGCACTAAAAAGCTTGGGAACAAGGCTAATTCGGGGGCTAAATATGCGCTAATTATGGTCACATCATATGCAGATTAAGTTCATATTTATGCAAATTAATGTAACATGTCTCATAAGGAGTAACTACTCACATCCTAGGAGGGCAGACTGTAATACTACGGTTTTCTATGTCTTTGGGTACTCTATCGAATGGGGCTTACTCTATCGAGTAAGTATGTTTTTATACGAAACAGTAGTCTGTCTGATGGGTACTCGATCGAGTATGTGTGGCACTCGATCGAGTAAGGGGCACTCGATCGAGTAAGTGAGTCTTACGGGTTATTTTAGCCGGGTTTTGTTAATAACGCGTGATTGGTATAAAAGAATTCCGTCACCTTTCTTAATCAGTTTTCTATTTTCTAAAACATTTCAAGAGAGAAAAAGAGTTACGTTGTTCTCCTTCCTCGCGTTGTTAACAAATCCCAAGGGCTAGGATCGTCCGATTGTCTTGTTCTTTACACCGTTGAGTTCGTCGCGTTAAGGGTAAGATTCTTGTATAATTTATGTTGTGTTTCGTTGAGTTTCTTTAAAACCCTAATTGGGTATTGTTGGGGGTTTTGGGTGATTTGTATGGTTGTGGTGGTAATTGTATATTTGTATTTATGCATGTTATAGGAGGAGGATTTGTAGAGGAGACTTTCTGATTATCTGCTAGATTGTCTGTGGTGATTTCTATCTCGGGTAGGTTTGCCTACTCAGTACTGTTGGTCGTCTAGAGTGTCTTCTGATGTGGTTTGGTTGTTGTGGTGTCGGTGTAGGTGATCGGTTGTGATAACTGGTTGTTGTTGCGTTATTTCATTTATCGCTGTTGTGGTGCAGCTGATTGTGATTGTTTGTTTATGGTTCTCGAGGTGCGTCCTCGGCTGAGTAAAGTCACTTGCGGGAGTGCTTCACGCCCGTTGTTCGCCCTCCGTGGAACCCGCCACGGGAGGGGATGTGCACATTAATGGACATGGGTTTATCGCTCGGTATGATGAGCGGGGATTTGGTGGGTACGGCTGCGGTCCCCCATTGGCAGGGCTGGTCCTGTGGACAGTCGGTGACCATGATTGGTTAGAGGAGATGTGATGTTTGTATGTTCTGTTGTGCCTGTGTTGTGTCTGTGGTTGTTGGTGTGTTTCTTCATTTACTGACCTTGTGTGTTTTTGTCTTGTTGTTTGTTTCTATTGTGTCTGCCGTGATCCCATATAGTGAGGAGTCAGTGTTAGCACGTTGTGATCTGGATGTTAGCTGGGTGCTTTGCGGGATACGTCTTTCACGAGTTACAACGGAAGTAGTCCACATAGCTGACAGTAGTTTGAGCTGTACCTTTATATACTTGTACCTTTAGTTTTGTTAATCACTATAATGTAACTTAATTATTCTTTTATCGACATTTGATTTTTACTGTCATCGGGCAACCGGGATGGTGACGCCCTTATATTCTAGGGAAGGTCTTGTTAAGGCTCCTGAGTATATGGAGGTGTCACATCATCGAGCAGGGAGCCTTCGGTGCCTTGGTACGAGGCTGGAGGGAGATCAAGGAGAGGAAGATTCGGGCTAACCTCAGCCTGATTCGAGCCTTTCTTGATCGGTTTTGGGACAAGACTTCGACTTTCCATATGCCTTTTGGAGAGATCAGGGTCACCTTGGAGGACTACGGCATGTTCTCGGGTTTGCCTTGTAGGGATGAGCCTTTAGTGTCGCCGTCAGTGGCCATGAGGATAGACTCGGCTGTGGCGAGGAGTCTAGTTGGCTGTAACCTGGCTGCGAGCGCGGCCCAGGTTCCTTGTTTGGTGCCGAGTACCTACGTTAGGGACTACTTCGGCTGAAGGGTTTCGGCGAGAGTGAGGATAGATGGACGCATGGTGCCTCCACCGCCCTGTACTACTGAGCAGCGGGCCCGTTTTTTGTTGTGGTGGTTCTTTTCTTTGATCTACCTCGGAGACAAGGGGGAGAGGCTGTTGACGAAGCTTCATCCGTTCCTTGCTGACTTGAGTATCCTAGGTCGTTGGGACTGGGTTACTCAAAGCTTTGCGGTCCTCACGCGCTACATGAGGGCCATGGTTCGTCCAGAGTTGATAGTGAAAGGGACCTCTCCTACCACTGTCGGTCCTGGACTTCTCTTGGAGGTATGAACCTTTCTTGAAAATATGAAAGAGCATTTTTGAATATATGAAGGATCATTTTTGTAGAGAATGATTTATAATCATTTTTATTTTGCCTGCGGGTGTGGGTGTACTCCTACTTTCCTGGTTTCGCGCTCACGAGGGCGGAGGACGTACCGAGAGCATACCCTATTGTGAGGGACTGGATAGTGTGTCGTCGGAAGAGCCAGCGGTCTTCTTACGATGTCTGTCGGAGGGGCGTGAATGCCCTGAGTTTAGACAGCGTAAGTGTCTTTGACCTTCCCTTATCTTTTCTTCATTTAGAGACGATCATAGGAATGACCCCTCATTTTCTTGATTTAGTGGGTGTCCCGGCCTTAGGAGAGCTACTTTGGGGCTCCAGCTTTTGTGGCTGAGGTCCTCCGTCCTTGGAGTTCGAGCTGGTTGCTGTTGACGACGCCCATGGGGCATGTGTGGTACTTGGGTGAGCGTTTGGCTCAGCAGTGCTGTCGCGACGCTTTTACGGTCCCCATCGATCCTCCATGGACGATGTTTAGGGAGCCTTCAGAGGCTGAGAGGACAGCTGACCTGGCTTGCGCGAGTGGTTACGCCTTCCTCCTTCCTGGTGAGGAGTACGCTGAGTTTGTTCGCCGGAGGCTGGCGTACTAGCTGATCGTGGTAAGCATGTCTACTGTTTACTTGTCTTTGATAAACCTGATAGATGATGAATGATCACCAAAATACTTAATCACTTGAATTTTGCAGGAGATCGAGGTGGCGGGCGCCGAGCCCCCAGCTTTTCTAGAGACGTTGGAGTACACTGACTCGGCGGGCATGACGGTGATCTCGGAGATCCGGGATTTCAGAGAGGCGGTGAGTGACGCTAGTTTGGACGAGTGGCAGCACATCGTGAGGAGGGTAAGCCCCCAGCTTTGGCTGTCTTTTGTATTTTCTGCTTTATTACATAAGAATGTATTTGCTTGAACCTTTTCTGTTTTTGGATGAAGGTGGCACCGTCCATGCACGTTGAACTGTGTAGGATGGCCAACCGGCTGCGAGCTACAGCCATTGAGGCTCTCAGAGGTGGCTCGAGGCAACGGTTATGAACTTTTCGTACCCGTTCCTTTACTTTATCATTTCCAATTTTGTGAAGCGAAGTAAAGTAAGGTAAAATATCGCTCCATTTTCCTGTGTAGAGGGAGTGTGGCTTAGAGCGTGAGCTGGCGCAGTCCCAGGAGGAGACGACCCACTTGCTGAGGGAGCTCAAGGCCACAGATGCTGAGATCGCTGCCCTTGAGGCAACAGTGGCTGAGCTGAGGGGTCGTGAGGATTAGTTTGCTGACTGTTGCTTGTTGTACATTTGTACATTTTTTGGACGTCATTTTGGGCAGGAGCCCGTACTTGATGTACATTTTGCTTTTTAGTTGTATATATTTTGGTTGTATATAGGACGGCCTGCATGCCTTTGTTATTGGGTGTTTGCTTTATCTGCAGGTTAGCTTTAAAAAACCGGTTTGGCATGTGATGGTTTACGCCGTCATGCTGCCGAAATTCACATAGGAAATCACAAGCATAACATATAGCAAAAGGAATTCATGTAGATAAATGGCCTAAATTAGCGCGAAAAGAAAAGCAAAAAGGTGCCCGAAAATGGACAAAACTGACGAAAATGAAAAAAAAAAAGGATCCGAAAATGGACAAAAATGAAAAAAAAAAGTGTCCGAAAATGACGCGACCGGACTGTAGGGAGGGCTACCCCCTAAAAAAAGAATTTAAAAGAAATGTCTAAGTGTGCGTATTTGGCGAAAAGGTCGATTTTGCCCCGAAAAGCGAAGCCGTAAAAGATTAGGAAACATAAAATTGGTAATTATTCGGAATTATCGAAAACAATCCCTATAGGAATAGGAAACCTTACATAAAACAGATTAGGAAAGATCCCGTGGCTGTCAAACGAGGAAAAGATCTTGGGGAAGAGGCGCAACAGGAGCTGCGATCCTTCGAAGAGGCGCAGCAACTACTGCGTCTTTTCTCCAGTTAGTCCGTCCTCAGCTTAAATTAGGAAACATCGAATAGTTTAAATAGAGACCTCGGTTGAGCTTCTATTCTCACAATTCTCTCTTCCTTGATTCCATCTTTTACATAAAACCTCCTATATCTTCTCAAAATTTTCCAACAAAACATGGATGCCTTTGAAAATCGCATTAAGGAGTGGACGAATGCATTTACAAATGTGGATAAACACGACATGGGTGCTTTCAACTTAGGATCCATCATAAGTTTGATGCTAGTGAAGGTAGTTAGGCCCTTCTTGGATGCTTGTCTTGAATATTGGGACCCGAATTTTCATGTATTTGCCTTTCCGGGAGGCGAAATTTGTCCTTTTCCTGAAGAAATTATTGCGGTTGGAGGATGGGATGCAGAAAGTGTTCCGGCTATACCCCCTACCTCTCAAGGATATAAAAACAAATTCAGGGACTTGCTTGGATTGACCAAGGCTGAGGTAGACCATCTTGTGACCTCGAAAGGTGTCCGTATGTTTGAATTCGTTGATCGATTTATAAATAGGGAGAACCCTACTATCTCCTATGCAGCGAGGCGCAGAGCTTATGGATTTTGCCTTCTTCATTGTTATATCTTGCGAGGGCATGTGGACAAAGAGATGAGGGGTGACCCTCGGTTTTTAGGCATAGTGGAGCAAATGGAACTTCGCAGGAGCCCAGCATGCTTGATTCTAGGGGAGACCACCCTTGGATTGGATAATAGGAAGGGGAACCACGAGCATCCTTATCTTTGGAGTCCTGTTATTTTAAAGGTAAGAACATGTCTTTTTGTCTTATTCGACCATTTTTTTTTAGCCGGTTATAATACGGACTCCCGTCCCCTTTTGCAGATCTGGCTTATGGAAAGGTTGTGGTTGATCGAGCCCCCAGTTGACGTGACAGGATATCGCTCCCGATCAATTGCGATGAGAGCGAGGCTATACATGGTGGACTTCACTCGAGTATGCAACTATTGGGAAAATAAATTGAAGAGCGATGGTGGGCCCTGATTAGGTGGATAGTGCCATGGTGGCATCTCAGATCGGTGACTGGAGTATCGTCCTTGGATCCGACACGGTCCATTCATGTTCCCGGCTTGGAATTCATGGTCCATACGTTTCCAGAGAGATTGATGAGTCAAGTGGGCCTCAAACAGAAAATCTTGAAGCTAGACACTGTCCGTCAAACTGCCTTCGCGCATACTTCGGAGTCTTGTCGAGAGTGGGCTATTCACTGGGCCCAAAGGAATATGTGGTTCATACCCGTGCCGGTTAGCTCATTATGGGTATCTGACTCGTATCTGCAGTGGAGGAAAGCTGGCACTCCCGAGGAGCGTAAAAAGCTAAGGAAACACGAGCCTGTAGACTACAAGATCCGCGAGGTGGCGAAGGAGAACCAAAAGTACTTAACTGAGGAGGAAGAAGAGGTCGGATATCGGTTCGTTCGTCCGTCGAAGAAACCAAAGAATGCTCCTGCCGAGAAGATGGTGGTGGATCAAAATGGGAAAGCTACACCGCGAGAATGACCGTTAGTGATTAGGTCGGAGATAACATAAGACCGCCTCGCTCGTGGCCGAGACAAGAATTTTGACAAAGGTGACAAAGGCAAAGGGAAGATGGAAGAGTAGCCTTAGTCATTTTTAAATATTATTATTTATTATTATTTTGAGTTGAAATAAACGGCGGGGTTTTTAGAATCCTAGCCTCGCATTTTAATTTTCAGCATTTTTTTAAAAAAAAAATTATATGTATTTGGAATACTACTATTATTATTTAAGGAATAATGAATAAAAGATTTATTAGTTAAGAAACTTTTATAAATTTTGTTTTTTATTCTTGTCGAATTTCAAATGCAACATGCAAATGTCCTTCTATTTACATGAAATGACGGGTTGTATCCTGTAAAGGATTGCCTACGTATTCATTAGAAAAAATGAAATCAAACCCTGTGCTTAGTTTGAAAAAATGTAAAACAATAAATGTTCGAAGGAAGAACTTGTAATGAACTTAGAACATAAGCGTGTGCCTTACTTACTCCTAAGGAAATGCAACTCAATTTGATGATATGTGGATGTCAAAATGTCAAAAGACAAGTGCGAAATGTCATAAGCTTTTTCTTTAGCGGGCCAGGACCGGTTTTATTTCGTGTCGCAAGACCGGCACGTGGGCCACGCGAGGCGCATTTTATCCTATTCTAAGGGTAGTACTTTTTCAATTGGTCTAGGTTAGTTGGATTAGAGAACTCATTCCCGTATAGGTCTGTGATCTTAATCGCACCCCCGGAAAGTAAGGATTTGACAAAAAATGGTCCTGCCCAATTAGGTTTAAATTTTTCCCCGTGGATCCACAGGTAAGAGAGCGCTGACTGACTTAAGTACTAAATCTCCTTCCTTGATATTTCTGGGCTTGACCTGTTTATTGAAGGCTCGTTTGATGCGTGCCTGATATGTTTGCACATTATGTAATGCGCGTAGCCTTCGTTCGTCCAAGAGACGATTTCATCATACCTATCTCTATTCCATTCAGCTTCTGGGATTTGACTTTCGACTAAAATGCATAGAGATGGGATCTCTAGCTCTACTAGTTGTACAACATCCATGCCATAAGTCAAATAGAGAGGAGTGGCCCTAGTGGGCGTCCTAACTGACGTGCGATATCCCCATAGCGCAAAGGGTATTTTGCTTTGCCAATCGCGATAATTGTCGATCATTTTCTTGAAGATTGTGAGGACATTTTTGTTGGCTGCTTCTACCGCGCCATTAGTTTGAGGTCTGTATAGCGAGGAATGTTGATGCTTGATCTTATATTTGGCTAGCAACTGTGCAACTTCGGCTTAAAAATGTGAACAGTTGTCACTAATTATTTCATGTAGGCAACCATATCGACAGATGATATTGGTTTGTATGAACTTGGCCACATGTTTGGCTGTTAGGCCAGTGTAAGATGCTGCCTCAACCCATTTAGTGAAATAGTCGATAGCTACTAAAATAAAACAATGGCCTCCTGTCCCAGCTGGAGTGATCTTCCCAATGATGTCTATTCCCCAAGCAGAAAATGGCCAAGGAGATGTCATGGTATATAACATTGAGGGAGGGACATGTTGTACATTCCCGAAGATCTGGCAGTTGTGACAATGCCTGACGTATTTGATGCAATCTGACTCCATTGTCGTCCAGTAATACCCTAGACGCGTAATCTTCTTTGCCTTTATAGGTCCACCCAAGTGACGACCACATTCTCCGTCGTGAACTTCTTCCATTATTTTCTGTGCTTGTGAATGATCAAGGCAACGCAAGGGGACACCAAGTGGTGTTCTTTTGTACAACTCTCCCTGCATGAGGAGGTTATGAGCGGCAAGTAGGCGTATGGCACGTTGTCCCCTCTTATCCATATCCGGTGGATATGTACCATTGAGCTTGAAATTTAGAACGGCCTGGAACCAAGGTTCCTCTGGGTTTTCCTCTTCATCTGTAAGGAAGTGTACATAGGCTGGCTCTGATCGCCGTTCGATGCACAAAGGCATTTCAACCATGTTGTCTGGCATATTAATCAAGGATGCGAGTTTTGCGAGAGCATGCAAACTGGTTTTCTTCACGAGGCAAGTGTAGATAAGTAAACTGATCGAAGAATTGAGCAATCTGATATATCCTAGCCTCATAGGGTGCTAGACTTTCACTTCGGATTTTCCAGGATCTAGTGATTTGGTTAATGATCAAGGATGAGTCCCCGTGAACTTGAAGGTTCTTGATGCCTAAACTTGCTGCTAATTTTAGACCAATGAGGCAAGCTTCATACTCTGCTGCATTATTTGTCACCTCGAACTCGAATTTGACAGAAAGTGGTGTATGCTCGCCTTCAGGAGAAATGAGCAACACTCCTATTCCGAATCCTCTCAAATTGGATGCCCCATCAAAGTAAAGATCCCAAGAATCTGTACTGGTTTGTAAAATATCCTCATATAGAAATGACCACATATCTATTACTTGCCTATCATTGATAGGATTATCTGCGAAGGATTCAGCCACGGCATGTCCCTTTATAACTTTCAAACGTACGTATTTGAGATCGAACTCTGAGAGCATTAAGGTCCATCTTGCCAAGCGTCCATTGAGGACGTGTTTTTCGTAGTGATATTTGACGGGATCCATTTTAGAATACAGTTTGACTGAGTAGCTAAGAATGTAATAGCGCAGCTTCTTTGTTGGCCACATAAGAGCGATGCATGTCTTCTCGAGAGGTGTATACCTACTCTCGTACTCCAATAACTTCTTACTAAGGAAGTAGTTAGCTCTTTCTTCCTTTCCAACAGTCTGCGCGAGCATAGCCCCCATGGTTGTTTCGGTAACTGTCAGATATAGACCAAGAGGTCGATCTCTTTGGGGAGGCATTAACACTGGTGGATTGGCCAGTATCTCATTTATCCTGTCAAATGCCTTTTGATAGTCATCGTCCCATATGGTATGGTCCATTTTCTTGAGCTTTTTGAAGATAGGCTCGCAAATTATAGTGAGTTTTGATATGAATCAACTTATGTACTAAACGTAAGGCCTTGCTCTTAGATGGGTCAATTTCTATTCCCCTCTGACTGACAACGTATCCTAGAAGCTTGCCTGACGTTACTCCGAATGCACATTTATGAGGATTGAGCCTTATGTTGTACTTGCGTAATCTGAGGAAGAATTTGCGAAGGTTACCGATGTGCCCTTTCCTATCCTTAGATTTGACGATCATGTCGTCTACGTACACCTCCACTTCTTTATGCATCATGTCATGTAGCAAATTAGTCGCAATGCATTGGTATGTAGCCCCAGCATTGATTAGCTCGAATGGCATAACAGTATAGCAGTATGTGCCCCACTGAGTGACAAAGGCTGTCTTGTGCATATCTTCTATAGCCATTTTGATTTGGTTATACCCTGCATACCCGTCCATGAAGGATAACAACGCGTGATCTGTTGTATTATCTACCAATATGTCGATGTGTGGTAGAGGGAAGTCGTCTTTAGGACTCGCTTTGTTCAAGTCTCTGAAATCAACACAAACCCGGATTTGCCCATCCTTTTTGGGTACGGGGACTATATTAGTCACCCAGTCTGAATACTCGGAAACTTTGATGAATCCGGCTCTAAATTGCTTATCGACTTCTTCTTTAATCTTAAGATCCCACTCTGTTCTCATCCGTTGAAGCTTCTGTTTTACATGTTTGAAACCTGGCTTAATTGGAATGCGATGTTCTGCAATATCCCTATCGATCCCTGGCATGTCCTTGTAAGACCAAGCGAAGACGTCTTTGAACTCGTGTAGGATGTCGATGAAATTGGCCCTTTCAATTGGGTTTAGGGTCGTCCCTATCCTAAGATCTTGGGGTTCTAACTCCGTCCCTACGTTGATAGGTTTGGTGTTTTCTATGACTCGTGCCCCTTCCCCTTATTCTAGTATTTCCTTAATTATGTAGGGAGGTAATTCGATTGAGTCTGGGTCAGGATCGCATTCAGAATAACACAAGGAGTAAGGAGAATCAGATTTATTCATATTAATATTTGAAAACAGCTGAAACAAAGAAGCCATCTGCACAGTAGTTAGTGGCGGTAAAGGGACAGTTACTGAGACATTCCCCAAGCTACTGTTACTAGGCGATACTATGTTAGGAGAAACAAAAGGGTGGGAGTGACGATAGGAGGGACTCTCTGGCGACTTCTTTGGACTTATGTTCCGACTCCGACTCTGATTCCGACTCTCCTTTGAACATCTCTCCTTCTCTAGTAGTGACCTTGAAGAGCTTTCCTTGATTGTTGGTCCACTTAATCGACTTTCTCCTTCCTTTCTGCTGATTTGAGCTGGTGTCCGTGATCAGTGATGTAGGGTAGAAATGGTCATCTTGAAGTATCATGGTAATTATCTAATCTGTAAGACTTTCTGCACTTTTGAACAAAGAAAGATCCCTGAGGTAGACATCTTCAACGTTATCTGCCCAAACTCCATTGATCTCCTCCTCGATTGGAGAGATAAGGTGTGAGCAATCCAAGGTAAATTCCTCATCGGTGATCATCAGAATTCCAAGAGGATTGTAAGTATTACTAGGCTTACTTACAGGAGGTATAGGCAGGCGCCCATCTTCAATCATAACCTGATGACATGTTTCAATTTGAAGCAATTCTCTGTATCATGCCCTTTGCCTCTATGGTACTCGCAGTAGGCATTCTCATCCCAGAACATAGACTTCCTCTCTGGGTCAGGTGTAGGTCCTATGGGTTGGAGTTTACCTTGTTTCATTAATGTTTTTAGAGCATTGGAGTACGAGCCACCAACATTGGTGAACTTCCTCTGCGGGTTATTCTTCTTAGTAGATGATTCGACAAGGTTGACCTCGTCGGTCTTGCTAGTGGAGCCATAAGAACGACTCTTTGTGCCTTGATATCCACGACCTACCGTTTTGGACAAGAGTCCTTTATGGATGTCGTCTTCAATTCTTGTTCCTAGGACAGTTAAGTCTTTGAAAGACTTTATGTTTTGGTACCTTAGATGGTTCGCATAGATTGGCCTTAAATTTTCCACGAACTTTTCAACAAGATTAGCTTTGTCTGGGCGTTCGACGAATTGCGTGCTAGTCTTTCTCCACCTACCTAGGAAGTCGGTGAATCCTTCTTTATCATTTTGGGTAAGAACCTCTAGAGTGCGTATGTTGACTTGAATTTTAGCATTATCTGCATACTGTTTGGTGAACTCGATTGCAGCATCATCCCAAGTAGCAATTTTCTTGTGATCCAAGGAGTAGAACCATTGCTTAGGAATAGTATCAAGAGATAAAGGAAATATCCTTAAGAACATCTCTAGCTTAATGTCTTTGATAAACATATAATCTTTGAATGCACGAATATGGTTCAAAGGGTTTTCGTACCCCTTAAACTTCGGGATCAGTCATGGTGAAGCTAGTTAGCAGTTGAGCATTTACTGCCTTATATTTGCAACTGTTTTCCCTATAAATGTCATCTCCCTTGAGGTACATTAGTTGCTGCTCCAAATATTGGAGTCGCTTTTCAGCTTCAGTAGGACATGGTCGAAGATTGAGTTCTGGTTGTCCAACAAAGGGTGGAGGGTTATCGTGTACGAGCATGTCAGAAATGGGATCCTCTGTAGAAGTAAGTCTAGCTTCTACAACGACAATACGGCCTTCGATAACGTTGAGGCGAGCATAGGCTTGATCTTGGCTTGCCTGGAGACGAATGAGTGTAGCTAGGATTTGATCATTACCATTTACGGGCTGTTGGGGTTCACCATCAATGCTTAATTGACTAGTTCCCACCATTTAGGACCGAGGATAAGAAATCGACGACGAATCAAAACACGATCGACCATTTTCGCACACTTACTCAATAAAGACTTGACTAGTGAAGTGGGTGTATGCCACTGTGTCAAGTGAAGTTTGAAAATGACAAATTTTTGAAATGTTTGTCCTAGACAACTGTATGTAGTTGTAGGAGTGTTGACTCGAAGTGGGTTTTGAAATGGGTTTGAGGCCCGAAGTTTTACTCGACATCTGGACAGAGTTTTGGCTTATTTTGCACTGTTTTAGGCCATTTTCGAAAATGTTTACATTTTGAAGTGGATTTTATTTTAAAAAATTTCGTCATGGTTTTGTTTACAAAATGGTGATCACGTATATAATACAAACATACATATGAGCATTATAACGGTATGCTGAGTGTATTTAAAGGGTTTTAGCTTAAAAAGGTGGGTTGCCATACCAAGCAATCAAACCCTGGTCTGTGGAGAGGTCCGTGCCAAACATGAGTAAGGCCGGTTCCTAGTCCATTTCCTCGAGTAGTGAAAGCTATCGATACAAACATGAGTATGTACCGCAATATGGTTGACGTCGATCGCTATCCATCTTTAGGCCCAGATAAGAATTTGGACCGTCTAGACGGGACGATTGGTCTAATGGGTAAGGTTAAGCCTAGGAAGGCCGAATGAAATGACCTAAGTAGGTCGAGTAATGAAAATCGACAACTGTCTCGTATAAACTATTCCCTAACCTTGTTCAAGATCACCCTGGGTAACACGTAAGTATATCATCCCCAGCGGAGTCGCCAAACTGTGGACATGGGCTACCCGCGCGTTGGTTTCGAAGCGGCAGCGCTTCTCCCACGGAACCTTGGTTTGCCAAGGAAAGTCATGGGCTGTTACCGATTGGTGAGGCATTGAAACTGGTGAAAGGTTTAGTAAGCCTACATTTGTGGAGTCGCCACCAATTTATTGTGGAAAAATTGGAAACTCCTCAAGTACCTCATGCCATGTCAAGACACAAAGTAATGACATGAACACTAAGAACTCGTTACCCTTAGCAATCTATGTCTAGAATGACTCTCAAGATGCCAATGGACATGGATGTCCAGAGATAACTGGAGTAAGGGGTGAGGGTACGTATTAAGAAGCTCTTTAATTCGAACACCTAATCCCGCCCGCCTCGATAGCGGCCTCTACTAATGATTAGGGAAATCGTTCATATTTGATATGTCGTCGATGTAATGCATGCAATGCAACAAACATAGATTAATCCTAGCATGTGAAATTAGACTATGTCGGTTAACACGTGTTTTAGCAAATAATTTGGGGTCGGAGTAGGAACTTAGATTAATTACATGTGAATGCCATATAATTAAATCATACATAATAATAATGAATATGAATAAACAATAAAATTACAAGAATTAAAATTACAAATATTACAAGATTTATTTGATCTACGTCAAAAGTACGCTCAAAGACGGGATTTCGAAGAAGAAAGTAAAAGGGGAAAAAAGGAATATGAAATTAAAATACAAAACTACGTCAGATTAGAGGTGATAATACGGATAATAGTTAATTTAAACCATAATTAGGAACTACGTCAAAACAAGAAAGAGTTCACGGACAGAAACCAACCCAGAACAGGCGGAGCATCTGCTGCGTCCTCTGGAAGAGGCGCAGCACTTCTTGTGTCTGTTCTAGAGCTGGGCTCTGGCTGTGAAGTCAGAACCGCAACAATGTTATCATTCGTTGGTAGATTTAAGATCGATTATTGATATTATACTTAAGTTGAAGTGTTTTAATCAATTATATGCATCTGGGCAAGTTATAAAACGAATAAAAACGATAATTTACAATGGTTTACATAATTATGACTGTCTTATGTCGGAAATACAAAAGAACAAACTTGTTGAACCATATAGAATATATGTTTATGTTTTGATGATGTCAAGAGTACTTTCTATTGTATATACTTGTTGCGTGTAATTGTTCGTTTAGTCTCTTCAGATTAGACTTATTATTTGCAAAGCTTAAAGAATTGTGATGAAAGTATACAAAGATATTTTGTGATCAAGCCCTCAATCAAGGATCAAGATATTGCAAGATGGTGAAAGAATTATTCAAGCGTCATGAGAAGATGAAGCTCATCTAAAGATTGATCAAGCTTGAATGATGAAGTAGCCTATACTCAAAGATCTGCTAAGAAGACTTGAATAGTGTAGGTGATTATCTCGTAATGGTAACTTAAGAATGGATTTCTTATGTTAGTAAGGTTATAGCTTCACAGCTATAACATTACTTATGAAAGAGCTCAATGTTATAGCTCTTCTACTATAACATTGAAATGCTAAGCGTATATAACGCACGACTTAAGAAGTTTTCAAATTATTTTTGAAAAATATTTTTGTCTCTTTTATATGTTTCAGCAAATAGTATTTATTTAATGAGGAAACCCATATTCATATTGAGTGTGGTTTTATTTTAATCTTATAATTAGTAATTATGTTGGGTCAACTTATGAGTTGAGTCATATTGCTAATTAGGGTTTCTAATATAGCATACTCTTAAACCCTGAACCTAACCTAATATCAAGCTAGGGTTTTCACGAAAAACAAGGCATATGAGCCGTGTTAGTTTCGTGTAAGGCAAGAATAAAAGTTGTTATTGTTAAGATTTTATTTTCTAGAATTATCTTAACATATCTTTTATATTTAGTTTGATATGGTTATTTATGATAAGGATATTTTTGTTATGGAAAACCTTATCATCTCGTAAGATTTAAGGAAAAGATAATAGGAGAATAATTTATAAATTATCTTTTGGAATATTCTCTATTATCTCTTAGGTTTTTAAGGAAAGAAATAATAAAGATATGATTTGTTTACATATCCCTTATTTCGGCTACTAAGGTTTCGTGGAAACCATGTGCTTTGCTTCCTCTCTTGCTATAAATACTCTACCCTTTGCTACATTTGAAAGTTAGATCTTTGAGCATAATTCGATTTTATTTTAAAAGCAAAAACCGTGTTTTACAAGAAAAAACCGTTTTGTTATTTTGAAAAAGGACGTGCGTCTTATAAACTTGTGCATTCATTCTTTCGTTATCGTTATAAGATAATAGTGCTTAATTGATTTCTTACTCGTTCATTAACGTGAACTTTTAGTAGAATCATTAGTGCTTTCTTACTAGCGTAAGTTAGTCACTCAAGTATTTAACGGTACTCACTTGAGTTGCAACTAGGGTTAGTTGTACGAGTTGGGTTAGTTAATTTGTAATCAGTAGAAAGGTACTAAATTTATTAATCGAGAATAGTGTAATCAATAAACATTAAATAATTGATTATATTTATACAGTCGCAAAAAGTGGGTAAAGTTTTTAATCCTCAATTCACCCCCCCCCCCCCCCTGAGTATTTCGGATCGATAGACTCTTCAATTAGTATCAGAGCCTTGTGCTCTTGATTGCCTAACCGCAAAGAGGCTGATTTGTCTATCTTTATTTATCTTATCGTTTTATATTCCGCTGTCGATCACGTGATAAATGGATTCCAAATACCTCAAATGTCCCGTATTTGATGGGAAGAATTATGGTTTATGGAAAAGCATGATGACTCACAATGTGAAGGGTTATGATTGGGAGTGCTGGAAGATTATCCAAAATAGACCGCATAAAATTTTGGTTGCATCCACTGAACGCACTACTGTAGATACCCAGTATCTGCTGAGACTCCAACAAACACCCGATGATTATCGGACTACAACATGCTTTGGAATCGCGGCGTTTGATCGACAGTTTGTGTACAACTTTACGTCGGAAAACTTAAAACGATTTCGAAAATAAAACATTTCAAAACATTTCAAAAATACCTGGAGTGTTTAATGCACGGCGACGGGGTCGCAATGACACTAACTATTGTTAAAACCGACACCGGACCAAAAACCGACTCGAAAATTCAAATCCCGACTCCAACAAGGAGTTAAACCGAGTCAACCACAAAAACAAAATATCTCAAAGCCTTCTATGCTAAGTTTTCCCGGATTCATGTTGGTCAAGTACCAAACATGTGACTACAAAACCTAGGATAGAACAAATCATGATTGCGTTTGTTGTGAAAGCGACAACACAGCTCGAAGACCCGCGACGTGGCTCTCGCCTCTTTGAGCAGCCCAGGTGGCCATGTCGCTCAAAACTCACACAACCACTCATTCTTCTATAAATACCCCTCAAATGCCACCCATTTGAGAGTTACGCGAGTGTCCGCCCCCCTCTTTTCTCCCTTAAAATTCTCGACTCGACTTCTAAAGTCACAATCCGACGCGTATTTACGACCTACTGATCGTAAACACGAGCCTTACACATTGTTTGGTACCGTCATCGTGCATTAAACCACTTGACCTACCACTTCGACCACTACACCATCACTAAACTTTTAAAACACTCTTTTACTTACCAAAACGGTTTTAAACCATGTTTTTTCCGATCAAACAAGTTGTTACACTTACGTCGGTCACTCGCCATAACCAAACATGTAAGTATGAGGGTGTAAAAATCCTCTTTCATTATGTTTTCATTTGTTTCATGACTCTAACATGCTAAAACATGCATAACATGAACCAAAACATGGAATAAACAAGCCAAAACTGATTTTTGGTCTATGGCAGAAGCCCCTTAGGTCGCCAACAGGCTCGCGCCTAAATGGGGTATTCAGACCAGAGATCAACCGTGTTTGTTCTCGTCATTTCCCTTAATCCATTTTTCATATTTGCAATCGGTTTTTACCATTTCAAGTATTTTCGAATCCTTTTTGTTTCATTTCACATGTTTTAACCATAAAACATTTTTCACCCTTGGTTCCTCATACCATGACAGTTAAATCCGTGTTTCGGTGATAATATTTGGTTAATGACATTTAGAAGGTATTTTAAAGCCTTTTATTTCATTTCCTCACATTTTCAAGCAGGCTTATTAGTCACCAACACAAAATCATCCTTGGTTCTACATACCATGCCGGATTATAACCCGGGTCGATGACGAGTATCGACTAATTACATTCGAAATGGACTTAAAACAATTAGTCCATAATCATTTTTCAAAACTATTCATGTGAAGTTTGTCAAATCGAACCCGACACCGAATATTGTCAAATAATGACGATTATTCGAGTCTAGTTCTTCAAATCAACAAATGCGGTCTAAACGACCCTTTCAAAATTAAACCGGGTTCAAACACCCATTTTCAACACGTTTTATAACATTTTCTAAACAGTCAGAAAACGGGATACAACCGTTGGCTAACCTGCGCCTCAAGCAGGCTCCTCATTTCTCATTTTCAAAACCAAAGGGAGGCCCCTTACACCGCCGGCTGGCTCGCGCCTCTTATTGTCGTCTGGTACAGGGCCTGTTTCCTTCCAGCATTAGTCTAGGACGATCCCGACTCCGGTTAACCCGGATATAGGACGGATCAGATGACTATTCAATTATTCAAAACCATATTTGTAAAATGCCTTACTAAGACAAATGGATCATGTTATGCACCCTAAACCTAATACAGTAAATGGATGTTTAATTTCCGTCTTGCATGCAAATCAACCATTAATCCAACTCGACATCTTATACTTTATACTTGGATTAAATCAACCGACTTAGAAAGCTCTCACATGTTAGGTTTAAATCATTGGATGAACATTCATGCATTTAAACCGTTTTATCAACTTTTGCATTCAACCAACCAAGATCGATCAGTAGAGGCCGCTAAACGCGGGCGGGATTGGGTGTCTGATTAAAGGGCTTCCCAATACGTACCTTCACCTCTTACTCAGAAACTTTGGATAGTGGACGACCTTATCCAGGGCGTACGAGAGTCATTCTCGAGATAGGATGCTAAAGAGGGACGATTTCCTTATCTTTAGTACCTATGTCAAACGCTGCTTTGTGCTTCGATTTGACCGAGGTATAAAGTGGATTTCAAACGGGTTCCAGGCATCCCACAAATGCTTGGTGGCGACTCCGAACATCTCTAATCGTTTCGAGTCCCTTACCGAGATGAAACCGACCGATCTAAAACGATCCGGTCGAAAGCACCTTTACGCCGCCGAGCGTCGCTTTCAAAAGACCGCTCCATGCCCACAGATTGGCCTGGCGTGCAGGTGGCCTGCGACTGCGGACCGGTAGGTGGCCCCAAATCCACAGACCGAGAGGTGGCCCATGCCCACAGATTGGCGACTCCGCTGGAGAAAACTAGGACACTTACGTCTTTGTGATCCCTAGATGGTGAGACTCGAACGAGGTCTTGGTTGGAATGCATTAATTGATATTACGGTCACGGTCGGGTTCCTTGTCCAGGCCCACAACCTAAGCCTTTTCGACCAATTGGCTCGTCTCGTCGGCGTGAGTCTTCTCATCCCCGCGTTTCGAATCCCGATTGAGTCAAGCATACCATTGACGTTACACATTTCTGTTTCGTCAAAGAGCTTTAATCACTTTCGAGCACGAGGCTAGGGCACCCTCCTTACACATTTTGTTTGGATTGGTATCCCTCTCGCAAATCGGGGTTTGATTGCTTGGTGTGTAACCGACCCTTCTAAGCCAAAACCCGTGTCAGCATGATGCATAATATAATGAACTGTGAGTGTTTATGTGCTATCTGATCATAAGTCCTTTCCGTGTCATTTTCAAACATTCAAAAACACCCTTTTCGCGCCGTTATAATGGCCATTTCAAAACTCGGGCTTTCGCCGACCGATACACGCCTTTCTAGGCCGTCGTAATGACGATTTTCAAACCCGGTTTTGTATAACCATTTTAAACACGCCTTTCTAGGCCGTCGTAATGACGATTTTCAAACCCGGTTTTGTATAACCATTTCAACACGCCTTTCTAGGCCGTCGTAATGACGATTTTCAAACCCGGTTTTGTATAAACCATTTCAACACGCCTTTCTAGGCCGTCGTAATGACGATTTTAAAACCCGGTTTTGTATAACCATTTCAAATCACCTTTTCACGCCGTTATAATCGCCGCGTCTAGACACGGATTTTAACCCGTTTCGCGCCGACAATGGCTCTCTTTCAAAACCCGAGAAAAGCACACACCCTTTTCTCGAGACACTTTCGGGATCCCGAGGACCATGCACCGTCCCCGAGAACTTTTCAAACATTTCAAAAATTCGATTTTCAAAACATACAATTTTGAATTTCAAAACCGTCTTGGGAAACAATGCACTGTCTTCCGAGCTGACTCAAACTCAAACCGTCTTTTGCAAATAAACTTAAGACAAACCATTTTCAACGGATCGACTTGCGAAGATCTTTATCTTCGGAAGCCGCCTATTAAAGCGACAAATGAATCTTTTTGGAAATTTCTATTTTCGAAAACTTCAGTCCACCATTCCAATTCCGCCTCGTGTTTATCGAGTGATGCGACCATAATTGGCGCATATTTAGCCCCCGAATTACCATTGTTTCCATGCTTTTTAGTGCCTATTTGGGTCATTTCTTATCTTTAGTTCTTTGTTTTGCATATTCTTTGAGATTTTGATCCCTTGGTAGGAAAGGAGTAAGAATCTTGCATTTTCATGGCAAAACAAGGCTAAATTGATCATATTCAATGACCAAGCATCAAGGAGAGACAAGACTAGAAGGCCTTTGTACATAGCATAGTAGAAGAGCATTGTTGAGAAAAGGGTCCTTGAGTCCCCAAGGAAATCCCCAAGGAATTCATGAAGAAAAGGGAAGAAAAAGAAGAAGGAAAGTTGCTGAACTACAATCCGAACGGATTGTAGAGAATCCGTCCGTCCTCGCCAATCCGAGCGTCACGCAAAGGAATCCGCTCGGATTTCCCCTCGCCAATCCGAGCGTCTTGCCCAAGAATCCGCTCGGATCCTTCAGCCCAGATCCGGCCGTCCCGACTCCCATCCGCACGGATCGCAGCACAGCACGTTTTCATTCCTCAAGCATCGATAAGAGAAGCCCTTCTCTCGGATAATCCCGGAGGCTCCTTGCTCAACTTAAAAAGTGTAATTACTAGTTTAGCCCTTAGTTAACCCTAATGCATCCTCCCTAATTTTCACTATAAATACCCCATTAGTCTAATTAGAGGAGCATGTTCTTCTTATCAATAATTAGTGTAGTTAATATTAATCAAATCTCTCTTCAATATTGTAATCAAATATTAATCAAGTTTTAATCCAAGTTTTAGTTCTTTAATCTCTCTCTAGTTCTTACTTTATTTTGGGTAATTGAAGATTATTTGGGTTATTATTGGGAGATTGACAACCTCTCAATCTAGGATTCAAGTACTTCTATTATTCTTGCTTTATTATTGGAATCATTAGTAGGTATAATCTCTTAATCCCTTTTTAATTATTGCTAATTACTTTCATTTATTCATCATGTTTCATTATGTTAGTATGATTGACAACCTTTCTAGCATGATCAATATGATAATGAGTGAGTAGTGTCTTAGCTAGGGTTTAATGGGTGATTAGGGAAAACCAACATGGGGAATGATTCATGCTTAAATTAATATGCTTCCATATCTTATTTGCTTGCTTGTTTTGATCTTAATACATGCACATGTTATATTTGATGAAATGCTAAGCCTATGAATCCTTGCATTTACTATCATCTTCTATCCTTTCAACTTGACTTGTAAGACATAACCCAACTCGAGTCTTGTTAGACCATGCATGTGTTAAGTAGGGAAGATTAAGTCGACTTGTAGGTGTTGTACAATCCAAGAGATTCGGCTCCGGGACCCAAACTTTCCTAGGATTGTAAGATATAACCCAACTCAATCCATCACAACAATAATTGCTTGCTTATAATTTGAGAACATGTTTGTATGATCATATCCCATGATTCCCCTATGAACCCATGACACCCTAGTGCTTTTAATCAATTGTTTACACCCCTTATTTTATTTACCTTGTTAGTTTATTTTCATTGCTATCTTAGTTTAGTAACCTTCTACATCAACCCCATTTGTGACACCCCTAGACACCACTAGTTACAATAGAATCTTCATTTCAATACCCGTCCCTTGGGATCCGACCTTTACTTGCCTCTTTACTAATTGTAGAGTTGTTTGTGAAGTATAAATTGTGTTTTGTATCGACCATTGACCAACGACCACATGTGCTTAATTGTGAACACGAAATGGCTCCGATCAAAAATGGCGCCGTTGCCGGGGACGGTGTTTAATTGATTTAAGATTTCTTTTATTGTTTTTAGTTGTGTCTTTTTCACCTTGGGGAAGTAAAAGTCCTCAAGGTTTGCTCTAATTGTTTTCTAGTTGTTTGATATTTTGCGAGAATGGATTTCATAGATTGTTTTGTAGAGGACCACTTGAGTATCCCTTACTTCAAGGATCCCATGCAAGCATTAGAGGCCTTAGAAGCAAGTAAGGCTAAGAGCATGTATTGGGAATTGGAGGTGGATCTCTTTGAGGCCGCTCTAACTAACAAAGAACTCACTCATGCACAATCCGAGTTGGTGCATAATATTCTAGTAGAAGCATGTCAACCCATAGAGGATGAGCAATCCATCCTAGAGGATATTCTACAAACTCAAGAGCAAGAGGAACCCATCATGGAATTCGAATATGATGAGGTTCATGAAAGTGAAGAAGAATATGTCATGAGAATGGAATGTTTAATGGAGATGGAGCAAATTCTCAATGAAACTCCAAAGGAGGAAAGTGAGGTACAAACTCCTACTTTGAAACCCCTTCCCCCAAATTTGAAATATGCTTACCTTGATGAATCAAAGACCAAACCCGTGATTGTTAATGATAGACTTGATGATGACCAATTGGGAAAATTACTTGATGTGTTGAAACAACATGAGAAGGCTATAGGTTATTGTCTAGATGACCTTAAGGGGATAAGTCCAAACTTTTGCATGCATAGGATTCATCTAGAAGACGACCATAGACCTACCATTCAACCCCAAAGAAGATTGAACCCCCACATGCAAGAAGTTGTCAAAGGAGAAGTCATGAAATTACTTGATGCGGGAATCATATATCCCATATCGGATTCTTTGTGGGTTAGCCCCGTCCAAGTGGTACCTAAGAAAGGAGGTACTACGGTAGTGACAAATGAAAAGAATGAATTAATACCCACAAGAATGATCACCGGTTGGCGTATGTGCATTGACTACCGTAAATTGAACTCCGCAACAAGGAAAGATCACTTCCCCTTACCATTCATTGACCAAATGCTTGAGAGGTTAGCCTCTAACAAATTCTTTTGTTACCTTGACGGGTATTCGGGATTCTTCCAAATCCCTATACACCCGGATGACCAACATAAGACCACCTTCACATGCCCCTATGGCACTTTTGCATATAGAAGGATGCCTTTTGGATTATGTAATGCCCCCGCTACTTTCCAAAGATGCATGATGAGTGTCTTCTCCGATTATCTAGAGACCATAATGGAAGTTTTTATGGATGATTTTAGTGTTTATGGAAAGGACTTTGACTCATGCTTGCATAATCTTTCTCTTGTATTGCAAAAATGTGAAGATGTTAGTCTTGTTTTAAATTGGGAAAAGTGTCATTTCATGGTCAATGAAGGAATTGTTTTGGGTCACTTGATTTCGGAAAAAGGCATCGAGGTCGATAAAGCTAAAGTTGAGGTGATAGAGAAACTCCCACCTCCCGTGAATGTTAGAGGGTGAGAAGTTTTCTCGGTCACGCGGGTTTTTACCGTCGTTTCATAAAAGATTTTTCTAAAATAGCAAAACCCCTCACTCAACTTTTGCTTAAGGATGCCCAATTCCAATTTACTGACGAGTGTGTTGAAGCTTTTAATAGAATCAAAGAAGCATTGATCTCGGCACCGATCATCCAACCCCCAAATTGGGAGTTACCTTTTGAGATTATGTGTGACGCTAGCAACTACGCCGTTGGAGCGGTACTTGGCCAACGGGTAGGGAGAGCTCTTCATGCCATCTATTACATAAGCAAAACCCTCGACCCTTCTCAAGTGAATTATGACACGACCGAAAAGGAGCTTCTTGCCATTGTATATGCTTTGGATAAATTCCGGTCCTACTTACTCGGATCCAAGGTGATTGTATTTTCGGATCACCGTGCTCTTCGGCATCTCTTGATAAAAAAAGAGGCAAAACCAAGGTTGTTGAGATGGATTTTGCTTCTTCAAGAATTTGACTTGGAAATAAGAGACAAGAAAGGAGCCGAGAACGTAGTGGCGGATCACTTGTCAAGGATCCGGTTTCATGATGAGAATGGAGAAACCCCGATCAATGACTCATTCCCCGACGATATTTTGATGGCTATTCAAACTCAACTTGAAAGGCACATCACCCCATGGTTTGCCGATTATGCTAACTATATTGTTGGAAAAGTGCTCCCTCCAAACTTGAACCATAACCAAAGGAAGAGATTCCTATTCGAAGTGAAGAGGTACTTTTGGGATGATCCAAACCTCTACAAGGAGTGTAGTGATGGGCTCTACCGGAGATGCATCCCTCAATGGGAAATCCAAGGAATCTTGGAAGGATGTCATTCATCACCCTACGGTGGCCACCATGGAGCAAGAAGAACCGTTGCAAAAATCCTCCAATCGGGTTTCTATTGGCCCACAATGTTTCAAGATACAAGAGAATTCATCATTCATTGTGATGCTTGTCAAAGAACGGGAAATATATCTTGGAGAAACGAAATGCCGCAAAGGGGCATTCTAGAGGTGGAGATTTTCGATGTTTGGGGAATTGACTACCAAGGACCCTTTGTGACATCTAACAGGAACAAGTACATCCTTGTGGCCGTAGATTATGTTTCAAAGTGGGTGGAGGCAATTGCCACCCCAAATGATGATGCGAAAACGGTCACCAAGCTTTTCAAGAAGATAATTTTTCCACGATTTGGAGTTCCTAGAGCTATCATTAGTGATGGAGGAACACATTTCCACGAAAAGAAGCTTGCATCCCTTTTGACCAAATATGGTGTTCAACATCGAACCGGCTTGGGATATCATCCTCAAACAAGCGGTCAAGTGGAAATTTCAAATAGAGAGATCAAGCAAATTCTTGAGAAAGTTGTGAACAAGACTCGGAAAGATTGGAGCACAAAACTTGACGATGCTCTTTGGGCTTATAGGACGGCCTATAAGACTCCCATAGGTGCCTCCCCCTACAAGCTTGTATATAGAAAAGCATGTCATTTGCCAATCGAATTGGAATACAAAGCTTATTGGGCAATCCGAGCACTCAATCTTGATCTCAAATTGAGCGGTCAAAAGAGGATGATCCAAATCCAAGAGTTGGAGGAATTCCGACTACAATCTTATGAGAATGCAAAGATTTACAAAGAAAGAACAAAATTGCTTCATGATAAGAGGATTCGACAAAAGGCCTTGCACAAGGGAGACAAAGTCCTTCTATTCAATTCCCGCTACCGGCTCTTTCCGGGAAAATTGAACTCTAGATGGATGGGTCCCTATGTGATAACCGAAGTTGGGAAGTATGGAGATTTCGAACTCAAGGCGGAAGATGGAAGCAAGTTCAAGGTAAATGGTCAAAGATTGAAGCCATACTATGAAGGAGCATTTGTTGGAGAGGTCGAGGCTACCTACCTCGGTCCCCCTCCTCCTTGACATCTCATCAAGAATGAGAGTTTGGTGGAGTCCTCCCTAAACCACCATTTGTAAATATACTAACCTTCTAACTTGTATTTATTATTTAGTTGCATTTGTTTAATAGCATAAATTCTTTTCATGAGCGCAAGCGAGGGAGGGTTACTAATGAGTTTTTGAATGAAGGAAGGAGAAAATTCCTAAGTGTGGGGATGCATTGAAAGAAAGAAGAAAAAGTCAACACTCGCAAAGAAGAATCCGTGCGTCTCTCGGGAATCCGGACGTCTGGCGAGAATACGGACGTCGGGAAAAAAACCGCGTCCATTTGTGTTAAGAAATTGAAGGTTTCGGGTGATGAAGAATCCGAGCGTCCTAAGGAAGAAGACGCCCGTCCGAGAGAATCCGGCCGGATTAGTGGAAAGACGCTCGTCTTTTCCCCTGAGCATTTCAAAGAAAAATCTCTGTCGAAGAATCCGCCCGTCTTCTCAAGAAGACGCCCGTCTGACCTCGAAGAATCCGAGCGTCTTATGCTCGGGACGCCCGTCTTGAGTCGAGAAAAATTCTGGGATTATACTCGTGGCGAGAATCCGGGCGTCTTGCCCGTAATCCGCCCGTCCGTGAGAGGAGAATCCGAGCGTCTCGGCTTCGAATCCGCTCGTCTCCGCCCGTTTCTCGACCCGACTTTTCTCAATTAAATTACACCCCACCACCCATATAATGACACATCACTACTCCTTCCACTCACCCTATAAAACTCACCCCCTTGTGACTCCCATACATATCCAAATCACTCTCTTCACCCACAAAATCAAAAACCCCCAAATTTTCTAGGGTTTTCAACACTCAATCAACAAGTAGCAACCTTACTCTTTCACAAATCAAAAGAACTCAAGGATGGCACCTAGAAGATCCTCCTTTAGAAGTGCAAGAAGACCTAGGATGGTGGGAAGTTCCTCTACCTCACATCTCAACACCATTAGAAGAGAGCATGTAGAAATTGTAGACCTCACAAGGCTCGACGATTTCTCGAATGTGGAATTCCTTGATGATGTGCAGCGATTGGTCTTCCATCGACTCTTAAGTAAGAATATTCTTCCCACTAAATTTCTTTGTCATGATACCTTAAGAAAGCTTGGAATTTTCCACCAAGTGGAGGCTTTATTTGAGGTTTTTGGTCTTTCAACACTTTTTCGCATGTTTGAACCCACCTATCGGTCTCTTGTGCTCGAATTCTTGAGTTGCTTAAAGATTACAACTTCAAACAAAGTGATTAGCATAGAGTTTAGGTTGGAGAATGTCTCTAGAACAATGACCCTTGTGGAATTTGCGAGTGTGTTCGGTCTTGATGTTTCGCCTACCCGAACATCAAGACCCAAGAAGTATATTGTCGCACCTTTGTGGAGGGCCATGACGGGTCGGGACTTCATTCTTACCAAAGAGTGTCTTGCTTTTCACATCCAAAACCCAATCTTGAGGCTCACATACCGATTTCTTTCGGGTACCCTCTTCGCCCGCCGAGACCCGGCTATTGTGAATCAAATGGACCTCATGTTCATGGAATCCTATCTAAACATTCAAGGAAGAGACGGGTATCATCTCAATGCACCTCTAGTCTTGCTAGAAAAGTGGGCGAAATTCCGAAATGGTGATGATGATGGGAAGAAGCATATAGTGAATGGTGGACTCATAACAAGACTTGCAAAGCACTTTAATCCTAGGTTCAATGAGAACAATGAGTACACTCCACTCTCGGGAGGAATGAGAATTAATGAAGACCTCCTTGTTTTCCAACACCATTGGATAACCCTTGAGGGGGTTGATAAAAGGATCAAATGGTTGACGAAAGGAAGTGATCCTATCTACCTTCCGATGGCCGACCTACCTCGAGTTTCCCCAAGGAGAGGACGCTTGTCCCCAATACCCTCTTACCTCATTCAAAGTCGAGAAAGGCAAGCTCCACCCCCACAAGCTCCTCCACCACAACAACAAGAACAACAAACCCAAGGTGAAAAGATAAAGGTGCCTCCCTACCCCTTTCCCTACCAACCTTACAACCATCCGAATCCCTTCATCCTCCCCGTGACGACTTTGTCACGGAATCTTGCAAGACTTGCACTACCGTCAATATGAAACCAAGGTGGACAACTATTATGCTCTTTACCCTCAATACCACGACATGGTTCAAAAGGGACGGATAAGTGAAGAAGGAGCTTTTCCTTCATGGGCTCAAATGGAGTTGCTCTTTCCTAACTCGGACAAGGCCAATGAAGGGGCAAACGGTCGCAAAGGGGAGGAGAGCGGCGACTCTTGTGGAGGTGATACGGTGAAGCTTGAGAGTGAAGAAGAAGATGAATTCATGGATCCAAGTTTAAGTGATGCTTCTAGGGATATTTGGGATACCGATATTGAAGGAGATGATGCCGATATCTAGGAGATTACTTCATCACTAGGTGGAGCGGGCAAGAGACACCCACCTTAGTTCAAGTGAAGTTTTCTCATCTCTCCTCTTTATCTTTATTTTTCATGAAAAGAACTTTGCATCTTGTTTGTTATTTAACTTTGACTAATTGTTGGTTTAGTCCTAGCAACATCAAAGGACTCACACCTCGGTTCCATTGAGGTGTTCTTTCTTTATTGTTCCCATTTTTGAAAATCCAAAATGACAATCTAGTTTCATGCATAGCATAGTGTGTGCATGAACTCCCCCATGCTTTGACATTAGCAATAGTGTCTTATTTGGTTTGGGGAAGTTAATGCATACACAACGGGAGGTAATCTAAATTATCCTCTCCGTCATAACAAAAACCATGCATCATGTAGTATAGCTTAGTGTGGAATTGCATTTAGTATAGAAATCATGCATCATCTTTGCATAATTTCCATCATCTTGGCCATTGAGGACAATGCCCATATTAGTGTGGGGATGGGAATTCTAACACTTAACTTTTATTCAAAAACCATAAAAATTGAAAAATTTCAAAAATCATAAAAATTTGAAAAATTGAAAAACCAAAAACAAGTTCATTTCCTTTGTATATATTGTCTTGTATATATTGTGTTTGTTCATCCTTGTTCACTTTGATTGACTACGCCACATCCGAGACATGAGGATATTGAACACCGCATGGTATGATCTTTCCAATCTCCTTTTTCCTCTTTATGTTAATGACTATGTGGCTTTATTTTGATTGATGCGGTAAAAACAATGTGAACTTAGGATTGCATTTAGTTTATTTGGCATATTAGTTGGTAGAATCATATGCATTAGGATGTTTATATGCTAGTTGCATCATGGCATGTAGTTGCATGTTAGAAAATTTTGCGAAACCGTCTACTTGGGAAGCTTGACAAGTGTATATAGGCCCTAGTAGATGCTTTTTATTCTTAAGACTTTGCTTGTTAGAATACTTGTAAAACACCCTAGGATGTGTCATGCTAGTATCCTTTGACCCATGGTTTAAGGCCGAGTCAAGAGTACCTTGTGGTGTGATAACTCCTTGGCTACCGTTTATTCCAAGGTGACCCTTGAAACCATGCATACTTTTACCAATTCATCCATGTTCTACCATATTTTTGTCATCAAAGGGAATGGGCACAAAACAAAAAGAAATCAATTTGAGTTCAATAAAATGAAAAGTGAAAGAAAGTTTGCAAAAATGCATCAAATGAAAAGAGGAGCAAAAATAGACTCCTAAAGCTTCAAATACAAGGCACCCTCGTTACTAATTGGGGTGACTTTGAAAATGTTCAAAAGAAATGCAAAAAGTTGTCAAGTATTGAAATGCCAAAAATCAAAAAGAATGGCAAAGAAAGTGTTCTCAAAAAGTCAAATGCCAAAGAAATTTGGGGGAAAAACAAAAACAAAAGCAAACTCCCAAAGTGAAACTCAAATATCTATCGATCCCTTTATCCATCGTATCCATTTTTGTGCATGGTAGAGAGGGGACAACCCTTCTTCTTGTCTAGGCAAGAGGGGGAATTCCGCGATCCTCCAGTGTTTCTAACACCATAGGGAGTCTACTCTTGACAAAAGCATTTAACGATTGAGGACAAAGGTACCCTAGCTTGACACATTTTGGAGGTGATTTATTGGTATCCTTCTAGGCTTAGTAGTTTGAACAAATTGCATCTATGAAGGATTGTGTACCCTTGAATTGCTTCCCTTGTAGATAATTTCCGCCACTTAGATGAGGAAAGTGGCTATTCTTTTGTAGATGCATCCATTACTTGATTTTGTGTGCTTTAAAGTTTGGATGTGTCGCCATTTTGGCAAGACCCACCTTGCCTTGCAAGAAGGCATCCTACCTCATGGTTGTCTTGTTGTGAGTTGAAGGGGCGGAGTGAGACCCGCTAATTGTCTCATATCGGCTATTATTATTAGGTTAGGTTAGTATTGGTCCTAGTCTTTGTCACCTCTTTACTCGGGACGAGCAAAGGTTCGGTTTGGGGATATTTGATGCGACCATAATTGGCGCATATTTAGCCCCCGAATTACCATTGTTTCCATGCTTTTTAGTGCCTATTTGGGTCATTTCTTATCTTTAGTTCTTTGTTTTGCAAATTCTTTGAGATTTTGATCCCTTGGTAGGAAAGGAGTAAGAATCTTGCATTTTCATGGCAAAACAAGGCTAAATTGATCATATTCAATGACCAAGCATCAAGGAGAGACAAGACTAGAAGGCCTTTGTACATAGCATAGTAGAAGAGCATTGTTGAGAAAAGGGTCCTTGAGTCCCCAAGGAAATCCCCAAGGAATTCATGAAGAAAAGGGAAGAAAAAGAAGAAGGAAAGTTCTTTGAACTACAATCCGAACGGATTGTAGAGAATCCGTCCGTCCTCGCCAATCCGAGCGTCACGCAAAGGAATCCGCTCGGATTTCCCCTCGCCAATCCGAGCGTCTTGCCCAAGAATCCGCTCGGATCCTTCAGCCCAGATCCGGCCGTCCCGACTCCCATCCGCACGGATCGCAGCACAGCACGTTTTCATTCCTCAAGCATCGATAAGAGAAGCCCTTCTCTCGGATAATCCCGGAGGCTCCTTGCTCAACTTAAAAGTGTAATTACTAGTTTAGCCCTTAGTTAACCCTAATGCATCCTCCCTAATTTTCACTATAAATACCCCATTAGTCTAATTAGAGGAGCATGTTCTTCTTATCAATAATTAGTGTAGTTAATATTAATCAAATCTCTCTTCAATATTGTAATCAAATATTAATCAAGTTTTAATCCAAGTTTTAGTTCTTTAATCTCTCTCTAGTTCTTACTTTATTTTGGGTAATTGAAGATTATTTGGGTTATTATTGGGAGATTGACAACCTCTCAATCTAGGATTCAAGTACTTCTATTATTCTTGCTTTATTATTGGAATCATTAGTAGGTATAATCTCTTAATCCCTTTTTAATTATTGCTAATTACTTTCATTTATTCATCATGTTTCATTATGTTAGTATGATTGACAACCTTTCTAGCATGATCAATATGATAAT
This sequence comes from Silene latifolia, assembly GCF_048544455.1. Classification (NCBI taxonomy): domain Eukaryota; kingdom Viridiplantae; phylum Streptophyta; class Magnoliopsida; order Caryophyllales; family Caryophyllaceae; genus Silene; species Silene latifolia. Next base: position 218,248,825 of record NC_133537.1, on the reverse strand, counting down.
GAGTGAGTAGTCTCTTAGCTAGGGTTTAATGGGTGATTAGGGGAAACCAACATGGGGAATGATTCATGCTTAAATTAATATGCTTCCATATCTTATTTGCTTGCTTGTTTTGATCTTAATACATGCACATGTTATATTTGATGAAATGCTAAGCCTATGAATCCTTGCATTTACTATCATCTTCTATCCTTTCAACTTGACTTGTAAGACATAACCCAACTCGAGTCTTGTTAGACCATGCATGTGTTAAGTAGGGAAGATTAAGTCGACTTGTAGGTGTTGTACAATCCAAGAGATTCGGCTCCGGGACCCAAACTTTCCTAGGATTGTAAGATATAACCCAACTCAATCCATCACAACAATAATTGCTTGCTTATAATTTGAGAACATGTTTGTATGATCATATCCCATGATTCCCCTATGAACCCATGACACCCTAGTGCTTTTAATCAATTGTTTACACCCCTTATTTTATTTACCTTGTTAGTTTATTTTCATTGCTATCTTAGTTTAGTAACCTTATACATCAACCCCATTTGTGACACCCCTAGACACCACTAGTTACAATAGAATCTTCATTTCAATACCCGTCCCTTGGGATCCGACCTTTACTTGCCTCTTTACTAATTGTAGAGTTGTTTGTGAAGTATAAATTGTGTTTTGTATCGACCATTGACCAACGACCACATATGCTTAATTGTGAACACGAAATGGCTCCGATCATCGAGTCAAAGCAAACGTACTTATGGGTCTTTACTTATGAGTCGTCTCACCACGAGACCCGTCCAATGGCGTCACGCCGTCATGTTGGACTCGTGTTAAAGGTTCGGTCAAACACCGTCACGTCATAAATCGAGTCAGCACCGAGGGACCACACACGGTCACCCCGTCTTGTTGAGTCGATCTTTGACTCGTCCTTTGTGTGGTCTGCTTTCAGTCTTGGAACCGTGTCTGATTGAGTTGTAATATGAGCCGTTTTTCTGCCTCAGAGCCATGGCCCCGTCTTCAACTTCGTCTGTCAACCACAACAACAATGATAACAACATAGATGTCACAACTGATCAGCTAGCCAGCCTGCTTACCGCTCTTAAGGTCACTCTGGATCGCGTCGAGACCCGTATCGACGCCCTCGAGAACACGGAAATTGGGGAACATAATACCCCACCTCTCACTGAAACTGAGAAGAGGCTGAAACTCTTGGAAGAACAGCTCCTAGCCCGGGGCAACAATATCCACCTTGAGAACAACCGAAGGTTCGAACCTGTTGGGGACCAGTTACCTGACAACTTCACCTTGACTGATGTGCCCAAGTTCAAGGGAGTGGAGGACCCACTCAACCACATCCGTGCTTTCAAAGACTACATGGCCATTAAAGGGGTCAAACAAGAGCTCTATACTCGGATCTTCCCATCCTCTCTGGAACCGATTCCTCGCCAATGGTACTACTCCTTGGACCCGAAAAACCTTACCACTTGGGATGAGATCGCAGTTGAGTTTGCCAAGTAGTATGCCGACAACGTCGAGAACCAGGCCAACAACCGATTGGGCCCACCCTGGATCCGGCCGACGCCAAGAAATCCCGATTTTGGAACCCCAACGCCTACTGCCAGTATCATCGAGGGAAAGGGCATGATACCGAAAATTGCTTCAAACTCAAGCACCTCATTCAGGACATGATTGAGAAGGGAGATTTGCCTATACCCGCACCAACTAAACCGAACAACAAAACAAATCCCTTGGGAATTCACGCCATCTCCGACGATGAGCCGACCTTAGACTGCTCTCATCTCATCTTGCCGATTGACGACGAGGTGAATGTTCTGGAAAATGATCCTTCAGACGGAGTGTTCGTGTTCAATGCTGCCACCATGCTCACTATGTTTCAGCAAGTGGAAGAGGCCATAGCCAGCCTCTCTGAGAGAATCACCCGACTCGACGACGCCTACCGTCGACTCATCTTCAATCCCCCAACACCGCGTCCGAGGGAGAATTCCCCAAGCATTCAAAACTACCCACCCCAGGATGGATTGCTCCCACGACCATTCTGGCACAGGCCTCACGAAAATAACTACCCGCAAAATAACTACCCTCAAAATAACTACCCCCACAAAAATCGCCCTCACAAAAATATTCCCCACAAGAATTACCCACCGAGGAATATCCCTCTAAGGTATCCTCGCGACCCTGAAATTAACGTCATATGGCGGGATGATGTTGAGGATGTCTATATCCTCCCAGGGAAGGAAAAGCGGACGAAGGAAATCGGACATCTCACCCGGTCCGGACGTCCCTATCAGAATCCGAGCAACTCAACAGCCGTTCCAACAACGAATGACCAAATCATCCCAGAGGTGGACACTCAACCAAAGGCCCCCGAGAACTCAATCCTGAAACAGCTCCAGAAAGCAAAAGCCGAAATCTCAATTTGGCAACTGATCGCAACGTCTTTTGAGCATCGACAAGCCTTGCTGCAGGCCTTGGGAAAGTTAATCGTGCCCTCCACCTCTTCCCCAGAAGAAATAGTGGCACACATGACGAGATACGCCCCTGATCTGAGTAACCCGGTCGTCTTCTCCGACGAGGACATTCCCCTATTCGGAGCCAATCATAACTTGGCCCTGTATATCACCGTACAATGCCTCCAAAAGAATATACCAATGGTCCTCGTGGATGATGGTTCCGCCATGAATGTCATTCCTCTCAAAACTGCCCACAGGCTGGGTATCAAGGAATCTAATTTAATCCCAACGAATCAAGGAGTACGCGCCTACGACGGCACTCGTCGCAAGGTCGTCGGGCTAGTCACTTTGACCGTCGTAATCGGGCCATTAGAAAGACAAACCAGTTTTCAAGTGGTCGACATCGACGCGTCCTTCAACATGCTCTTGGGACGCCCCTGGATTCACGCCGTCAAGGTGGTCACATCAACGCTCCACCAAAAGATCAGGGTCCCCTTCAACGGGAAAACGATCACGATCCCCGCTTCCCCAATCAAAGCAGTCATGAGAAGAGGGGTAGCCTCCCAAGCCATTGAGGAGGACGACAATGAAATGTGGGGTTTCCAAGCCGTGAACGCCATAACTGATGAATCGGCAACCTCTGAGTGTGACCCGTTCACCAACCTCACGATCAACCGTATCATGATGCGTCAAGGATATTTCCGGGGTTTGCCGCTCAATCCACTAAAGGACCCATTGCCTCCCTTGAAATAGGCTAAGGTCCCCAACATTCCCTTTGGGCTGGGATACGAACCTACTGACGAAGATATCCAGGAGATGAACCTCCTTATCCGAAAACGCAAGAAGCACGGAGTCATCCTCCGTTCATACCACCTGACTCTCAACGGATACTTTGTCCCCGAGGGAGAGTCTGAACTCTACCACGGCTTTCCAGAGCCAATCTATGACTCTGTGGCAAAGGCTAGATACCCGGGAGTGGAAGTCTTCCAGGACTGCTAATTTATCCCTGACAACATCGAAGCTGCATCAACTGAGTCCAAGCCGTCACCATGTCTTGACGGACAAGCTGTCACACTCCTATTTGGGGAAGATAACGTCAAGCACCTCGACTATGAGGACATTATCAACATCACCCTGAAAGACAACCAATTTGATCCAACCGCCTTGATCTCCGATACTGACCCGGAGAAAGCTACCCAGGGCTGGAGGAAGACCATCAAATGGACCAATCGTCAAGGCCGCATTCTCAAGATAACAACTGGAGAAGGCCCTATGTTCAAAAAGGGAAGTGAAGAAGGATCTGAGTCTGAGTCTGAGTTGGAGTCAGAGTCTGTCATAGCTCCTAACACTCCTGATGTCCCAGTCAAGGTCCCCTTCCCACTATTTTATAACAAAGTCGTGGCTGATTTAGAGGCTGAGTCAACTAAGGTCACCCCCACTCCCATGAATGGTGACAACCTGGAGCCTGTTCCAGGGGCCACTTCCTCTGTTGTGTCGCCTCTGACTGACCACGAGATGTCTGTCCTTTCCGAGCTATTCGCTCGTGTCAACTTAATGAACGCTAAGTTTGCTTATGACTCGTCTCAATTTAACTATAATGCCATTCTGAATGATTATGAGGAATTTGACTTGAGTGACTACCCACCTCACCTAGCCAAAGAACTTGACAAACGGGAAACCAGAACCCTCATCATTGAGGAAACCGAGCCTATTAACGTAGGGACCGACAACAGACCTCAAGAACTTAGGATAGGGACAACCCTGGACCCCTCGGAAAGACAACAGTTCATTGACCTCCTCCACGAATACAAGGATGTATTCGCCTGGTCTTACAGAGATATGCCTGGGATTGACAGAGAAATTGCAGAGCACCGGATACCCATTAAACCCGGGGCTAAGCCTGTGAAACAGAAGCTACGCCGGATGCGTCCTGAGTGGGCCCTAAAAATCAAGGAAGAGGTGGACAAACAGTTCAAGGCTGGGTTCATCAAAGTGTCTGGATACTCGGATTGGGTGGCCAACATTGTGCCGGTACCAAAGAAAGACGGGAGAATTCGGGTTTGCGTCGACTTCAGGGATCTGAACAAGGCAAGCCCAAATGACGACTTCCCTTTGCCACATGTTGACATTCTGGTGGACAACACTGCCGAACATGCTCTCCTATCATTCATGGACGGGTATGCCGGGTACAACCAGATTAAAATGGCTGAGGAAGAAATGCACAAAACTGCGTTCACTACACAGTGGGGTACATATTGCTACACGGTCATGCCTTTCGGCCTCATCAACGCCGGGGCAACCTATCAGAGAACCGCTACCACTCTCCTACATTATATGATGCACAAGGAGGTGGAGGTATATGTCGATGACATGATCGTCAAATCGAAAGAACGGGACGGCCACATCAATACCCTCCGGAAATTCTTCGCTCGTCTGCGGAAATATAACATGAGACTAAGTCCTCAGAAGTGTGCGTTTGGGGTCACCTCCGGTAAACTCTTGGGACATGTCGTCAGCAAAGAGGCATTGAGATTGATCCAACCAAAATCAAAGCCCTTCAACAAATGCCTCGGCCTAGGAACGAGAAGGAGATTCGGGGATTTCTCGGTCAGGTCCAATACATCAGCCGGTTCATTGCCAAGCTCACTATGATCTGTGAACCGATATTCAAGAAGCTTCGCGCCTCCGATCATACCGATTGGGACGACGACTGTCAGAAAGCCTTCGATAGGATAAAAGAAATCCTATCCAAACCTCCTGTCCTCATGCCACCTCAGCCAGGGATTCCTCTATCCCTATACCTGACTGTTACCGACACAGCCATGGGAGAAATGCTAGCGCAAACAGTTGGCAACGAGGAGCGAGCCATCTACTACATCAGCAAAAAGTTCATTGAGTACGAGACGAGGTATACCCTGAGGGGTAATATCCGTATAATACCCTTAAATTATAGGACTATAACGTAAATTTAATATGCAATTTATTGTCATAAACGAAAACAACAATGAAACGATAAAGATTAAGAATCAACCTCGGGTCCTTTGTAGTGCGGCGTAATGAACAGAAATCAAAGTAGATTTCCTCCTAATCGTTGCACCCAAGACCGTCTGAGACTATGCCCTTGTGCTAGAAATGTGTTCTCTAATTGCCTTGCAATATTGAGAGAACTTGATGTGAGTTTTCTTTAGATGTGAGATCTGAATTTTGAGAGAGAATTTTTCTCAAAACCCTAATTTTGTTTTGCAAATGAATTAGATTACAAAAGGAGAGAAGGCTCTCCTTTTGTTCTCTAGCATTCGGCCAAACCGAGCTCATCATGGGGAAGTGGGCTTCCACTTCCTCTTAATTTTAACTCGTGGTCCGGTTCGTAAAATGCTAAATGTATATGAGACGGTTTTATTATAAATCGTCATCGGTTATCGGCTATTAATATATCGTCTAGTAACAAGGATTAGCCGACATATTAATACATGTCCGACAAAGACAATATTGTATAATTAATTCAATATACATTAATTAAATATAACCGTTTATATTTAATTTACGAATAAACTGTTTAATTCGCCTTAGCCCATTTTATTTAATCCGTATTAAATAAAATATCTCAACATCGCATTTTGACTAATTACTAGTCAAATAACTCGGACTAACTGCTTAGTCAATTATTGGCATCAACATGACTGTATTTTCATACCGTCACATCTCTCAAACGTATCCTATAGGTGTGACTTTTAGGGACCAGTTGATCACCGCCATCTGTATGACAATAACGTCAAACTTATCTAGCAAGCCAACCGTTATTGATAAACGTGGACCAACTGATTATAATACAAAAGTATACCCTTTGATCCTTTTAGAGATTTATAAGTCCTTGCACTAACTGTAAAGGACACCAGCCCCAACATACCCAACTGGAAAAGACATGCCTTGCCCTAGTATGGTCAACAAAGAAGCTGCAGCATTACATGCTCAGCTACTCGGTCCACATCTACTCCAAGATGGACCCGGTTAAATACATCTTTGAAAAACCCGTACTAAATGGAAAGCTGTCTAGATGGACACTCATGCAGTCCGAATTTGATCTCAAGTTTGTGCCCCTCAAGGTTATCAAGGGAAGAGCAGTTGCCGATTTCCTAGCAGAAAATCCCGTCAACGAGGATCCAACGACCGACACATGGTCACTTCCTGACGAAGACATCCTTTGTGCCGAGTCCGATGCATGGGACCTATACTTTGATGGTGCATCTAATCTGAGAGGCTTTGGGGTAGGAATCCTTCTAATTTCACCAGAGGGAGAACATGTTCCGATCTCGGTCAAGCTAGACTTCGCCGTCACCAACAACGCTGCTGAATATGAAGCATGTCTCATCGGCCTACAAGCAGCCATCACACTTGGCATCAAGAGACTGAGGGTCCATGGCGATTCCTCACTCATCATCAATCAAGTATCCGAATCATGGAAAATACGATCTGACAGCTTAGCTCCCTACTGAGCAAAGATTAATCAAGAGGCCGAATTCTTCGACCAAGTCGACTACTTCCACTTGCCGCGAGAGGAAAATCAATTTGCTGATGCCCTGGCAAAACTTGCCGCGCTCGTCAACATACCTGACGACATGACATCGATGCCCCTATGTGTCAAGAGACGGAGCGAGTCAGCTCACATCTGTGCCATTATCGACGACGAGGAAAGCCATGATGAACCTTGGTACCAAGCCATCCTCAATTACAAAATCAAAAACGAATTTCCTCCCAACTCTGATCAAAGAGGACAAAGAGCCATCCGTTTACTTGCATCACAATTCGTGATAAACCAAAATCAACTCTACAAAAGAACACCTCAAGGAATTCTCCTCCTTTGCATTGACCATCACAAAGCCAAGAAGGTCATGGGAGAGGTTCACGACGGAGAATGTGGCCCTCACATGAGTGCAATGATGCTTACATGGAAAATCATGCGGCTAGGTTACTACTAGACAACCATAGAAGCTGATTGTCGTAACTACGTCAAACATTGCCACAATTGCCAAATCTTCGCCAACATACAACACATACCACCATCCCTTTTATACACCATGACGTCACCCTGACCTTTCTCAACCTGGGGCATCGACATCATCGGGCAAGTCAACCTGATAGGCACCAAGGGGCATTGCTTCATCCTCGTCGCCATCGACTACTTTACCAAATGGGTAGAAGCATAGTCATATGCAGTCTTGACCGCAAAACAAGTGGCCAAGTTCATTCAAAACAACATCATCTGCCGATACGGGGTACCCCATGAAATCATCAGCGATCAAGGCTCTCACTTCCGGGCGGAAACTCAAGCCTTGCTGGACAAATACAAGATCAAGCGACGTCGATCATCCCCCTACCGCCCCCAAACCAACGGAGTGGTGGAGGCAGCAAACAAAACTCTTGTCACCATTATCAAGAAAATGCAAGACAACTACCGCGATTGGCCGAGCAAACTCCCATTCGCACTCTGGGGATACCGAACCTCCATCCGAGCACCGACAGGCGCCACACCCTTCTACCTAGCATACGGTATGGAGGCGGTTCAACCGGTAGAGTTAGAGGTCCCTTCTCTACGCATCATACTGGAGAGTCAAGTCCCTGAGGCGGAATGGACCCGTCGAAGGAACGAACAACTCGCTCTTCTAGACGAACGGCGACTCAACGCCTTGCACAACGTTCAAGCTATACCAACGACGTATACAACGGGCATTCAAAAAGAAGGTTAAACTCAGAAGCAACCAGGAGGGCGACTTGGTCCTCAAGTCAGTTCGAGCACCATTACCCTTCGATCCGAGGGGAAAATTCAAACCCAACTGGGCCGGGCCATACCTGGTCAAGAAAATACTTTAGAGGGGCGCAGTGAGACTGAGTGACCTAGACGGGGAGGACTTTACAAACCCGACCAACCTAGACCAACTCAAGAAATACTACTCTTGAACCCTATCAACCAACAACCTAGCCTAGTTTTACAACTAGCATCGACCTCAACCCTTTTCAAGTCATGTTCCTCAATACGTTCTGATTTGAAATTGCATGTTTTATCGAGTCTAAGCTGCGGCACCTTGCCCGTTTCGAATGTCCTTTGATCCGTCAAAGGCAACGTCCATTTGCACTACAAAAAACCAAACCCCCTGAACTACGAGCATGGTTTGATTTTACCTCTTTAGGTGGATACGTAGGCAGTCCCTCTTATGCCTGAGGGATACAACCACAAAACTCATTTAATTCACAAAACATTTCGAACTACGATCACGGTTTGATTTCACCTCTCCAGGTGAGTACGTAAGCAGTCCTTTCTTACACAAGAAGGATACAACCATTCCCACAATCAAAAAAACATACCAAAAAAAAGAGAAAGGGAAAACCATTCCCTTTCCCACAAAAATACAAAAATGAGCCTTTCTCCCTTTCCACAAAATACCACTTTCCCAAGTGCAAATGTTTAGGACGATTCAAATCGAATTGCCTTTACCAATGGATGGAAGAAATAAGCGTTCACAACTTTTTGACACGAGTAATCCTCTTATTTAATTAATAATGGGAGGGATTACAATTTCAACAATAAATAAAGCTCGACGAGTCTACAACTTGTTAAAGCTAAGGTGTCAACTAACACACCACACATAATAAAACTAGCACAAAACACACAACAACTAGCTAGTACAACATAATAAAAACTCACAACAATAATACAACATAGTAATAAAGTGGGTAATGGAGGTCTTCACTCTTCCATTCTACCCTTGCCTTTTCCCTCGGGGTACATCTTCCCCTTGTTCTTCTTGTTGACCCACCTAGCATGGACTTCTTCCTCGGAACGGATCCTCAACGGATCTAAGACGGCGACGGCCTCCGGTCTAGCACAAGACCCCATATTCGACCCAAGACGAGCCAATGCACGGCCCACCATATTCTTGGGGCCGGAACTCCTCCTCTTTGGTGGCCTCATCACATCGGGGGTAGCTCCGTCAACATACTCCTCAAAGAAGGCACGGTTGGCCTTGCCAACCTCTCGGTACATCAAATCGACAACCTCGTCCTTACGGAATTTGGATCTCTTTTCCAAGGACGGAGCACGTGACCACTTGACATAAGCATGAGTCACCCATGTCGTGGCAACGGGGTTTGGTACCTCCCAAAGCGGCCGAGTGGCCCACCATCTTTCAATGAACTCCACAAGCTCGGAGTTCCGGAAAACATTCTCTTGGACAAGAATATCTTGAGCGGGCACCTTTTGTTGACGCCCCAGTTGCCTCATGAGCCTTTCGGGATAAATGAAAGAAATAACCTTCAAGCCCACCACCATCAAAGAACGAGGACTAGCACCCGAATCGGGCAACCCCGTAAAGGACCTCAAGTGTCACCACGGCACCACCCAACGGATATGAGGACCACCCTCCTCCACCAATCTTGCGGCCCAATAGGCCTCGGTGGAAGCAAAACTATCCGGGCACAACTTCTTCCTCATGGTAAGGTGACGGAAGGAATAAGAAGAAGAATCAACCGGAGGCTCTACATACCTTAGCCTCTCCAATAGCCACACTTGGAGGATCCTTGGCGATCCGAAAGAGGGAGCTTCTCCACAAGAGCCTTCCTTGTCCAAAGCTTGGATAATCTCTCCAAGCACCAACCATGATGGATCTCTACCATGCTCCATTTGCTCAATCACATGGATAAGGGTCATGCTACCATGGCATCTTGGCCCCTCCTTCTTCAAGACATCGACGAAGAGGTACACATGGACAAGGCAAAATGCAAGAGCCCTTCTCCTAGCCACCTCCGAGACATTAGCATCTAATCGGTTTGAAAAGATGTTAATAAGAGCCAACATATCCACACCATGCGGAGCAAGAAGAAAGTTGACTTGGCTTGTTGACAAGCCCAACATGGAACGGAATTTCTCCTTGTAGCACAACCGAGTCGGAGGAAGCACCGGAACACAACCCGACCACCCACCAATGGCTCCAATTTCTTTGGCAAGAGGACAAAGCTCGCCTTTCGGGAAAACGAAAACATGATGTTTCGAATCCCAAAACCGAGAACATGCTTCAAGAAACGAAGGTTGCACCTTGACTTGACGAAGCACCAACAATTGACCAACTCCCATGCAATCGAGTTGATACTTCTCGGGAGGCGACAAATCCCGACACCATTGTCGCAATGCATTCTAAAAAGCATCCATGAAATATTTTTGTGGAAGAAGAAGAGGTTTTGTGCAGATGTTTTTGTGTTTCGGATGATGAAACAATGAAGCGCAAACGTCCCTATTTATATAAAATGATCAGCGCATTTTTCAGAAAAAGAGGAGAGCTGGCTTACATCGCCAAGCTGCTCGCGCCTCTTTGAGGCTTTCCCAGGATTCCCGCTGTTGACTTGTCTCGTTCAACATGTGTTTTCTCCTGACACCTCAAACCTCCCGCCAGGAACCTCGCGCCTCTTCGGGATGATTCAGGAAATTGTGTTTCCTCACACTCACATTTCCTTGTTTTCGCGTTTTACGAAATCCGACACGGTTTCCATGACGCAGTTTTAAAACATACGGATTTTTCTTTCTTTTTTTTAAGGGGGGAAGGGCTAGTCGCCTCGATCCGCGATGGATCGTTTCCATGTCAGTCGAGTTCCGAAAAGTTTTCGCTTATTTTCGCAATTTGCCGGCAAAAACCAAAATCGAAAATTGATAACACGACATCAATTTTCCTCAAAAACTCAAGCACTCACAAATTCAAGTCTTGACATCAAAAATCAAACATACTCGCAAAAATCCTTTACTAAAATTCTTTCCTGACGGTCTGAGTTTGATTTTTTCGAGTCAATTTTCAAAAATTTCGATGCAATTTAATTCACGACACGAGTTAATTGCTCAAATTTTCAAATCAATTTCTTTTCCAATTCCAAACGTGACGACTTGTCACGGAATTTTCAAAAATCGTTTCAAAATTTCAAATTTTAACTTCAAGTCATCTTGGTTAATTTTTGTTTTTTCAATCAAATGCTTCTACGTGTCTGCGTTTTTGCGTATGTGCTATCTGTTGCCTGTTTTTACAGCTAACGATGCAGGAACTAGTGCAAAGCAAAAGGAGAATCAACAGCCGACAGTGCTCCTCCGAAACACAACACAAAAAAGCCGAAAATCACAAGATAAACCACAATCCAAAAACACATATATACAAACCGCCTTACGCAAAATACATCGACAAACGTCTATCATAAAGACACTGGCCTAAAACAAACGTCTATCATACAGACACTGGCCTAAAACAAACATCAATCATACAGACACTGGCCTAAAACAAACGTCTATCATACAGACACTGGCCTAAAACAAACGTCTATCATAAAGACACTGGCCTAAAACAAACGTCTATCATACAGACACTGGCCTAAAACAAGGGACTGGGGGCTATCCGCCACCTACCGAACTAAGCACTCTCTATCCGTTAACAGGGGAAACAGAGGAGCAACAGCGAAAGCAGAGGAGGTTACCATGACGATAACCCTCCGCTCCTGCTCCATGACAAAAAAGAAGACAGTGTCTTCCAGACTTCGGATGATGAGGAGGCCAAGAACCATGATGCGATGCAACATTTCGATCATCGAACCCCACTCATCGACCACCCCGTTCTATGAGCCACAACGAAAATGACAAACCGGCCATATCAGCCGCCTATCCTCCTCTACGGAAGCATCCTCCACCACCGCCTTGAATACGGCAGCCTCCTCGGCAGCTACAGCCCCTCCGGGATCGACTTCCTCCTCGAAAGGCTCAACGACGGGCCCCATAGGTCCCAAACAATACCCTGTGATAAAAAAAACAGCAAACAAAAAACGTCAGCCGAAATTTTGGCATTACGACGGCATGAAATGGATAAATCCAAAAACAAAAAAACACAACCTGCAATACAAAAACAAGGGGCGATCCCGCCTCAAACCAATCACAAAAAAAAACACAAAAACGACTCGCCCCTCTTTTCAAGCAAAAGATGAGTCAAAACCACAAAAACGGCACTTCAAGACCCATACGAGGTCTGCCAACAACCCAAAATACATTCCCGACACAATGGGGATTTTACATTCCCGACACAATGGGGATTTTTCTACGGTTCAAAAAGGCAATTCATACGCTAATTTTAGCCCAAACCGGTCAAAAATCCAAAAGCGGCCGCAGAAAGGCAAACGTGATTCTATCACGCCTCAAGGTGACCTAAGATACCAATGAGGTCCATTTCAAGGCAAACTGACTCAATTCAAGCTCAAACAGGCGCATATTTTGTCTGACGTAAGACCGTGGCAAAAGGCAAATGTCCAATTTTGCCCACAAACATCCAACAAAGGTCTTTAGATGGCAAATACGGGTTTTCCCAACTACAATGCAACCTAGTGGGACCCACTACCTAAGAAAATAAACTTGGCATTGTGAAATGAGACGGTTTCTCGCCTCATTCACGTTTTTCGAGCATAGGGAGCGGGAACGGGGACCAAAATGCAAACTAAAAGCACCCCTATACTCCTAAACAGGTCTCTAACCTAATGCAAACATCAATTTCACTCGAAATCGGCTCAATCAAAAACGCCCAATTCGATTTTTTAGGGCAAAATTCGCCCTAATTCAATCAAGCTAACAATCAACAAATTTGAAAGGATTCAAGAGGAAATACATACCTTTAGATGACATTTGTTGGCGATGGCACAAGTGAAAGCACGCAAGAAGGTCCTTCAATGGCGATTTTTCGAGATTTTTGAGGTTGAAGATGAATAATCATCCGCAGCTCAACCTCGCGTCTTTTTAACAGAAAAAAGGGAAGCCGGCTTCTATCGCCAGATGGCTCGCGCCTAAACCAGGCCTCCCCTTTGCTTTTTCAGCGAAATTTGGGCTTTAGCCCAATTTCCCATAACAAACTCCAAAGTTTTCGTTGACGATATTGAATGTCGTCATTTTCTCGAAAACAAACAAACCCAAATAGTGAAAATCTAAATTCGCTATTTTCAAAAATTTCAAGCAAACGGCGATCAATACCGCCAACTTCAAAAATAATAGCGAAAACTCAAAATCGCTATTTTCCTCCAACTTCAAAAATAATGGCGAAAATTCAAAAACCGCTATTTCTCCAAATTTTAGACGACGGCAATTAAAACCGTCATTTTCAAAATAGTAGTTGGGATTTGAATTCCACTATTTTCACCACACATGTCAACGGCGGCACATAAACCGTCACTTCAATCAATGGTGAAGATTCCAAATTCACTATTTATTTCAAATGTCGACGACGGCACATAAACCGTCACTTCAATCAATGGTGATGATTCCAAATTCACTATTTCTTTCAAACGTCAACGGCGGCACATAAACCGTAACTTCAAACGCTATAGCAAACTCAAATTTGCTATTTTCCTTCAAAATTAGAACTAACGGCGATCAAAATCGCCACTGCAAATTCAAGCCGACGAATGGTGAAAATTCCAAATTCACTATTCCTTCAAATACCAGCAGGGGGCTTCCTCGCGGAACCCACTCATTCCAAAAATGGTGATAGTGAAAATCCAAATTCACTATTTCCCCAGCGACATCACGAGTTCGCTACTTTCAAAACAAGCCCATTCGACGCGGCTACTCTAATGGTCCATTAACCGACCCCACCAGGGCTGGCGAGCCTTTGTCCGCAACCTTTCAAGGACACATCCGGAAGATGCCTCGGGTACATTTCCTTGTCTCGGCTGGCGAGCCTTACAACGCATCGCGGCTGGCGAGCCCTCCTCACATACGCACCATGGCTGGCGAGCCTTTGTCCGCAACCTTTCAAGGACACATTCCGAGGATGCCTCGGGTACATTTCCTTGTCTCGGCTGGCGAGCCTTACAACGCATCGCGGCTGGCGAGCCCTCCTCACATACGCACCATGGCTGGCGAGCCTTTGTCCGCAACCTTTCAAGGACACCTCCCGAAGATGCCTCGGGTACATTTCCTTGTCTCGGCTGGCGAGCCTTACAACCATCGCGGCTGGCGAGCACTCCTCACATACGCACCATGGCTGGCGAGCCTTTGTCCCCAACCTTTCAAGGACACATCCCGAAGATGCCTCGGGTACATTTCCTTGTCTCGGCTGGCGAGCCTTACTACGCACCATGGCTGGCGAGCCTTTGTCCGCAAACATGCAAGGACATATCCGAAGATGCCTCAGGTATGACTTCTTCTTATGGCTGGTGAGCCTTCGTACATAGTCTAACGGACTTTAAATGACCCGCACGGATAGTCGACAGACTCTAAACTGTTCCCGACGGCAGGTCCTTGACTCGTACCCTCGAGCCGCCTTGGCGTCGCCCTTCCCGATGGCAGGTCCTTGGCCCGAATTCTTTCGAGCTGCCTCGACGTCGCTTGCGTCTCCAGGTTGTAATCTTCGATTGACCTGGGGGCTGTACTTTCACTTTTGCCTGTCTAAGCCTCAGTCAAAGTGGGGGCTCTATAGATATCCAGTATCTGCTGAGACTCCAACAAACACCCGATGATTATTGGACTACAACATGCTTTAGAATCGCGGCGTTTGATCGACAGTTTGTGTACAACTTTACGTCAGAAAACTTAAAACGATTTCGAAAATAAAACATTTCAAAACATTTCAAAAATACCAGGAGTGTTTAATGCACGGCGACGGGGTCGCAATGACACTAACTAGAGTCAAAACCGACACCGGACCAAAAACCGACTCGAAAATTCAAATCCCGACTCCAACAAGGAGTCAAACCGAGTCAACCACAAAAACAAAATATATCAAAGCCTTCTATCCTAAGTTTTCCCGGATTCATGTTGGTCAAGTACCAAACATGTGACTACAAAACCTAGGATAGAACAAATCATGATTGCGTTTGTTGTGAAAGAGACAACACAGCTCGAAGACCCGCGACGTGGCTCGCGCCTCTTTGAGCAGCCGAGGTGGCCACGTCGCTCAAAACTCACACAACCACTCATTCTCCTATAAATACCCCTCAAATGCCACCCATTTGAGAGTTACGCGAGTGTCTGCTCCCCTCTTTTCTCCCTTAAAATTCTCGACTCGACTTCTAAAGTCACAATCCGACGCGTATTTACGACCTACCGATCGTAAACACGAGCCTTACACATTGTTTGGTACCGTCATCGTGCATTAAACCACTTGACCTACCACTTCGACCACTACACCATCACTAAACTTTTAAAACACTCTTTTACTTACCAAAACGGTTTTAAACCGAGTTTTTTACGATCAAACAAGTTGTTACACTTACGTCGGTCACTCGCCATAACCAAACATGTAAGTATGAGGGTGTAAAATTCCTCTTTCATTATGTTTTCATTTGCTTCATGACTCTAACATGCTAAAACATGCATAACATGAACCAAAACATTGAATAAACGAGCCAAAACTGATTTTTGGTCTGAGGCAGAAGCCCCTTAGGTCGCCAACAGGATCGCGCCTAAATGGGGTATTCAGACCAAAGATCAACCGTGTTTGTTCTC
Organism: Silene latifolia; assembly: GCF_048544455.1. Lineage (NCBI taxonomy): Eukaryota > Viridiplantae > Streptophyta > Magnoliopsida > Caryophyllales > Caryophyllaceae > Silene > Silene latifolia. The sequence goes on along the minus strand of NC_133537.1, from coordinate 218,232,859 downwards.
GTCATTTCCCTTAATCCATTTTTCATATTTGTAATCGGTTTTTACCATTTCATGTATTTTCGAAACCTTTTTGTTTCATTTCACATGTTTTAACCATAAAACATTTTTCACCCTTGGTTCCTCATACCATGACGGTTAAATCCGTGTTTCGGTGATAATATTTGGTTAATGACATTTAGAAGGTGTTTTAAAGCCTTTTATTTCATTTCCTCACATTTTCAAGCAGGCTTATTAGTCACCAACACAAAATCAACCTTGGTTCTACATACCATGCCGGATTTTAACCCGGGTACGATGACGAGTATCATCTAATTACATTCGAAATGGACTTAAAACAATTAGTCCATAATCATTTTTCAAAACTATTCATGTCAAGTTTGTCAAATCGAACCCGACACCGAATATTGTCAAATAATGACGATTATTCGAGTCTAGTTCTTCAAATCAACAAATGCGGTCTAAACGACCCTTTCAAAATCAAACCGGGTTCAAACACCCATTTTCAACACGTTTTATAACGTTTTCTAAACAGTCAGAACACGGCATACAACCGTTGGCTAACCCGCGCCTCAAGCAGGCTCCTCATTTCTCATTTCCAAAACCAGAGGGAGCCCCCTTACACCGCCAGCTGGCTCGCGCCTCTTATAGCCGTCTGGTACAGGGCCTGTTTCCTTCCAGCATTAGTCTAGGACGATCCCGAGTCCGGTTAACCCGGATATAGGACGGATCAGATGACTATTCAATTATTCAAAACCATATTTGCAAAATGCCTTACTAAGACAAATGGATCATGTTATGCACCCTAATCCTAATACGGTAAATGGATGTTTAATTTCCGTCTTGCATGCAAATCAACCATTAATCCAACTCGACATTATTACTTGATACTTGGATTAAGTGAACCGACTTAGAAAGCTCTCACATGTTAGGTTTAAATCATTGGATGCGCATTCATGCATTTAAACCGTTTTATCAACTTTTGCATTCAACCAACCAAGATCGATCAGTAGAGGCCGCTAAACGCGGGCGGGATTGGGTGTCTAATTAAAGGGCTTCCCAATACGTACCTTCACCTCTTACTCAGAAACTTTGGATAGTGGACGACCTTATCCAGGGCGTACGAGACTCATTCTAGAGATAGGATGCTAAAGAGGGACGATTTCCTTATCTTTAGTACCTATGTCAAACGCTGCTTTGTGCTTCAATTTGACCGAGGTATAAAGTGGATTTTGAACGGGTTCCAGGCATCCCACAAATGCTTGGTGGCGACTCCGAACATCTCTAATCGTTTCGAGACCCTTACCGAGACGAAACCGACCGATCTAAAACGATCCGTCGAAAGCACCTTTACGCCGCCGAGCGTGGCTTTCAACAGACCGCTGCATGCCCACAGATTGGCCTGGCGTGTAGGTGGCCCGCGACTGCGGACCGGTAGGTGGCCCAAAATCCACAGACCGAGACGTGGCCCATGCCCACAACTACCTATGAGAAAAAGGAAGAGGATTACGTTAAGGCTGACTACAAGAAGGCCGAAAAGAATTCTAATGCTATAAGTCTATTGCACAACGACATGACTACTACAGAATTCGATCGTTTCTCTTCGTGCTCAATGGCCAAGGAAATATGGGACGGCCTTGAACTAGCTTATGAAGGTACTTCCATTATTAGGAAACACCGCATAGATCTGTTAATGCAGAAATATGAGCTATTCAGTATGAAGCAAAATGAGTCCTTGGATAGTATGTCCGCACGTTTTTCAAGCATCATAAACGAATTGAAAATCCTAGGAAGAAAGTTCAATACCGAGGACATTGCAAGAAAGGTTCTTAGGAGCCTAACTAAAAAGTGGCATGCCAAAGTCACAGCAATGGACGAATCGAGATATCTTGAGAACATATCCTATCAAGAACTCATTGGTGCTATCATGGCCCATGAACTCACTCTAAATGCTGATGAAGCAGAACCGAGTAGAGGCAAAAGTATAGCCTTAAAAAGCGAAGATGTTAGCTCCGACATAGAAGATGAAATCGTATTGTCCGCACATCGCTTTAAAAATAGAATCTTTCGAAACAAGCAAGCAAAATATTCTTCTAACAACAAGTCCTTTAACAAGAAAGCAACAGAATCAAAATCGTCATTTGCTAACAGAGGTTGCTTCAAGTGTGGAGAATCTGATCATATGATCAAGGATTATCCAACTTGGGAGAAAATTAAAGACAAGGCAAAATGTGAGAAGACAAAGAAGGAGTTCAAACAAGTAATGATAGCTTCGTGTTGGGGAGATCTTGACTCAGAAGATGATGAAGGATCTGAGGAAGATGAAGTAGCAAATCTTTGTCTCAGCAGCGTCAGTCTTGACCTAATTTCTGACAGCGACGAGGATAGCACGGATTCTCACTCAAACTATTGTGAAGATGACGATAATGAGGTTAGTTATCTTGAACTCAAAAAACGTGTTAAGAAACTATCTAAAAATGCCCTAATTGAATTTTTTGAGCAATCCCTTGATAAATGTCATGAACAGGATATGGAACTTAAGGATCTAAAAGAATAGATTCTTTATATTACTGAGAAGAATCACATTCTAAAGGCAAAAGCTAAGAAGTTGAAATCTAAAGTTAAAGCTGATAAAGCTACAACATTAGATATTGCTAATGCTGAAAAGAAGGAATTAGAATCTAAAGTTATGGCTAATGAAGCTATAACTTCACATCTAAAGCTTAATATTAAGCACTTTCAAGCCAAAGTTATAGCTAGTGAAGCTATAACTTTAGAACTTAGAAAAGCCAAAGAACTTTTAGAAACTAAAATCACATCTAATGAAGCAGTGATTTTAGACCAAAAGAAAGAAATATATTCTCTCATAGAGCAATTGAAGAAATCTAAATCTGGCATTATTAATGTGATTAAACAACACTCGGATGTTGTACTTATTGTTAACAAAAGGTTCCAAGACTTTCATGATAATTTCAAGAAGGATAATGACGTAAATCACACGAAATGTCATGAAGAGATTAAAACCCCTAAAGGACTTACTCCTACACGCAAGAAAAGTCCATGACAAGTGGGAATGTAGCGCAAAACTCCTAAACTTCCGAACTGAACAATCTGACAATAATATGAAGATGGGCTTAGGACACGAGTGCTACAGCCGTAGAGATCACTATAAATGCAAATCAACACCTTCTAAGTACGATTTCAAAAAAAGAAAATACGCTGATCATCCTGAATATTTGATTTGCAATTATTGTGGTCATACAGGTCACATCCAAGACAATTGTGTCAAACGAGCTCATGATATACGGAAGAATACCGATTTTGCTAAAACGGTTGACACAACAGTCGAGGATGATGAATCCCCCATAGATGAACCTAACGAAGAGAGAAATAATAACTTTCGTTGGTTCTACGACATGGCATTCGATTACACCAAAAAGCCTAGCACTTCACAAACTCCTTGTCAACCCAAACAAAGTAAACCTAAACACAAGGAGACCAGATATGTGAAACCCAGGGAATCCCCTAGATCTAGAACTCCTCCTAAACAAAACTACCCAAAGTTTAGAAACACGACTGTAAGACAAGTTTGGGTACGAAAGGATTTAGTATATAGGGTAACTAACCATAAAGGACCCAACTTAGCTTGGGTACCTAAAACCTGTATCTAATCCTTTTACAGGTGAAAGTGAAAGAAAACAATCAATGGAATCTTGACAGTGGATGCTCAAGACACATGACTGAAGATAAGAATTTGTTTCTTTCACTCAAACCATTCAATGGAGGGAAGGTGACTTTTGGGGATAATAAGAAGGGCAAAGTGATTGGTGTGGGCAAAATTGGAATTTCTAAATCACACGCAATCAGTGATGTTTATCTAGTGGATGGTCTCAACCATAATCTACTTAGCATATCTCAACTATGCGACAAAGGTAACAAGGTTGTTTTTCATACAGATGTTTGTCGTATTATAATTGAAGGTACAAGTAAAATTATTCTTGAAGGCCATAGGAAAAGGAATGTGTATATGGTAGATTTAAATGTTGTGCCTACTAACTCTTTCTCGTGCATAAAAGTTACACTTGATGATCCTTGCTTGTGGCACAAGTGTTTTGGACACATTAGTTCACCTATCTTGAATAAACTCAAGAGATGGGACTTGGTTGAAGGACTACCTAAAATCAGGTTCGATCAATATAAGATGTGTGACACTTGTGCTCGATGCAAACATGTGAGATCGTCGTTCAAGCCTAAAAGAGTGGTAAGCACGAATCAAGCTTTGGAATTAATACATATGGACTTGTGTGGTCCCATGAAGGTAAGGAGTAGAGGAGGATCCAGGTATGTCTTTATCCTCGTAGATGACTACTCAAGGTATGTATGGCCTATCTTCCTTCATTCAAAAGATGAGACTTTTGATGAATTCGTTTGTCTTATGAAACTTGTTCAAAATAAATATAAGACTAACCTTGTTTCTATACGTATGGATCATGGCACCGAATTTGACAATCAAGCCTTTATAGAATATTGTAGAGTTAATGGTGTAGGACATAACTTTTATGCACCACGAACTCCTCAACAAAACGGTGTCGTTGAACGTATGAATAGAACACTAGAATATATGGCACGTAAAATGCTCTTATGTAGTGGTCTACCACGTAATTTTTGGGCTGAAGCCATTAGTACTTCATGTTATATTCATAATCGTGCTATGATAAGACCAATCCTAAAGAAAACCCCTTATGAACTTCTAAGAGGTCGCAAACCTAATATCTCTCATCTTTGTTGTTTTGGGAGTAAGTGTTTTGTTCATAACAATGGTAAAAATAGGTTAAGTAAATTCGATCCTAGAAGTGATGAGGCTATTTTTATAGGTTATTCAGATCATAGCAAGGCTTATAAGGTCTTCAATAAAAGCACTCTCTGTATTGAAGAAAGTATCCACGTTATTTTTGATGAAAATAACGTGTTTGATAAGCCCTTACAGGATGAGGAAGAAGACATGGATGAACCTGATTTTCGTCTTTCTAGAGATGATCCACCAGAATTGGAAACTGGGGATAATGAGATTGAAGGAATAAATGATGATCTTGATCATTCTTCAAAAGACAAAAAGAAGAAAACTAAAGTTATAGTTGATGATACTATAACATTGTCTCAAGATAAGGATTCCCAATCCAATGTTATAGATGATGTTACTATAACATTGAATCCAAATCAAGGTAATGAGTCGGAAGTTATACCCGACTCTACTACAACACCTGGATTAGATTCAGGGGGAATGTCCTTGAATTCTGGGCCAAATGAAGTTGGATCAAGTTCAAATGCTGAAGAACCAAGTACTTCAACGAAATGGAAATATAAGAGTTCATACCCTATGGAAAGTATTCTTGGTAATATTAAGAAGGGTGTTCAAACGCGACGATCCTTGAACAATTTGTGTTCCTTCTACCCGTTTTTATCCACAACTGAACCAACTAATATCAAGGAAGCTCTCGTAGAATCAGATTGGATTATTGCTATGCAAGAAGAGCTTCAACAATTCGAACGGAACAAAGTTTGGCACTTAGTTCCTAGACCCAAGGATCGATCTGTAATTGAAACCAGATGGGTGTTTAGAAATAAACTAGATGATGTTGGGTTCATAGTTCGAAATAAGGCAAGATTGGTCGTACAAGGTTATAATAAACAAGAAGGAATAGATTATGATGAAACCATTGCACCTGTTGCCCGTCTCGAAACTATTAAACTTCTGATAGCATTTGCAGCTCATAAAGGAATGAAACTCTTCCAAATGGATGTCAAGACAGCGTTACTAAATGGGTATCTATAGGAAGAATTCTTCGTAGAACAACCTCCTGGATTTAAGGATAGCAAATTTGAAGACCATGTCTTTAAATTAGACAAGGCATTTTATGGATTGAAGCAAGCACTAAGGGCTTGGTATGACAGATTATCAAAATTTCTACTTGACAGTGGATTTAAGAGAGGATCTGTTGATAAAACCTAATTCCTAAAATCCGAGGGAACTGACCTTTTGGTTATCCAAATCTACGTCGACGATATCATTTTTGGATCAACAAACCGCAATCTGTGCAAGTATTTTTCGGAGTTGATCACTTCCGAATTTGAGATGAGCATGATGGGAGAATTGAAATTCTTCCTAGGTCTGCAAATTCAACAAACTGAGGAAGGAATCAAAATTCATCAACAGAAATATATTAAGGAATTAATTCGAAAATTTGGAATGGAAAATTCCCATGCTATGTCTACTCCAATGGTCGCAGACAAGAAATTAACTTTAGATGAAGACGGTAAGTCAGTTGATGAAACAACTTACCGAGGAATGATTGGGTCATTGCTATATCTAATTGCAAGTAGACCAGATATCATGTTTAGCGTATGCGTTTATGCGAGATATCAATCATCTCCCAAAGAATCGCATATGACGACCGTAAAGAGAATTTTACGATATCTTATTGGAACGGCCAAACTGTATCTATGGTATCCGATAGAATGCAATTTCGACCATGTTGGATATTCAGATGCCGATTACGCAGGATGCTCCCTAGACAGGAAAAGTACGTCAGGTGTTGCCACATTTGTTGGACCTTGCATTATCACATGGGGTTCAAAGAAGCAGAATTCAGTTGCCCTTTCAACAGCAGAAGCCAAATATATTGCAGCAGGACTGGTATGTACTCAATTATTGTGGCTTAAGCAACGGTTATTTGATTATGGTGCTAACGCAGGTTGTATTCCTATTTTATGTGATAATACGAGTGCTATTATAATTTCCAAAAACCATACGCAGCACTCGCGTACTAAGCACATTGAAATTAGACACCATTTTATACATGACCAAGTTGAAAAAGGGAATATAAAACTCGAATTTTGTAGTATTGAGAAACAATGGGCTGACATTTTGACAAAAAATTTAGCTAGAGGACGTTTTGAGACTTTACGGTTGGAAACTGGTTTAATTGGTGGCACCTAATCTTCTATAAAAGTTTAATCTCTCAATGATTGAGTAGTATAGATAAGATTGTATGACTGTGTCCGTATATTGCGTTGCATGAATATTTACGTTTATAGAAATTTGTTTATCGTATATATTCTATTTGTATTTAAGAATTTGTGTGGCATACAAATTTTTATCTTTTACCAAAATTGAGATACACCATATTATTTTATTTTCCAAATTCTATCAAAATCTTTCCTAAATCTTCTATATACAATATCTCGTCTAACTAACCATATATATCATAAACTCTACATCTATTAATTACCATATTTATGCAAAGAACTACCTCCCTATACCTAAATCTAGATTCCTAAACTATAACCTATAATTACCCCCTAAATCGGGTAACATTGACCAAACCCCCCACTTGCTTTCACTTATTACTTTACCAAATCTTTACACAATCTCCATCATCATCATCTTCAACCTCTTGACCATAACATCTCCACATGCACACACACGATCCTCAAACTAAAATCAACACCAAAAACACCCATGCAATCAACCACGACAACCACCATCTCATCATCCCAATTCCTCTACCTTTACTTAAACAACCCCACAACCATCACAATCACCTTCCCTGTTTCGTGGTCAGGATGAGACGATTTCCGAGGGAAAAAGGCGTCGGCTTAACAAAGGGAAAAATAAGATGGTAGTAGATGAAGTTGAGGAAGCTAATGAACTCGAAGTTGTTGTTCAGGACGGGATTTCGAATACTCTGTTTCGGGAGCCTTCGAAAAGCGCAACCAAGGCCGGTTTAAACCGGTTTATCATGACCAAGGGAGAAAGCATCTTGGTCTCTCGAGTTTTGCAATATTGAATTCATGGTGGAAGGTATTACCCTAAATCTTGGTTATCTCAAATTCCGTCTCTTAAGTTCTTTGTCAATTTTCTTGAATTTCAAGGTTGGAGTGATGTCAGTAGGTTTTCAGGTCCCACTTACCCGATTGAGGTCATACAGTTCTTTGCATCGGTAAAAGTTAAGGAGGGTGTGTTGCATGCAGTCGTGAATGGTGTCGATATCACCGTCACCATTGACGACTTTTGCTCTGCTTTTAAGGTTCCTCATGACGGAATTAATATTAATCCGAGTCTAGAATGGCCCAATGTTGATGATGATAAACAGTTGGTTATTAAAAGGTACTTTGATAAGGTTGCTTCTGAGAATAGCAATATTGTGGTTTATCCTCTCTCGGCCAAAATCAAGTTCTTCTTGAACTTTTTATGGAACATCATTGTTCCGAGAAGGGCGGACGGGATAAGGTATCGAGTTATGAGGCTATAATTGTGTATTCATGGTTGGAGGGTTGGAAAGTTAACTTGGCTAGTCTCATGTTTAACCGAAGTGTTCAAACGAGCATAACTGTCACCAAGGAAAAACATTGCACTACTCTCGATCTCCCATATGGTATATGGATCTTGAGATTGTTAGAAATTAAAAGGGTTGTCGGTAGGGAAAGCTCCTGTGTAAGTGCTAAAGACGGCATGTGTGACCGTGTGATCAAGTTGATGGATCTCGGGTTTGAAGGACCCAAGTTGGTCTTTGCTAAGGGTGTTGATAAGAGTACGCTGGGTTGGTGGCTATGGAAGCCAAATTGTATGCTTTTATGGGGTCTTTGATGGCTAAGTTTTAGGAGCAAACCACGGCTTTGGCTACGGCTATGTCTCGGGTTGGACCGTCACGGTCCTCGGTTGGAGGATTGAATAGTGCTCGGGTTTATGCGTGGATGGAAGTGGTCGATAAAAGGCTTGCGGGTTTCGAGAGGGATTTGGTGGCTATTCGTGAGGAAGTGTTCCAACACGGTGATTGTCTCTCTTTCCTTACTAGTCAAGGGGGTGCCTTGGTAAAGGATGGGAAAGTTATGAAGGTCGATCAAGCTATCACTTTGGAGGCGACAAAGGCCTTGTCTTTGAAATTACTCAACTTCGAGACAAGCCTTCAAGCCCAAGCTACACTTGTGCGGAGTTCGTTAGATCGTCTTGATGCCTTGGAATTTCGTACTCGTCCCGATTACGTTAATCCTTACAAAAACCGTCACACTTAGCTTTGCTTTACCCCTCCCCTGTTTTTGCATTTTCCTCTTATTGCCTTATGTTTCTTTTGGTGTTTTTTTGCCTTCTAAACTATCTACCATTCGGCCTATTTTGGCATACTACTTGTGGTTATGGCCCAAGTAGTTCTTAAACATGTTGTTTAATTCGGCCCATTTGGCTTAAACATGTTTTCTTTGGTTTGTATGCTACCTTAATTCGTAGGTACTTATGGTTATTTCCGGTTTATTCGGTTTCTTAATCGTTCTTATCTCTTGTCTCGTCGTATATTATTCTAGTCATTTTATGTTTGTTCTTATCTTTTCGTTGATGTGAAGAGGGGGAAAGAATGACAATGGTAAGCATTTGCCTAAGCTTGCTCTTTGGAAAGACCAATTATATCTTAAAGTCCTTTAAGTTTCGGTCTTGTGTTAATCGTTTGATCTTGCGTTTATCTTTATGTATAAAGATGACGGTATTATATTGAGGGGGAACTATATACTTAGTCACAATTTTAGGAGACTTGCCATTATCAAAAAGGGGGAATTTGTTGAACCATATAGAATATATGTTTATGTTTTGATGATGTCAAGAGTACTTTATATTATATATACTCGTTGCGCGTAATTGTTCGTTTAATCTCTTCAGATTAGACTTATTATTTGCAAAGCTTAAAGGATTATGATGAAAGTATACAAAGATATATTGTGATCAAGCCCTCAATCAAGGATCAAGATATTGCAAGAGAGTGAAAGAAATATTCAAGCGTTATGAGAAGATGAAGCTCATCTAAATATTGATCAAGCTTGAATGATGAAGTAGCCTATACTCAAAGATCTCCTAAGAAGATTAGAATAGTGTAGGTGATTATCTCGTAATGGTAAAATAAGAATGGATTTCTTATGTTAGTAAGGTTATAGCTTCACAACTATAACATTACTTATGAAATAGCTCAATGTTATAGCTCTTCTACTATAACATTGAAATGCTAAGCTTATATAACGCACGACTTAAGAAGTTTTCAAATTGTTTTTAAAAAATATTTTTGTCTCTTTTAAATGTTTTAGCAAATAGTATTTATTTAATGAGGAAGCCTATATTCATATTGAGTGTGGTTTATTTTAATCTTATAATTAGTAATTATGTTGGGTCAACTTATGAGTTGAGTCATATTGCTAATTAGGGTTTCTAATATAGCATACTCTTAAACCCTAAACCTAACCTAATATCAAACTAGGGTTTTCATGAAAAACAAGGCATATGAGCCATGTTGGTTTCGTATATGCCAAGAATAAAAGTTGTTATTGTTAAGATTTTATTCTCTAGAATTATCTTAACATATCTTTTATATTTAGCTTGATATGGTTATTTATGATAAGGATATTTTTGTTGTGGAAAATCTTATCATATCTTAAGATTTAAGGAAAAGATAATATGAGAATAATTTATAAATTATCTTTTGGAATATTTTCTATTATCTCTTAGGGTTTTAAGGAAAGAAATAATAAACATATGGTTTGTTTACATAACCGTTATTTCGGCTACTAGGGTTTCATGGAAACCATGTGCTTTGCTTCCTCTCTTGCTATAAATATTCTACCCTTTGCTACATTTGAAAATTAGACCTTTAAGCATAATTCAATTTTATTTTAAAAGCAAAAACCGTGTTTTACAAGCAAAAACAGTTTTGTTATTTTGAAAAAGGTCGTGCGTCTTATAAACTTGTGCATTCATTCTTTCGTTATCGTTATAAGATAACAGTGCTTAATTGATTTCTTACTCGTTCATTAACGTGAACTTTTAGTAGAATCATTAGTGCTTTCTTATTAGCATAAGTTAGTCACTCGAGTATTTAACGGTACTCACTTGAGTTACAACTAGGGCTAGTTGTACGAGTTGGGTTAGTAAATTTGTAATCCGTAGAAAGGTACTAAATTCATTAATCGAGAATAGTGGACGTAGGTTTCGATTTCTGAAACTGAACTACTTCAAAAACCCTCGTGTCTCTCTTTCTTTTACGTTTTCCTTACGCTTTGTTTTAGTTCGTTAATTAGTTGATTAGTTAAAGTTTAATCAATAAACTTTAAATAACTGATTATATTTATACAGTCGAAAAAGTGGGTAAAGTTTTTAATCCCCAATTCACCCCCCCGAGTATTTCGGATCGATAGACTCTTCAAAACTTGAGGTTAAATTAAGACGAAATTGGATAAGTAAGAAAATTCATGTATCAAATTGGGATCCCTGAACCTCAACATGAACAAGTCGAAACCCAGAAAAATATATTTGAATTAAAACGGCGAAAACACGCAAGTATTTAATTACTCGGGACTAAGGACTATTTAAGCGTTAAAATAAAAGAGGAATTATTAAAACATGATTTATGTACTGAAAATTACAAAAATAACGAAGGAAAAAAAACGAAAGAAAGAAAATCTTGCAGAAAGTCGAGGAAGAAAAAGAAAAGCAAGAGCAGCGGCAGCCTCTGGAAGAGGCGCAGCTGCTGTGACTCTTCGAAGAGGCGCAGCTGCTGCTATGTTTCTTCTCGACGTCTGACCTCCGCTGTTTTATAAAAACAGTTTTAAAAGATGGATTTTAAATCGGTTTTTAAACGTGCTCTTGATATAAATCTTACATTAATGATACAAAAATAAAAGATACAATAAATAAAATGGGATTTACACCCTCATATTTACATGTTTGACGAAATGAGATTGACTAAAGTTATCGTTTTAGTGATTGCTCGACTCAAATATGCGTGGAAAGTGCCCTCGTTAGAGGATTTAAAAGATTGATTAAGTTGATTAAAAAAAGGTGGTCAAATTGGTCGGTTTATGCAACATGACTGGGACTCAGAGTGATCTGAACTAATGTGGTCAATTGATCAAGCACGTAGGCGTCAAAAGCAATCGCGTGGTCTAGAATGCAAAGAGAGAGAAAGAAGGGGCAGAACACTCGCATGCCAAATATGGAGGCCAAAGGCCACTATTTATACTAAACATACGGAGGAGTTTAGGAATGACACGGATACGGAAACAAATCACGGAAATATTCTGGAAACTGTGAAAAAAGGGCTGGAGAAGAGGCGCATCAGCTACTGCGATCTTTGGAAGAGGCGCGACAAGACTGCGTCCTTTCCCTGCAGGTTTCCTCCTCGAAGAAAAGAATTCCGCGTTTTATTATGGAATTTCGGTAGATCTATACTTCCTTATTCCATAAAACACAAAATACAGAAAGATGTTTACTTAAAAATATTAATTTAAATTAGGAATAACTATCCAGAGAATTCTAGAACTTTCTGGAATATTCCGACTCGGCATTTAAACGGTTTTTAGAAAATGAAGCGGTTTTTTACCCGGACTCCAAATGAGTTCTAATTACTGTCAAAACGCCCAAATCGGCGCGTAGATGACGACCAAGGGGTTGACTCGAGTGTTTGAGCTATCACTTGTCGATGAACTTACGAACTGTCATAAAATCGCTCCGCATATCAAACATGCGGCCCAATCATCACTGGTTGGTTGGCGGGAGGTGCAGAAATGAGGTATCTACATTGTCATATTTTAATTTACCCTAAATTGGGCAAATCCTTTGACATGTGAGAGAGAGTGGAGTACTCGGTCCACCACAAGCTCATCCGGGATCTTGCATCCCAACCCATCTAGAGTTTCCACGTACTCGATCATTTTGAGTACGTGTGAACTCACAGGTTGTCCATCTTTGAGGTTAGTCTCAAAGAAACGGACCGTAGTGTCGTACTGAATAATCCTCGGGGCTTGAGAAAACATGGTAGAAAGCCTCGAGAACACCTCATGAGCATTGTGGAATTTGATGCATTGCCTTTGTAAGGCAGGATCCATTGCAAAAATTAAAACGTTTTTAACCGCAGTAAATTCCCTTTGATATTCATTATAGGCATCCCTTACATCAGTGGTTGCCCTAGGACTAGGTGAAGGGGAAGAGGGATCGACTAGGTAGCGTAATTTACCATCACCTGGGGCAGCTAATCGTAGTTGTTCTTCCCAATCTTTAAAATTACTACCGTCGGCTTTTAAAACATATTTGTCCATAAAAGAACGGAGCCATGAATCTTTAGATATTGTAGCGGTTTGACTAGAAGTAGCCATCGTGATTACTACAAAAACGGAAATGAAAGGAAAATTAACATTTATCGAAAAAATTTCTCGTAAAACAATTTTAACAAGTTGGCATTTATATAACGATCTCCCACTGAATTATATAAATGATTCCAAGACACATCTTCATATAAATACGGGCATGGTGGACCGATTCATCCCTTATTTATATAAATTTGGTGAGTCAACAATTTTGACTAATTCTACTATTAGAACTCTTGGTCGACGGATTTTTCTTAAAATCTATCTTTTAGCCCCAGAATTAAATATGGGCACGGTGGACCGTTTCAACCCATATTAATCCCATTGAGTCCAACCAATTTTCACGCATAATAACTTTTATTACCCTACTTACGCAACGTAAAAAGAGTGTACCTCGGTGATCCGAACCTACCTCTAATGACGAAGGGATTCATAGGTGCTACTACTTGGTAAGGCTTAATCTCAATTTTAAAGGTGAGAGGTCTTATCAATTTAATTGTCTATCACTTTTAAGTGAACTAAATTGGTGAATGCTAAACAATTATAACGATAACAACGAAAAATAAAAAAAATGCAGGTGATGACGATTTGGCATGTAAACAAGTAAAAACTTAAATCCTTATATGGCCACCTAGCTAATCTAATTAACTAGTTTATTACAAATCGGAAACCAACTCCTTGGTCCCTTACCTCTTCATATGAAATGCCTCCATCTTTTGGATTTCGGAACTCCTTTCCGAAAAACTCCGTCTTGAGGGAACTCCATCTTGAAGACTACTTGTATAAACTAACTATTATAAAAAAAATTACATAGTTTCCTATTATAAAATTATTTACAATTAAATAAAACAATTAATTAATTACAAATTGGCGATACGAAATCGCATTAATTACAAATTAATCGATATTCCCTTACATTACGGGAAATACCAATTCTAACTATGGCTGATGCGTGTCTAAAATATGATGTTTCACACTTTATTCTACACGCATTTCAGAGCTCAAATGTGCAATATATACCATTATTTCCCTATTTTCCTCTACTTTTGTGTTTTTGTCTATTATTGCAGAAATATGAAGAATTGAGTGGAAATCGAGCCGTATCCGTCCCTAAGTAATTAACATTGCATTTGACATGAAGTATTGACTCGAGGAATGAGCTTGGTGCGCGTTTCAAGGCCTAAAGATAGCAAAAGCATGGGTGCGTATGAGTTTAACAAGCGAAGAAGTGCTTCTCGACATTGCAGCCAGATTCAGATGGCTATATCTCGAGTTCTAGACCTGATAATCGAGTGATTCCAATTGGAGATGAAAGCTTATCCTCTTAGCTTTCCAACGCCGTGTAGAACGCCTGATTTGACTAAGGAACGAAGAAATGGCAACTGTTTTAAGATCGGTGCGCGCTGCAGAATTCGTCAGAATGCACTACTGTACAACAACCTTGGTCGATCGACTGATGCTTATGGTCGATCGACCAGAGCACGAGATCAGAAGCTACTGTTCAGTATAGGTTGGTCGATCGACTGAGCAACATGGTCGATCGACCAAGTTACGAGCTGATACGCGGATTAAACATAAAGATCGAGAAATACAAAGCCCAAAGCTATATTAGGTTTAGGGATTTAGTTACGTTAGTTTGCTATATAACGTAACCTGACTAAGAACTTTAATCATTCAGTTTTCATTAGGTTCTTTATCAGTTTAGTTTATCAAATAATTAGGGTTTGGGAAACTATTTCGCATCGGATTTTCGTTGTGCTTTCAATCATTCCGTTACAATTCTTCTGCGATCTTGGTATTCTTCTTATTCTAGTTTATTATTTTATTTGCATTCATAAATTTAGAATTGTTAGTTAGTTTCCCGAAACCATAGTTATCGTTTAATGCTAGCTTTTTATTCCGTTGTTTTAAGCATGAATTCTTCCGTCTACTTCGTTAATTTCATTGTTGTTATCATCGTTAGTATGAGTAGCTAATTTATTCGTGCTAGGATGTAGGGGAATTATAGTGTAGGCGGCAAAATAATGAACACAGACTGAATTCGCATGTCAGTCGATCGACCGCCATGCCTGGTCGATCGACTCACTACGTGAGGTTTTTATTTTCGTTTTAATTGTTTTAATTCTTAATTCGACGAATCGAGTGCACACGACTAGTTGAATGTTTAGGATATGACTGACCCATTAGATCGAGAGATAGGGACAGTTGTTAGATCACCAATTAAAATGACTAAACTATGCTGAGATCGAAAGATAGGTAAAGTTTAGATTATAAGTCACTTTTCAGGACGAAAGTTAGTATTAGTGATATTAGGGACTTATAGCGAGATCGAAAGATGCTATTTGTTAAGAGTGGACCGAGAGGACCTCTTTATTTCCGCCTCATGTGTTTTGATTTAGACACATTTAGTATCTTTGCGCCGAAACTATAACGAACCGACCATCCTTGCACCCCTTTTATTATCTATTTTTATCCGTATTTTGTTTATTGTCTTTATTTGTGTTATTGTAGACCAAATCAATTAAACCCCACTTTCGTTACCTTAGACTAAATTAGACAGCTATTAATTACATTCGCCTCCTTGTGGTTCGACCCTGTTACCACTAGCCTAGGTTAGTTTTAATAGGAAATTATAAATCTTATTTTTGGTACTCACAACGACGGGTATCAAATTTTGGCGCCGTTGCCGGGGAGGCAATTGTTCTAATTTTTAGTTGTTTTATTTTAGTCTGTTTTTCGCCTCAAGGAAAGACTGAGTACCTTGAGGCAGTTCTCATCTCCTTCTTTAGTGTTGTTTAATTGCAGTACTTCAGGAGAGCCCACTCATGTCCCATTCTTGGGAGCAGCAGGTGGAGATTTGTGGGAGATGTGGCGCTGAGGGGCATGCTTCTGTTATGTGCCGAGTAGATATGGACCAAGTCTATGCTTACTGGCATTATAAACAAGATCATTATGCACCGCCACATCTATGCTATCAGCAAGGCTTCCAAGAGCCTTCATATTCCTTTGCACCACCTCGGCAAGACCCTCTTCCTTCTGAAGAGAGTGCGGAAATGAAGCCTATGATGGAGATGCTTAAACTCCAAATGCAAGAAATCGCTGAACAGAGAGAAGCTTCTTTCAAAAGACTTGAGCTTCTCTTGGCTCAAGTAGCGCGAGCAAAACGATGATGTGTATGACTCGGAGGATGATGATTTGGAGGAAGATGAAGCGTCAATTGAAGACTTCAATCTTTGTGCCACATGAAGAATTCGATCAAGCGATTTGTGTGGTCGAACGAATGACATTGCGAAGGAAGAGCGGTCGATCGATTGGAACCAAAGTGGTCGATCGACCGGTTATGCTGGAGGAGGAAACTACTCGATCGAGTAGTGATGCTGTTCGATCAACCCCTGCAGCCTTGGGAATTGTTAAATCGTCACCAACGCCTATTCCGGATGACGATGAGAAGGTAAATGAAGACCACTCCTATCCGATTAGAGGTAATTCCACTCCTTTAGTCGATTATGTATACCTTCCTACTCTTCGTTGAACCATTTTTCTTTGTAGGATTGACGCCTCCGTCCCAGTTTGGGAACAAGTTGGAGGAAAATCGCTTTGTTTCTCTTTCTACAGGTCTTGGCAAGTTCAAAGACTCCGGAGGTGAGTTGGGTGTTCCTAGCTTGAAGTCTGGCACTGCCCGGATATATGATCCAGGAGGAGGTCCTGATGAGGATATGCCGTCTAAGAAGAAGCTGTGCGCTAAGGTGAAAGATTGGGATCCGGATGCTGCGAGACGTTGTTGTTCTTCCGTTGCCATGTTGTGGAGGCCGGGAGAAGATTTGACAGTTTCTGAAGCCACTGCGTTCAGTCAGAAGCCTAGTAGTGGGCCATACCGTGGCCGTTTTATTAGCTGATCACAAGTTTTATCAAAAACCTTCATTTTATTTGCTTTTAAACTCTTTTTTATTGCATTTGTGTGCGCGAGACTTCGCATTTAATTTTGTTGCTTAGGATTTTATATGCTTTAGACATTATTCTGGGTTTTGCGCAATTTTGGGCGCGTATTATTGTGCACTTGCAGGCTTTAAGACCTCATTAGCTCAAGTAATTGAGTAAATACGAAGAAATAAGGAGTACAGCAATATTTTCAGTCGATCGACTGGCTACATTGGTCGATCGACTGAGTTGCACTTTCCAGGAGCTATTGTTCCTGACACATCGGTCGATCGACTGCCGTTCTTAGTCGATCGACCAAGGACGCTGCTGTACCTATTCACGACCTCCCCCCTGCTGTGTTTGGTCGATATGCGGACTTAAGGGAGTTTTCTACTCCGCTTTATTTTCCGTCCAATTATTTATTTCTTCTAATTTTCTCATTTGTGCACAAATTTACCGCTTTAAAATTGTTTTCTCAGTCTTATGCGTGGTAATTTCTGTCTTTCAGGTACTTATTAGTAGCATCTGCTGCCACTCTTGAAACCTCCTAGCTCACGCTGGTTTGGGGAGGTTTCCTTTGCTGCGCTTAAAGTCTTGTGAGTTCCTGATTTCCACTTCATGTCATATTTATTTATTTCTCGCAAATTCCCATTTCTCTTTTCTTCATTATATGATTTTGCACAATGGGGACATTGTGCGATTTGGTTTGGGGAAGGGTTTTGCGTCGCATATCATTTGCTTGCATTCACGTTTAATTCTGTTTTTGCATTGTTTATTTCATTTTTCTTATATATACAGAAAATTCAAATTCAAAAAAAAAACAATTGAAAAATTTCAAAAAAATTCCCATAAAATGCACGTTTATTTTAGCATATAGGTCGAGTCGGAACGGTAGTATTTCTATGATGATTTTGCATTTGCACCTGTTTCGCCTGAGCCTTGCTAGATCAACATGTTATTAGTAGAATCGTAAATGCATATCTACGAGTTTTCATTACATTCTTGCTGAACTTGAGACTTGACTTTGATTTTTGGCAAACTACATCATATTTCTGAGAATTAGAGCCTATAACTGGTGATATTCATGACCGGTTTAATTAGGAATGTGAGTAGTACTCCTTATGAGACATGTTTCCTTAATTTGCATAAATATGAACTTGATCTACTTAATACCTGTATGTGTTCGGTTTGTGGATTGTCGACACATGTGGTAGAGGTTTCCCTTTATTCATTTTGCCCATAAACTCCACACTGCCAAAAATATCCTTTTTGTCCCATTTACTACATCCTACATTTAGTCTGTCCTTTGTCAAGCTAGTAGTCTGTTTTCTTGGGGTTGTTACTCATTTTTGGTGGCATATGCTCTGTTGAGACGTTATTGGGAAGATGAAATAAAGGAGAGAAAGAAACAAAGTGGAAAAAAAAAAAAAAAAAAAAAAAAAAAAAAAAAAAAAGAGTTCTGTACTGTTCAAGGCAGTCGATCGACTGCCAATTATAGTCGATCGACTGAAGATCCGAGAAAAAAAAAATCAATTCGCATAATTTAATCCTTATCTTTTGGCGATTTTTGCTCCCATGTTTCATTTATATCCTATGGGGAGTTTATTGATTTGTTAGTTTGGAGATTGTGAGTCTTGTGCTTGCTATAGCACCGTTTCGTTTGATTATGAGCAAGAAGTTGGATGTTGCCATTTGGTTCCGTTTTGGTACTAGCTTGATCACCTGTACCTCCACTTTTCCATAAAACGTTTTGCCTCTTCTTACCCATACCCCACATTTCCATATTTATACCTCGGCATGTGTCATTGGTCATCTATTGGTTGGAATGCATATGTACGGTTATAGAGATCATTTTCATATTTTATTGCCGGCATGTCTTCATAGGTCGTAGTTAGGTGAGAGTCTTTACAAATTTAATTCTTTCTATCTTTCACATATTCACCTGTTCTTATGAGAGATTTGAGCGACCCGCGAGAGTCCAATTTGATAAGTCTCTACAGTTGACGGTTCAGCAGTTTTTAACGACTTTATAATTCGTTTGCATGATTCATACACTAGTTGATTGTTGGCTATGCATTAAATTGGTTTAGGCTTTACTGATTGACAATTCGCTCCGAGATTGAACTCGTTCCATTAGGTCATTAGATCGAGTCTAGTTCTTGCTTGGGGACAAGCAAGGTTTGGTTTGGGGAGATTTGATGCGTGTCTAAAATATGATGTTTCACACTTTATTCTACACGCATTTCAGAGCTCAAATGTGCAATATATGCCATTATTTCCCTATTTTCCTCTACTTTTGTGTTTTTGTCTATTATTGCAGAAATATGAAGAATTGAGCGGAAATCGAGCCGTATCCGTCCCTAAGTAATTAACATTGCATTTGACATGAAGTATTGACTCGAGGAATGAGCTTGGTGCGCGTTTCAAGGCCTAAAGATAGCAAAAGCATGGGTGCGTACGAGTTTAACAAGCGAAGAAGTGCTTCTCGACATTGCAGCCTGCTTCAGATGGCTATATCTCAAGTTATAGAACTGATAATCGAGTGATTCCAATTGGAGGTGAAAGCTTATCCTCTTAGCTTTCCAACGCCGTGTAGAACGCCTGATTTGACCAAGGAACGAAGAAATGGCAGCTGTTTTAAGATCGGTGCGCGCTGCAGAATTCGTCAGAATGCACTCTTTGTCTGACAACCTTGGTCGATCGATCGATGCTTATGGTCGATCGACGAGCACGAGATCAGAAGCTACTGTTCAGTATAGGTTGGTCGATCGACTGAGCAACATGGTCGATCGACCAAGTTACGAGCTGATACGCGGATTAAACATAAAGATCGAGAAATACAAAGCCCAAAGCTATATTAGGTTTAGGGATTTAGTTACGTTAGTTTGCTATATAACGTAACCTGACTAAGAACTTTAATCATTCAGTTTTCATTAGGTTCTTTATCAGTTTAGTTTATCAAATAATTAGGGTTTGGGAAACTATTTCGCATCGGATTTTCGTTGTACTTTCAATCATTCTGTTACAATTCTTCTCCGATCTTGGTATTCTTCTTATTCTAGTTTATTATTTTATTTGCATTCATAAATTTAGAATTGTTAGTTAGTTTCCCGAAACCATAGTTATCGTTTAATGCTAGCTTTTTATTCCGTTGTTTTAAGCATGAATTCTTCCGTCTACTTCGTTAATTTCATTGTTGTTATCATCGTTAGTATAAGTAGCTAATTTATTCGTGCTAGGATGTAGGGGAATTATAGTGTAGGCGGCAAAATAATGAACACGGACTGAATTCGCATGTCAGTCGATCGACCGCCATGCCTGGTCGATCAACTGACTACGTGAGGTTTTTATTTTCGTTTTAATTCTTAATTCGACGAATCGAGTGCACACGACTAGTTGAATGTTTAGGATATGACTGACCCATTAGATCGAGAGATAGGGACAGTTGTTAGATCACCAATTAAAATGACTAAACTATGCTGAGATCGAAAGATAGGTAAAGTTTAGATTATAAGTCACTTTTCAGGACGAAAGTTAGTATTAGTGATATTAGGGACTTATAGCGAGATCGAAAGATGCTATTTGTTAAGAGTGGACCGAGAGGACCTCTTTATTTCCCGCCTCATGTGTTTTGATTTAGACCTGTTTAGTATGCTGCCGCCGAAACTATAACGAACCGACCATCCTTGCACCCCTTTTATTATCTATTTTTATCCGTATTTTGTTTATTGTCTTTATTTGCTGTTAGCTGTAGACCAAATCAATTAAACCCCCACTTTCGTTACCTTAGACTAAATTAGACAGCTATTAATTACATTCGCCTCCTTGTGGTTCGACCCTGTTACCACTAGCCTAGGTTAGTTTTAATAGGAAATTATAAATCTTATTTTTGGTACTCACAACGACGGGTATCAATTGCCATATAAGGTAAAATTATATTAATTAAATACAATAAATTTCATTGATCAATATGAATAAAAAAAATACTAAATAAACAAGACATGCCAAATCGTCTTACCTACCAACAATTGTGCCAAGAGCTCGGTTTTGCGGAATTGAACATTTTTAACTATTAAAAAAATCATAATCCAATCTTAATACTTATTTTATGATAAACCAAGTTATATAATCTGGTCCAATACCAAAAATTAGTCATCACTAATTATTTGGCAATTTATTAAGTGGATTAACAATTTTAAAGCATAATTAACACAAAAAATACAATATTTATGAAATAAAACCAATTTAATCATAACCCTTATGATAAATTTATATTTTAAAATTTTATACATTCTGGTACAATACCAAAAATGTGTTCATGTCAAAATTTTAACTCATAAAATCAATTTATAACAATTTTATGAATTAATAAATAATTATGTAACTATTACAATTTAATTCCAAATTAAATTATAAAATTATGGAAAAATTCAAAACAAAATTTTGTACTTGTTGGAACAATTTCTAGAAGCTAATAATGAAAAAATGTCGACCATAAAAAATAGTTAATCATTTATTCACAAATTAATCACTATTTACCAATTTTTATCACATAAAAATCAATAAAACATGGAAATTAATCATATTAATTTCTAAAACTTTACTTCTCATAAATAAAACATGCAAATGATTATATGCGAATAAACATGCCTAAAATTTACATGCAACTAAATTTTATTAATATTTAACCAAATTTAATGCATATTAACTCATTTTAAACAAAAATAAGATAAAATATGCTATAGAATCCCACAAAATTCATAATTTCGACCATCTTAATCTTAGGACCAGATTATTACATGCATAATAATATTTTGTGACAAAAAAAATTTTAGCAACAAAATATCCATTTTATCTCATAATATGATAAGACCGTCTTATACCGACATGCATGTGAATAACAATGCTCTGATACCACTTGTTAGTTTAAGACCCTCATTAGACTCTTTTAATATCATAAAATTACTAGTTAATTTAATAATAAGGTGGTCTTACAACATGCATGCAAAAATAAATAAGATTAAGGAAGGAGAAATCCTCACAATGTAAATATGGCAATATGGGCACAAGAAGAGAACTCCTTTCTCTAGTTATTCTTGAGCTAAAAAATGATGGATGATTTTCCTAAACCTCCAATTACCAAAATAGGTAATCTCTTTTGGATGCACCCCAGACTAAAGCCCAAAATTACTAAGATTACTAACTAGGTAAATCTCCTGAAATTGGGAAACAAACCACATCAGAACACCTATTCAGGTCTGAAACAACAAAAACAACAAAAAATTCAACAAAGCAGCAGACTCACCATGCCCTCGTGCCAAGCAGGCGCCGCCCGCAGGTTTAACCCCCGTGGGGATGTAACCCGTCTAGCCTCTCAGTTCTCGATGAAGATGTCATCCTCCTTCAGCTCCACTCTCCGCCTCTTCGTCCGGCGAGACTACACGAGATGAGGAGGATCCCCCTCAGTGATCCACAAGAGGTTCTGGAGCCTCTGCCTAGCACCAACAGCCCCAACAACGGGCTCCTCACGACCCTCCATAGCTCCCTGGGCCCTAACAGCCTCCTTAGTGGGCTCCTCCTCGGAAGCGTCCTCCACCACCACCTCGGGTGCACTTGCCAGATTACTAACCGGTCCAGTCCCAAACAGGAGCTCTAAAGCCTCGGCGATGGACCCAGTGGGCCCAGAAGCCCAGAACACTCACCTGAAGTCAAGACAAAAAACGTCAGCCGAAATTTTGGCTTTACGACGGCACAAAATGGACAAAATCCAAAAAAAAAAAAAAAAAAAAAAAAAACCACCTGCAAATACAAACAACAAATCAGAGGCAAACCTGCCCAAACTCGTCTAACAAAACGCTTCACAAATTTCACAAAAATGACTCGCCCTTCTTTTTAATCAAAAGACGAGTCAAGACAACAACAAAATTACAAAAACCACCCAACACCTCAAGGACCACACAAGGTCCGCACAACAAACAACAAAAATTCCCGACACAACTGGGTACTTTTCACAGCCCAAAAAAAGGCAATTTTACGCCAATTCGGGCACAAACAGGTCAAAAATTCAAAATACGACCACTACAAAACAACGTGATTTAATCACGTCTCAAAGTGAGCTAAACTACTGTTAAGGTCCATTTCAAGATAAACCGGCTCAGTCTGAGCCCAAACAGACGCTTATTGTAACACCCCCATACTCCAAGTGCCTTACCAGGACCACCCAGGTATAAGGATGCTACCATCTCGGTTACCCGAGGCATGATAATCATAAGACAATGAAGAAACATACTTTATTAAATAAGTTAAGTGATTACATAACAAAACCAACTGTAAGCAAAATACAACTGCTCTCAAACTATAAACCAACTGAAAGGAACTGTCCTAACAAACACAGCGGAAGACTAAAGACTCTGATATGTGATGACTCCATCCCCAGCTAGATCCCACGCGTATCCAAGATATACCTGCCAAGCACTGCTCACCACCCCCGAATGGATCACCACAGTTTTTAAAACATTTAAACGGGGTCAGTACTAATCACACAATTCACCATATATATATACAATAAGATAAACAGACAGCTTAACCGTCACACATACACAACCAACCAACTCCAATCATCTCAATCACTGACTGTACACTGGACCAGCCCTGCCAGTGGGGGACCGCAGCCGTACCCACCAAATCCCCGCTCCACATAGTGAGCAATAACCCTGTCCATTAATGTGCACATCCCTTCTGTGGCGGGTTCCACAGAAGGCGAAACTAGGGCGTGAAGCCACTCCCGCAAGTGACTCCACTCAGCCGAGAACGCATCTCGAGGACCATAGGCAACCAATCACAATCACAATATCAACAACCGTCTGAATCTATCAACAGTTTACAATCACAATCACAGCCGTCACAATACAATTACTATATCAAACAATCAATCTCAACACATCAACAATCATCCCATTATGGGACTAATACTGAGTAGGAAATCCTACCTGGAATGCAACACAAACATCAGACGATCTAGCAGCTATCTCAAAACCTTTCCTCTACGAACCCTTCTCCTATACACATAATCACATAATCACTACCAACACAACAAATCATAAAAACCCCCAATCCCAAAATTAGGGTTTAAACAAAGTCAACCAAACGCTATAAAATTGGTATGTAGGACTTACCCTTGACGCAAGGAACACTATGATGCAAAGAACAATGAAATCCGACACCTCTAGCTCCGGGATTTGCTAATGATGCGATGACAGACAAACTACGTAACTCCTTTTCTCCTCACTTAGGTTTTAGAATATATAAAAGAAACTAAGAAAAGTGACGGACAACCTTTTATACTTATCTCGCATCATTTAACAAAACCCGACAAAACATCCCCCGTAAACCGGCTACTCGATCGAGTAGCTAAGGTACTCGATTGAGTGCCCCCTTACTCGATCGAGTATCTACGTTACTCGATCGAGTACCCAACAGGTCAGAAACTATATTAAAACGCAACACACCCTTACTCGACAGAGTAAGGCCTGCACGATAGAGTACCCAGAGACTTATAAATACGGAGTATTACAGTCTTCCCTCCTTAAAAAGAACTTCGTCCCCGAAGTTCAACCCATACATAAAAACAAACATACTAACTCGATCAAGACACAACAACGTGACTAAGAACTCAAAACAAAACTCCAACCCAAACATGAACTCATAACACCAACTCCACTAACTATTCCTACCTCCACAACATGGCTCACGATATCGTATCAACTCCATTATATCTCTCTCAACACTAACTCCATACCCTACCAAAATACTCATAACATCAAACGGAATGTTACATTCTACCACCCTTAAAAGGAACTTCGTCCTCGATGTTTACTCACACTCATAAACATCCTCATCCAACTGCCAAGACTATCGAACTCATAACCATCATCATCCAACTGTCAACACTATCCAAATATTCTCACACTCCTAAACATCGAACTACTACCAGTACGGTCATGACCTTTAACAAAATTAACCACAACACGAATCAACCTTTTATTCGACATCAAGACTCAAACTTCCAAATATATTACCATATGCACACCCATCAAAATCTCTTTTATCACATCCTACTCCTCTTAAGATAAATGTTACGTCCTCGTAACTCACTAATACTAAATCCTAGATACATCTCATTACCCTCTTTACCACCACATGTGCAAGATAACCGTTTATAAACCAAACACTCACCATTCTTATATTCAAGGCTCCCATACATAAACATTTCTCATTCCTCAACTCATTCGGCATAGCACCTAACCTATACCATAAACTCGTAGCAAAATCACCATACTAACTCTCCATTATTACTGCAAAACAACATACCTTTCTATGTAAAGCACCTACCTCCCAAACGCATAACTCACGATCCCCACTCGTTACGTACACTCACCCTAGATCCTAGAGTTCTTTCATTCATTACCGCAAGACTCATACATAACTTAACACGACACTTATTATTCAACACCCTACACTCACTGTCTCAACAAAGGATTATGAACCACCTGCACTTATGAACCACCTGCATATATCCGATCATTACCACACATGTTCTACGAATCACTTGCTATTATCATGTCCACTAAAGCCTTATTTAGAACAAGATCAAAATTACTGTAACAACCTTTCACAACCGTGTTCCATTAACAGAATATCACTATACCATGACAACAACGAAGTTATATACAACTCTATTCCATATCATACTCTACCCTCATTCTCAAACTTAACCTGATAAAGAAAACACCAATGATCAAGACGACTGTCTATCTGTCCAAACTGAAACTCACAGGAAACAACAACAAACGAAACAACAATCTATGTATAATTGGTATGCACTTTCGAAAACTCGTATCATAATCATCCCGCCTACTCCACCACAACCGGTGACGGCATCACAACACCGCCACCAACAGCCACACCGTAGTGCGAAAATACCCGCATCACAACACTAAATATCGTGCCCGGATCACCACCCGAGGCACCACAACCACATCGATGGACATCACAACTACATACAACTCCATAAACACTGACTCGGAAATAACCTTTCGGACAAGAAAACTTACTCAAATCCACTTTACTCAATCACAACGCAACATATTATATGAATAAACAGATAAGCATCTCATGAACATCATCTCTACCATTTCACGGAATACACATGTGTTATTAATACACATAAAATTATAACTAGCCATGTCAAATTAATCAAATTATTACCTTTTTGGATATCATTCAATTAAATTACCGCGTCCAACATATATATTACAGAACATTCATAAAACAACTTTATAATTATCACACCATACCACTTCTTGTGAGGTCAGAACCTCACACAAACATTTACACATATCATAGACCCGTAATCCCAACCAACTAGTCAATCCTGACCACGTAAGTTACCACTCAACAAAGGTTACCTGTCGCCCGAGCTTAACTCGCATGCCCCTCATCACATTCTTCCATTCGCATAACCAGCACCTTCTGCCATACATAACTATGCAGCTAACACTCACTATGAGAAACCGCCTCCTAAGACTATGTCTTATACTTCCTCACAACCATACCTATCAATTCAATCTCTACAAAATCAGCCTTTTTAGAATTACCATCTCTCTAACATACCGTCACCCGTAACCACTAGTCATAAACCATAACGCTACCACTGTCCGGACATCAAACCTCTTCACTCATCTCTAAACATCACGATTTCTTTCCTATCTTTGGTTAACATCCCAAACAACGAACATCGAATCCATGAACAAAATTACCTCAACATTCTTCCCAATACTATCCTTAATTGTATCATCATCTAACTCTCCACCAAAATCTCATATCATGCAGATATTCTACCAACTTCTTACTTTCCTTAATTCCTCAAAACTCAAGACTAATCATGTTGTTCCGAAACTCCTATATAACCATTAATTCAAGTCCTCATGATAGTATCATGCATCTCGACGATTCCTTACTTTTATGTCACATAACTCCGGTCAACATCTTCCTAATTTTACTCCCCTCATTGTTTTATTTTTACACTCGACAAAAGCAATTAACCATTCAACTCCTTATTACTTCTACCTAACTCTTTAGTGTTCCGGTTACTTTCTCATTGATCCAAAACTCACATCTCATTATTTGATATCGATATCATCTCCCTCTTTCTTACCATCGATCTTTTTCGTATCTTGCTATCACTCACCCTTACAACTAATCTGTCCATAAAATCAATGTTCACTGTTCAAACAATTGCATCTCCTTCGTACATCTCTAGAAATCAAGATTTATTTCATACCGTTAAATGCCCAAAGAAATCACACGTAGTTCACCTCTTAATAAACCAAATCTCCCAAACTTACTCCTTTGTGTACAAATCTACCTCGCGACATGTCTCCATAAAATTCACTGTATACCACTCTTCTCAACCCCTTTAAAACGAACTTTTACTACATATATCCTTAACCCACACGACTCCTAACCATCTCCCTCCATAATTCTTTACACATCTCAAGCTGCCACTATCCACGTCCTTACGTTCAATCTTTTCATTCTCACGTTCCTTAAACTTACATCATGCCTTGCCCACATTCACTTACATTTTCATTACTCAACATACAATCATGTCACTCATCTCGTCTCACACAACATGCTATATGCCTCAATTAAGTCTTACCAATCCCAACACATATAAATCATGTCCTCCCCACCGAACTCATACTCATCATAGGTGCCACTCTTTACACCACAAAATTGGGTAACTTACGCGTCAAGACCAACATACATGTAAAACAATGCATAAAGAAGCAAAATAACGCCTTTGAATTAAACATAATATGCAACGAAGTCAAAAGATAAGCATATGACCCAAAATAGGGGTCACTAGATCGAAGTCGAGCCACTCGATCGAGTAAGGGACTTACTCGATCGAGTAGGTGAAGATCAGAAGCACGTAAAACAAATTGCCAGGGGCACTCGATCGAGTAACTAACGTACTCGATCGAGTCCCCCCCTACTCGATCGAGTACCAAGGCTACTCGATCGAGTACCTACGCATTTCTCAGCACTGTCCAGTTTTCGTAAAACAGCCATAACTCACTCATTTCTTGGTCGTTTTGGGCGTGTGACCTATCGTTAGAATCGTAAAAGGACAGGCTATCACCTCCAATTGGAATCACATCAAAATCATTTATGCATCTAAAGTTATAACAGTTTAAAGACAACTTTGCTGTAATCAGACGACATAACTATTTGATTTTTACTTCCAAACAGCTTAAACAACAACCAAGCAAACAAAACCAGTCCAAAACTCATAAAACCAGTATTCATAATCATATGTTACTATTTTCAAAAGCCAAGCAACAACATTCATCATGCACATAATTTATCTAACTTGCCAATTATGACTTACCCACATGTTTTTATTCTATCACTTTTCGTAAACAAAATCACAAATACACGACATCAAGTCCCCTATTCACATGTTACTAGCATAACAACATTATAAAATAACTTCCATTATATAACATGCTTAATCCGGAACCATGTTATCATACCACGATGATTCATCTTTTCCCACTAATTCATCCATCATACCACATATTTACCCACCATATTCGTTCAACATATTCACCCAGCACATGTTCAATTCACACTCCCCACCTTCTGTACTTTCACTCAACACGACAACAACAACATGTATACTTACACATCGCTTTATATATATATAGAGACAAAACACTTTTCCTTACATAATTATAACATGCCAAATTACATGTATCAATCATTATACTTTCATGCTTTACAATCAACCAACATACAATTCACGTCATCATCATCAATTCATGCAACATACTACTACATAGATACACACAACACACAATATGCACATAACGATCCCGACACATATCCTATGGTGACCGGTTCAAAATTGTAGGGCGAGTTCGCGACTTTAGGACGTCTCCCAAGTCTTTGCATTAGCTCCTACAACCTTTACCCCGGGTTCATTTTAATTGACTCCCTATATTCATTGGATTTATTGGTTACAGGTTTCAGGATCGTCGCTCTGATACCATTTGTAACACCCCCATACTCCAAGTGCCTTACCAGGACCACCCAGGTATAAGGATGCTACCATCTCGGTTACCCGAGGCATGATAATCATAAGACAATGAAGAAACATACTTTATTAAATAAGTTAAGTGATTACATAACAAAACCAACTGTAAGCAAAATACAACTGCTCTCAAACTATAAACCAACTGAAAGGAACTGTCCTAACAAACACAGCGGAAGACTAAAGACTCGGATATGTGATGACTCCATCCCTGACTAGATCCCACGCGTATCAAGATATACCGCTAAGCACCGCTCACCACCCCGAATGGATCACCACAGTTTTTAAAACATTTAAACGGGGTCAGTACTAATCACACAATTCACCATATATATATATACAATAAGATAAACAGACAGCTTAACCGTCACACATACACAACCAACCAACTCCAATCATCTCAATCATCGATCATCCTTTGGACCAGCCCGCAGTGGGGGACCGCACCGTACCCACCAAATCCCGCTCCACATAGTGAGCGATAACCCTGTCCATTAATGTGCACATCCTTCTGTGGCGGGTTCCACAGAAGGCGAAACTAGGCGTGAAGCCACTCCCGCAAGTGACTCCACTTCCCGAGAACGCATCTCGAGGACCATAGGCAACCAATCACAATCACAATATCAACAACCGTCTGAATCTATCAACAGTTTACAATCACAATCACAGCCGTCACAATACAATTACTATATCAAACAATCAATCTCAACACATCAACAATCATCCCATTATGGGACTAATACTGAGTAGGAAATCCTACCTGGAATGCAACACAAACATCGACGATCTAGCAAATTTGTCTCAAAACCTTTCCTCTACGAACCCTTCTCCTATACACATAATCACATAATCACTACCAACACAACAAATCATAAAAACCCCCAATCCCAAAATTAGGGTTTAAACAAAGTCAACCAAACGCTATAAAATTGGTATGTAGGACTTACCCTTGACTCAAGGAACACTATGATGCAAAGAATAATGAAATCCGACACCTCTAGCTCCGGCATTTGCTAATGATGCGATGACAGACAAACTACGTAACTCCTTTTCTCCTCACTTAGGTTTTAGAATATATAAAAGAAACTAAGAAAAGTGACGGACAACCTTTTATACTTATCTCGCATCATTTAACAAAACCCGACAAAACATCCCCCGTAAACCGGCTACTCGATCGAGTAGCTAAGGTACTCGATCGAGTGCCCCCTTACTCGATC
The DNA here is from genome assembly GCF_048544455.1 of Silene latifolia. Taxonomy (NCBI): domain Eukaryota; kingdom Viridiplantae; phylum Streptophyta; class Magnoliopsida; order Caryophyllales; family Caryophyllaceae; genus Silene; species Silene latifolia. The sequence continues at coordinate 218,202,391 of NC_133537.1, read as the reverse complement.
GAGTATCTACGTTACTCGATCGAGTACCCAACAGGTCAGAAACTATATTAAAACGCAACACACCCTTACTCGACAGAGTAAGGCCTACACGATAGAGTACCTCGAGACTTATAAATACGGAGTATTACACTTATTTCATCAGCATAAGACCGTCTCACAAAGGCAAAAATTCAAATTTTGCCCACAACTCCCAACGAAGGTCTAATATAGCAAAGACGGTCTTCCCCGACTACAATGCAACCTAGTGGGGCACACAACTCAGGCAAACAAACGCGACATTGTGAAATGAGACGATCTTTTGTCTCATTCACGTTTTTTGCTTTTAGAGAGCGGGAAGGGGGACCAAAATGCAAACTAAAAGCACCCCTATACTCCTAAACAGGTTTCTAACCTAAGGCAATCATCAATTTCACTCGAAAATGGGCTAAACAAAAACGCCCAAATCGATTTTCGAAGGGTTAGGTTTTCGCCCTAATTCAATTGACAAAAAGACAAACAAATTCAAATGGATTCAAGAGGATTTACATACCTTGAGATGACATGATGAATTTAGCACGACCGCAAGCAAGAAAACACAACCGAAAATGGCGATTTTTTTGGTTTATCGTGTTTAGAGGTTGAAGACGAAGAAAATGAGGAGCTAAACCTCCTCGCGTCTTTTTACAGAAAAAAGGAGAGCCTCCTTGCCTCATAGGAAGGCTCGCGTCTCTTTGAGGTGCTCCCTACTCTTTCTGCGAAACTTTGGGCTTTGGCCCAGTTTCCACACTATTTCCACAAAATTTTCAATTACGGAACTAAAAATCGCCATTTCCCACACAAAAGCAAACAGTGAAATTCAAATTCGCTATTTTCGCAAAATTTTCAATGATGGAATTAAAAAGCACCATTTCCCAAACAAAAACAAATAGTAAAATTCAAATTCGCTATTTTCGCAAAATTTCCAACAACGGAATTAAAAACCGTCATTTTCGAATCACAAAAATAAAATAGCAAAATTCAAATCCGCTATTTTCACAAATTTCAAATTTCAAACGGCGGAATTAAAAACCGTCCCTTCCTAAAAAAGCAACAAACAGAATAACAAAACTCAAAGTTCATTATTTTTCACAAAATTCAAACAAACGGCATTAAAAGCCATGACACCTCTGAACGGGAAAGTGAAATTCAAATCCACTACTCCTTACAAATTTCAAATCACGGGAAGGCAGAATCAAAACCGTTGTCCCCCAAACACACATCAAATAGTAGAATACACATCTGCCCCTTTTTACAAACTTCCAACAAACGGCAATAAAAACCGTCGCCTCTCTTCGAGATTCAAAATCACCGCCGTCCACAGGAGCCAGGCTCATAGGCCTATCTCTTTCCGGCGCCGCGAACATCCAAGATGAAGACCAAAATTCCCCATCAAGATATCGAAGGCCTCCCCACGGAGCCCGCTAAACTTAATGACCTCTCGAAATAAGCCCGTCTAACACGGCTATTTTCTACTGTCACCACCTTCAACATGGCTGGCTAGCCTTAAAATGCATCATTCAACATGGCTGGCGAGCCTTAAAACGCACCAACTTCAACATGGCTGGCGAGCCTCAAAACGCACCACCTTCAACATAGCTGGCGAGCCTCAAACCGCACCATCTTCAACATTGCTGGCGAGCCTCACAACGCATATTCAACATGGCTGACGAGCCTTACAACGTAACCTCAACGCGGCTGGCGAGCCCCATCATATTCGCAACACGGCTGGCAAGCCTTTGCCCGCAAAAAAAAGAAAATTCAAGGACATATCCCGAAGATGCCTAAGGTATGACTTCTTCCTATGGCTGGCGAGCCTTCATACGTAGTCTAACGCACTTAAACGACCCATAAGGACAGTCGACAAACTCTAAAATGTTCCCGGCGACATGTCCTTGACTCGTATCCCCGGGTCGCCTTGGCGTCGCCCTTCCTGACGGCGGGTCCTCGGCCCGAAACCTTTCGAGCCGCCTCGACGTCGCTTCGGTCTCCAGGTTGTAATCTTTGATTGACCCGGGGGCTATACTTTGACTTTCGCCCTGTCCAAGCCTCAGTCAAAATGGGGGTTCTGTAAGATACCCAGTATCTGTCGAGTCTCCAACAAACACCCGATGATTATCGGACTACAATATGCTTAGGAATCGTAGCGTTTAATCGACAGTTTTGTATAAGGGTTATTTAACAAGATTACTCCAAACTATGGGTAGGCTTCTTAAAATACTCTAAACTTCATTTAATTCGAGAATAAACCAAACTATTAACCATTTCTTCTCATATTAGAATAGGGTAATCGATTACCTGATAATCAGGTTATTACTACTTTTTTTTTAATAATATTTCAGTTATCACCTCCTCCTCCACCATTAACATCCAAGCTCAACCATCATAGTCTATTACATATCACCTATGGCATGTCACCGCCAGCCTCGACCACCCGCCGTACTACCAACCTCGATTGCAAGTGCAACTCACATTTATCTATTGTTGCAACCAAAAATGAAAGACTTCTCTCTACTTGTGCGCAATACTATAAGACACCAAACTGAATAAAAAAAATCAAGAAATAATCTGAGTAATCTGGGCATCTCATATTCTAATCTATACTGGAGCGAAACCAAAAGTGCACATGGGCTTCAACTTGTGCGCACCCCCTATCCACCATTATTGGTCCTCCTTGACTTCTCTCCAATTTTTTCCCCTATTTTTTACGTATTTTCGTTAATCTGGGATTTGGTACTCAACTTTATAATTTTTAGTAGATCTTGAACTTTTATATGAAGCAAAGGCTTTAATTTTTGTTGGTTTGTTCAAGTTTGTGTGGTTATTTTGCAGACCTAATTGAATAAGGTTGGGTTTTAATCTGGTATTTTGTTTCAAGACCTTAATTTGGGGAAGAATAATTGGGTGTTTAATGGAGAAGATTAGAGAGAAGAAGATGGAGGTGTGCAGTGTTTTAAAAATTCAGGGGTGTGGATTTGAGAAGAAGAAAAATGGTGGATTTGGGAAGATGAAGAGGTGGGACCCTTCTTGCTTTTACCGGCTACTATAGGTTAGTAAAAGGGCAATACTGTTTAAAGAGAAAGGGTGTAATAGTTTGGTATAAAGCTAGTTAAAATATAGCTTGGAGTATTTTGAGAAGCACCTAAATAGTATGGAGTATTCTTATTAAATAACCCTTTGTATAACTATACGTCGGAAAACTCAAAACAATTTCGAAAACAAAACATTTTCAAAACTTTTCAAAAGTACCTGGAGTGTTTTATGCACGACGACGGGGTCGCAATTTCACTAACTAGAGTCAAAACCGACATCGGACCAAAAACCGACTCAAAATTCAAATCCCGACGCCAACAACGAGTCAAACCGAGTCAAACACAAAAAACAAACATCACAAAGCTTCCATGTTAAGTATACCCGGTATACTTGAATGGTCAAGTACAAATCATGCCATCCAAAACCTAGGATAGAACAAATCATGATTTCAATTGCGTGATAGTGGCAAGACAGCTCGAAGACCCGCGAAATGGCTCGCGCGTTTTCAAGTAGCCCATGCGGCCACGTCGCTTAAAACACACATAACCACCCATTTCTCTATAAATACCCCTCAAATGCCACCATTTGAAGGTACTCGAGTGTCCGCCCCCTCATCTCTCCGTTAAAATTCTCGACTCGACTTCTTAAGTCACAAACTGACACGTATTTTCGACCTACCGATCGAAAATACAAGCCATACATATTGTTTGGTATCGTCATCAGGCATTAAATCACTTGACCGACCATCTCGACCAACTACACCATCACTAAACTAAACAAAACACTCTTTACATTGCTAAAACGATTTTCAACCGAGTTTTTCGACCTAACAAGTTGTTACACTTCCGTCGATTTCTCATCTCAAACCTAGCATGTAAGTATGAGGGTGTAATAATCCTCTTCTTTCATGTCCTTTTATCTGTTTTTTGACCTTAACATGTTAAAACTTGCATAACATGGTCCAAAATACGGATCGAATGAGCCAAAACCGAGTTTTGACCGAAACTAGAAGGCCTTAAACACCACTAGGTGCCTCGCGCCTCAATGAGGTGTCATGGCCAGAACTCAAACGTGTTTGAGTTCATTCTTTCCATTTTTCATTCCAGTTTTCAACCGGTTTTTATCATTTCAAATCATTTTTATGATAAATCTTTTTAACCATAGAACATTTTCACCCTTAGTTCCTTATACCATGACGGTTTAATCTGTGTTTCGGCTATAATATTTGGTTAATTACATTAAAAGGTATTTTAGAACCTTTTATTTTATTTCTTTACATTTCAAAACCAACATATTAGTCATAAATGCAAAGTCATCCTTGGTTTCACATACCATGTCGGTTTAAGCCCGAGTACGATGATGAACATTGACTAATTACAAGCAAATGAACTTAATACAATTAGTTCATAATCATTTTTCAAAACTATTCATATCAAGCTTGCAAAACCGAACCCGACGTCGAATATTGTCACTACAATGATGATTATTCAAGTCTCGTTCTTCATATTAACACAAAAGCGGTCTAAACGACCTTTTCAAACAAAGATGGGTTCAAACATCCCCTTTACAAACCATCTTACATAACGTTTTCAATAGGCAGAAGACATACCCTTGGATCGTTTACTGCCCCATGCCTAAACAGTCCAACTATTTTCCAGTTTTCAATCTAGGACAGGTCTGCTTGCATCGCCTGACGGCTCGCGCCTCAATAGGATGCCTGATGCAGACCCTATTTCCTTTCCAGCACTTGTCTAGGACAATCTCAACTTCGGTTAACCCGAATATAGGACGGATCAGATGGCAAGCCTGCCCCTTTTATATTGTATTTGCAAAACGCCTTTCTAAGACAAATGGATCACGTTATGCACCATAAACCTAACTCGGTAAATGGATGTTTAATTTCCGTCTTGCATGCAAATCAACATTAAATCCAACTTGACATCAATTACTTGATATTTGGATAAACAACCGACATAAAAAGCTCACATGTTAGGTTCAAACTTGTGGATGTGCATTCATGCATTTACCCGTTTTATCAACTTTTGCATTTAACCAACCAAGATCGATCAGTAGAGGCCGCTACCGTGGGCGGGATTGGGTGTTCAATTAAAGGGCTTCCCAATACGTACCTTCACCTCTTACTCAGAAACTTTAGATAGTGGACGACCTTATCCAGGGCGTATGAGAGTCATTCTAGAGATAGGATGCTAAAGAGGGACCACTCCTTATCTTTAGTACCTATGTCAAACACCGCCTTTTGCCTTGGTTGACCTAGGTACAAAGTGGATTCTAATGGGTTCCAAGCATCCCACAAATGCTTGGTGGCGACTCCGAACATCTCTTGCATCGTTTTGAGACCTTGCCGAGACGAAACCGACCGATCTAAAACGATCCGGTCGAAAGCATTTTTTACGCCGCCGAGCGTGGCTTTCAAAAGACCGCTACCGCATCCACAGATCGGCTGGGCGTCACAGGTGGGCCCGTGTCCACACTACCTCATGTTGGATCTCTTCCTTCGTGAAGTGAATGAGATCAACAAGTTCTTCCTCCTCATTAATCATCTCCATCACCGGAATATCCTTCCCTCCTTGTCACAGCAACCATCCTTCATCACTCTTCTCTAGTATATCTATAGGTAAACACAGAACCGGGGTACCTTGTATCTCACTCATCGCTGTTTGTTTCCTTGCATCTTGTGATTAAGGTCCCTTAGAGACATTCTCATCGAAATCCAGCCCATTCTCCGTCGCCACAACTGTTGTTACCTTTTTATTCGAAGCTTTTCTTTTGTGTTTTTGATGATGCTGCTAATGGCGAAAAAGGATTATCATTGAAAGTCATAACTGCCATGTTGACGGCGTTCAAATTTAGGTCGGAAATTCAGAGGAAATTCTCTCTTTTTCTCTAACATGTTTTTTTTAATTTCTTTTTACTTTAGTATTGATATAATTTCATTCCTTGTTATCAATTGGTATAATTTCTTTCCTAAGTATTGGTATAATTTCCTTCCTTGTTTACTTTAGTTTTCAATTGTTTACATTTTTTTTCATTTTAATTGTTTTTTGAATTAGCGTAATGTTTATTATTATATGTGTGTGTATGTGTGTGTGTGTGTGTGTATGTGTGTGTGTGTGTGTGTGTGTGTGTGTGTGTGTGTGTGTGTGTGTGTGTGTGTGTGTGTGTGTGTGTGTGTGTGTGTGTGTGTGTGTGTGTGTGTGTTGTTCTTCATTTATTCATATTTGTTCATCCACCATGAGTGAGTAGTTCCCCTCTAGCGTTTAGGGGAACTTAAGTGAATGTTAAACTATTATATGGGCAGTTAATATTTGAGTTTTGGGTGATTATTTAGCCTTTGTAAACATGCATACAAGGTGTTTGATGAATTGTGTGTATAAAAGTTCATACCTTTCTGCAATTTATGCTTAGTATCTTCATAGATGAGAGTCTATGTGGGTACTTGATAGTATATTTATGATGATTTTTAATGTATTGTGATGATTTTGTGTTCTACTTTCAGAGAGACTAAGTAATTAGTCCATAATCCTAGGCACCAAATTACCAAAGACCTGTTGACACCCATATCTAGTTTACCATACTTAAGTGAACCCAAAGACCCTAATTTTTCATCAATTGTTTACATAGATTCTTAGTTAACTCGCTTTTACTTGGTCTAGTCTTAGCTTAGTTACAATCACCACTTTCTTTGTTATTCGACTAAACTTGGATTTAAAACAAACTAAGTACACATCCACCCCATCTTTGCGAACAATCCCCTTATTATACTACTTAATTTGGGAGTTTTATAAATTATTTTTGGTATGAGGATTGACGACTAAACTCATTCATCACCAGCCTCCCAAGTTACGACTTAAGGATAACTCAAAACCACACAGGTTCCTCGATCGAGGCACCACCCACTGGATCAAGGGACCTCACAAGTTCTCATAAACCTCTTAAAAATGATGGGTATTATATCAAATCTTAGAGCGATTACTAGCCCGGCTCTCGCACTTACTAGATCGGACTACAAAATATGCTTACTCTAATTCTATTCCCGACTTTCAATCTTAGGAAATGAATTGACAAATTAACAAACGCTTGTGATCAAGAATCAAAATTTAACAATTCGATAAAAGAATGTTATAGGACAACAAATTGATTATGATAATATCCAATTCAACAAATATAAATCACTAGTTTTTTTTTTATAAAATTTAAGTATGTTAATAAAAAAAATGGTAACCATACATGAGATGGTACCAAATCAATGCACAGATTAAACTAACAACCCGTCCCGGCTTCTTTTTTTCCACAAGGCTAACAAGGCGGCCCAATAAACAAATGGAACTGAATTCTATCTGACCCAACAAAACATAAGACAACAAAATCAGGGTTCAAGACAACAATATCAGGGGTTACCAAACCCTAATTTTCAATTTGATACACCCGATCCTTCTTTCTCTCCCAAAAAACCTTCATCTTCTAATTCGAAACCTTCCTAGAATCCGTCTTCTCTACTAATTTATGTCATCAATAATGCTGCAAATCAAAGCTTGATCCTGATCATCTATGAATTTTAAGAAACCCAGAAATCTAAGTGTTAGTTTAGCTGGAATGGTTTTCACCAGCTTGTAAGTATAACAACCCGACCCGAACCTCAATAAGATGAGATGTGTACCTTTGGGCCTATTATTTGTCCTCACTTAAGCCCAAAAGCACAAGGCCTTGTTACTAAGTGGTGGGTGGAATCCTTTATAAACATATCCCAAGCCTCCCACTTTCCCGATGTGGGACAAGTTTTTCTCTCAAACTCTTGGGGTATTACAAATACCCCACTTAAATAACACAACGTCCTCCCCCGCTAGGTGTGTGACCCGGGTACTCCCGACCACAGGCCCACCACACGGTCGCAGGGTTGCTCTGATACCATTTATAACAACCCGACCCGCCACGTCGTAACACAACCTCAATAAGATGAGATCTGTACCTTTGGGCCTATTATTTGTCCTCACTTAAGCCCAAAAGCACAAGGCCTTGTTACTAAGTGGTGGGTGGAATCCTTTATAAACATATCCCAAGCCTCCTACTTTCCCGATGTGGGACAACTTTTTCTCTCAAACTCTTGGGGTATTACAGTAAGGCCACAAAAGAATGAACTCAATCTTAATTTGGTTTCTCTGCCTCCATATGTGATAGATACAAGCATTTATAATAGCATTGAAAAGATCCCTCTCCAGTTGAGCCCCCATTCATCTCAATCTCTAGTTCAACACACCACGATATAGGGGGTCTGTAGCATCCACTCCCTCATTTGACTAATCACCTCTCTACTGTACGAATATTCGAACAACAAATGGTTCATGCTCTCTGAATCTCCTGTACAAAGACAACATGTATCGTCATCACTAATACCTAATTTAACAAAAAAAATTCATTTGTATTCATGTTGTTGTGATGATATACCCATGCTAAAAACTCATGTTTTATGATAGTGCATCTATTCCACACTATTGCATGCCAGCTGACTTTGACCCTTTTATCCCTAAGATAGTCATATCCCTTGGCAATAGTATAACCCTTGGTATCTTGGTTTGTCCAAATCTGTTGTTGATTGGCATCTTGTAGTTTAGTCTTTACTTGGCACACCTTCCTCCATTACTAACTTGATGCAGCTGTAGAGGAATAGGTTTGCCAGACAGGCCCTTTTATGTATGTATGTTTGACCCACAAGGCTCATAAATGGTCAGACTTAGATGCAATCCACCAAACTAACTTGCCCATGATAGCTTGATTCCTGATCAAATTGTTCTTTAACCCCAAACCTCCTTCATTCTTTGGCTTTCATGATTTGTCCCAAGATACCAAAAGAGCTCTCATAATATCCACACCTCCAGCTTATAAAAAATTCCTACATATTGTTTCAATTCTAGTGATGACTCTATTCGGCAGAATAAACATAGATGCCCAATAGTTATGGAGAGTCTTTAGGATAGCCTTTACAAGAACCAGTCTTCCTGCATAAGATAATTTCTTAGCTTTAAGGCTTCTGATTCTATGCAAAATATTATCAATTAGAGGCATGCAATCTTGAGCATTTAGGGGGCGTTTGGTTGGGGGAATAAAGAAAGGGAAAGAGAATAAAAATGGTTTATTCCTTTTGTTGTTGTTTGTTTGACACAAAGAAAGTACCCATACCCCCCGTTACCCCCAAAACCATTCTCATCCATACCCCTCCCCCCCTTGGGTAAGCTCATAACCCCATAATCCTTCTTCCTCCTACTCCGTATTTCCACCACTCCCACCAACACTCACCACACCCCCTCACACCGTCAACCACTGCCACTCAACCCTACACCCACTACACCGACACAACCACCACCAGCAACGCCAACACAACCACCACCAACGACGCCGCCTGTCCACGCTACCCCATATCCGCAACCACTAAACACCACACCAACACCTTCAGTAACTCTCCCACCCCACCAACCACCACCAACACCTTCCTTGGCCACACCATTGCAACCGCCCGACGCCGGCCATACCAGATCTGGTGTTTTAAGGGGTGGGGGAGGGGTTTTCGAAGGGTTGTGGTTGATTTTTTAGAATGAATAAGGTGTTTCGGGTCGGGATTGTGGTGTTTGTTGAGGGTGTGAGGCGCGGCGATTAGGTTCGCCGTGGGGTACCATGAGGAAGATCGCCGGCGCCACTACTTATGGAGGTGTCGGTGTAGATAATGGTGGTAGGTGGTGGGTAATGGTGGTGGAGGTGGTGGAGGTGGGCTTTTAATTCCCTTTTCCTCTAATTGTCAACCAAACACCCAAGTATAATATGGGTGATCCCATTCATTTCCCTCTCTTACTCTTTCTTGATTTCATTCTCTTACCCTTTCCCGTACCAAACGCCCCCTTAATCTAGTAGTTTTAATGGGAACCCCAAGGTACCTGAAAGGTAGCTTCCCCTCCAGCATACCTTAAATCTGCAAAATTTCATTCTTCAAATTATCATGTACTCCTTAAAGTATGCATTTTATTTGTTCTTACTCATATTAAGACCTGAAGAGTTTGAAAAATTAGAAAAGGCCCTAAGAATAGTCATCATGGACTGAACATCTCCCTAACAAAAGAATAGTAAATCATCAGCAAATATAAGGTGTGTCAATTTCATTGGCTTCCTGAGGAGATTATACCTAAACTCCCTGCTTTCAGTAGTATAGCTTGGCAATCTATCAAGGTATTCCATGCATATGGTGTTGAGTAGAGAGGAAAGAGGATCCCCTTGCCTCAGTTCTCTCTGTCCCTTAAATAACCAAACACATTCCCATTTAAATTAAGTGAATAACTAGTGGTAATGACACACTGCATTATACACCTTCTAAAAAGCTCTTGAAAATGTAAGGCTTGCAGCATTTTATCTAGGAAGTCACACTCTATTGTGTCATAAGCCTTCTGTAAGTCTTAATGACCATGGTGATACTGCTTGCTTATCATGTTATCTAATAATATCTTGGCAAATCAGTATATTCTCCACAATCCTTCTCCGCTGAATGAATCCACCTTGATTATAATAAACAAGGTCTGGTAAAATAGAGGTCAATCTGTTGCATATCAATTTAAATATACGTTTATAGACCACATTGCAGCATGCAATTAGCCTATATTGAAGAATAGTGGTTGGCGTTTCTACCTTGGGCACAAGTGTAATCAGAGTAGTATTGAGCTGTTTAAGTGTCCAGACTTAAAAAAATCCATGATAGCATGACTAACCTCCTCCTCAATTATTTTCCAAGAGTCTTTAAAAAACTTATTGGAAGAACAATGTGGTCCTGGAACTTTGTCATTGGGTATATGAGAATAATGTCTTTTATCTGCTCACAAGTAATAGGAGACATAGGTGTTTGCTTATGAATATCAGTACTAATGGACTCTCTCTTGACTATAGCCTACTTCACTTTAGTAGTCTGCTTCTTGGAGCCAAGTGGCATCTGATAGTAATTTAGAAAAGCTCCCTGAATACATTTCTCATCCTCTTATAAAAGACATGTTATGGTCCTTGATCTGTTTAATGAAGTTCTTATGTCTCCTTGCCTTAATAATGCCATGAAAGTATGAAGAACTAGCATCCCTATCCGTCATCCAATGAGCTTTGGTCTTTTATCTCAAAAAATCCATCTTTGCAGTCTGTAGAATCTTAGACTTTTGAATGGCATCAAACTCTTGCTTAATTAATTCCCCATCCCCTGGATTCCTGATAATAAGTTGTTGTAACTGATATAGCTCAGTAAGTGCCAAATTAGCATTGTCCTCTAAATCAGAGAAATGATGTCTATCAATTTTTTTTTAACTCTGGTTTCAACAATTTTAATTTTCTGAAAACCTGATACATCTTTGTCCCATTAATATTCAGATTCCATATATTCTGGACACAACTTTAAAATCCAGGGGCATTAATCCACATATTATAGTATTTGAAAGGTCTATTTATGTGTTGTCGTATATTAGAATTGCTCACCAGACAAGGTGTATGGTCAAAGTGACCCTCAGGAACGTATTTGGCATAATAATCAGGAAATTGAGTTGTCCACTCATGATTAACCAACAACCTATCTACCTACTATACACTCTAGTCTCAATAGATTGCTTATTATTCCATGTAAAGTAGGCTCATGTAGCTTGAATATCAGTTAAATTACAATCATCATGGCACTATTAAAAAGTTTCGGCCTCTGCGATAGAGACATTGTCTCCTAGTCTATCATGTGCTTGGATCACACAATTGAAATCTCCTCCCACAGCCCATCGTGCATGAATATGATGAGCCAACCTTCTAAGATTGGACCAAAGACTCTCTCTTTCATTCACTCCATTAAAAGCATAAATCATAATAATATATATTTACATCTGAGTACCTTTATTTGTAACTAACACGTGGATTTATTGGGCATCATACTCCATAAATAGAATATCTAACAAATAAGAGTTCCAAACCACTCAAATCCTTCCTCCTCGATGATATGCAGTATTGGTGGAGACACACCAATACTGAAAAATATTAGCAGCAACTTTATTGAAATTCGTAGGCTTAACTTTGGTTATTAGTAAACCATAGAGCCCTACATTATTTTGCAAGCAATAATTTATTTACAGTATGTTGTTTCTCCTCCCTATTCACCCCCTAATATTCCCAAACCCAAAATTAGTCATGGATTCAGATTGAGGGTAACACTACCAGTTATGTCAATGCCTTGCATTGGGGAGCAGAAACCACTTAACACTTCAATATAAGTGGGAGATGGTGAAGCTTCCTTGATTACATTATGACATCCCTGTATAGTTGCCCTAAGGAGCCTGACAGGGGACATTGATCCTTCTCTGTTCTTCTTTAGACTAGTCATTGGAGTTTTTTAATTGCCCATGTCCTTTATTTGTTGTGGTTGTTGTGTCTCTAGGACCACCTCTACTGTGTGTGCTTTCTGTTCTGGAGATTGTTAAGATGAGAAAAGAGTAGTTGTCACAGATGTAGAAGACTGCCTCTGGAGAGCTTTTTATACCCTTTTCACAACCTTACTCGATCTCTTCCTCTGAGGTTTGTTCCTCCTGCATTTGCCTTGTTCATGTCCTATTTGTTTACACTTAAGACATAAACATGGCTTCCATCATACACAATATCTATAGTTAAAAGTTGTTGTTTCTCATCCAAGACTCTAGTAAGGAAACCTTTGCCCTAACTTTAACTCTGTCATGACTCTAGCAAAACCTAACCTTGTGTTCTGTTGTGTAGCAGTGTCACTCTTAACATAAGTACCAACCAATTAGCCAGTTTACCCAGACTTTTCCTCCAAAATTTTAAGGACAATTTATGAAGTACAAATCAAGCAGGTACATTATTAACCTCTTCTTTAATCAGTTCTATGTCTGGAACCCAAGGTTTAAGAATAACAGGCTTATAATAAATAGGAAGTGCCTACTCCCTAAGACTGTTTGTTTTATCTCTTCTGTGTTAAACCTTGCAATAAAAACCCCATTTCGTAGAAATGAAATCTTATCAATTGAATACTTACTCCAAATGCGTTTCAGGAAGCCCTCGAGGATATGCCATGGTGGATTAGCTCTCACTATGAACCCATAGACTGACTGTTTCCAGTAGTCCGATTCCCCTTGCACATCCTCATCAGTGAGACACAGTAAGTCATCGGATTCTTCATCTATTAATTGCATAATTTTCCTTCCATGACTTTGGAACCATGCTCCTTCACTGTTCTCATCATTTTCAGATCCAGGGTCCTCAGCAGAATCTTCCACCAGTTCACCATCCAGTGGAAGCGCAAGGATCCATGTTATGTCATGAATGCTCTTAGTCTTTTGTCCTTCCTCCACAACTGGTCAGTCATATTTTTTCCCCAGATCTTATTGCACTTGATGTAACAGATTTGATTATACTATGATGATTAAACAAATCACTAGTTTAACATGGCTTCCCTACCCCCTAGATTATAAGAATACTAACTCATTATAATGAGTAAAGTAATGATGATTGTTTCTAATAACATAAACATGAATACCATATGTAAATAGAAATATAAATGATAAAATAAAACTAGAAAGAAGAGATTACCAATAGAAAAGAAAAAACAAGAACCTGAAAAATAAGAACGAATTATACCCGGAAATTAAACTTTAATTACTTGAACGATTGTGGATAGCAAAATGTAAACTAAATTATTGGAAACTAGGTTTTTAGGTAAACTATAAATGTATGATAGAAGATGATTACAATAGACGAAAAACATGAGTTTATATAGAATAAAGAGGTGAAAACGAAGTGTTTGGCGTAGAAGTTGATCACCCCGGGCACACGGGTCACTAGCCCGATCGGGGTCACAACTTTCTAGCTTATCCTTACTATTTCTCCTTTGCAAGCATGAGTACCACTCACCCCATGAGGTCAAGGTCACCAACCCCGATAGGGGTCGTAGCTTATTATCTTTGGAGCTTTAATTCTTCACACAAGGTGCAAGTAACATGACCCCAAGGGGTAGGGGTCACGGGTTGGGGTCGCGTGCTCTCTTCACATCTTCACTAGAACTTCAATCCTTCATACAAGGTGCATCCAAATCTCGTTTTTTCTTCCTCGGGATGTATGGATCTTCCCAAAATGCCCTTAGCACGGCCAAGACTCACTCCAAGTAGCTCCGTCCCACTCAGTGAATGCCAAATGATAGGAAAAAGCCGTAAAAACTGATTTATTACCTACAAAATGCAACAAGACATGCAAAATACCTAGAAGACACATTAGCTCACAAAATCACACCGTAGAGTGCATTAACCATATAGAAAATGTGATAAGTTAGGGGAGAAAATCATATAAATAATTAGACACATCAAACTCCCCCAAAATAAACCCTTGCATGTCCTCAAGCAATCACAAAACAAAAAACACAATAAATACAAGGGTAACGAGCAGACCTAATCTCATGAAAAGCAAATTCCAATATTAAGCTTAACAAGCATAATGAATCTAATCCCCAAACAACATGGGCATAGGGAAAATGCAAAACATGGATGAGATTTACACGTGTGTAGCACAAGGGACTTGCTTAGAATTTTTTGGCTCTTGCATGATCTTTTGACAATGGGTTCTCACGGTACACTCAATCACTCAGATAATAAACAAGGCAATATATGAGAGTGGCAGCCTATAAAGCTTGAAGGGTCTTCGTTAGCAGCCTATAAAATCGAGATACAAATACACAAGGCTAGTGTACGTACTTGATATAAAATCTTGGGACCGAATTGAGGAGCCTTGGACAAGATACCCGACTTATTTTGTAAGCATGAATAAAACGCCAACTTTGGCAACAATATGATTGTTATTTTATTTTCTTGTTTATCATTTGATTGTATTTCATTTCCTTAGTTAAAAAATGGATGTAGCTTTGAACTTTCAGCTATTAAGCATCGATTTGTAATAAGGAGAAAACAGACTTTGATGAATTAAAAAAACTCAGAAAACCAATCATGTTTTGATCACTAATCCTTTGATTTGAGAATGAAATTCAAATCATCGTTTAAGCACTTAGGAGGTTCGTTTAGTCTTAAATCCTATTAGATCTAGTCAAGGTAGAATTCGTTTTAAATATCCCTTCTTTTATTATTATTCGCTATTCTTTAAACCCACTTCTGCTGTTTTAAATCATTTTGTATTAGGGCTGCAATATTGATTTTTCTTAAAATTAAGACGGTCCTAAGGCGTGTCGAAGCCAAGTTCTTGTTTGAACTTCGATTGCTGATTGGAATTTAGAGGTTATACTTGAGCGAGGTAGCTTAAGAGTTAATAGACTTTGATTTTCTTGTGGTTCGTTGTTGAATTTGCGATGGCGATTGGTGTTTAACGGTTAAACTCGAGCAAGGTAGTTCATGGGGTAATCAATTCTTTATACAAAAAAAAGGACATGTTAGGAATGTTCTCGTTTGAAAGCACCTACGAGGAGTATGTTTAGTTTGATCCGACATTGCCTCCTATTTTCGACAAATACGATGATATGGAAAGCGATCTAATATCGTTTCAAAGTCCATAGAGTATTTATGTAGTCAATTTTCAGATGGAGGAGAATGCTGCAACTGTGATAGAATCGTCTTGATCGAAAAGTTTAAAGCCTTGTGCATGGAGCGTAATGGGTCGGCTGGCACAAGATGACGTTGAAATTAAAAGGGGCGAACGCGGTTCTAATTTACAGTGGATATGGTTTGATACTATATTCAAATTTATTGCTAATGTTCGTCATCAATTGCGCATCTATACATGTAAGATTCGTGTTCGATCCTGGTGGATTCCATTGTTTCAAGAATCGAGGCGATTCTTTTTGAAGAAGGGGAGTATGATGCAAAAAAAATCTTGAAGGGTGTTCGTTAACAGCCTGTAAATCGAGATAGAAATACACAAGGCTAGTGCACGTACTTGATATAAACCTTGGGACCCAATTGAGCAGCCTTGGTCGAGATACACGACTTATTTTGCAAGCATGAATAAACAAAATTACTAAACAAAATTATTAAAGATCGCCCCTATATTACTCATCTCGCCCCTAATGTTTATTTCACTTTCCAACTTTGCCCTTTACTCTAAAATATTCTCAAAACTAATTTTTATCGGTAATTCAAAATATGAGTGACGGTGACCCATTTTACAATAATTAATAATCAAGCACGATTAAATTCGAAATAAAATTGACGATTAGAAACGTAAAAACTTCAAACGATCATAACTTTGTGCTCGGGTGTCCGATTTTGACGAAATTATTTTTCAAATCACTTAACTCGACGAGACGAACGCAATGGTAAAAAAAAAAAATTGGGAAGTGGGCCCATTCGTGTGAAAAACACAAACTGGCCTAGGCCGGTTCATGTGGTTTACATGAACCAGCCTTGGCCAGTTCATGTAAATCACACGAATGGGCCTAGGCCAGTTCATGTGGATTACACGAACTAGCCCAGGCAGGTTCATGTAAACTACATGAATCGGCCTAGGTCAATTCGTGTTTTTTACACGAATAGACCATTTTTCAATTTTTTTTTTGTTACCATTGCGTTCGTCTCGTCGAGTTAAGTGATTTGAAAAAAAATCGTCAAAATCGGACACCCGAGCACAAAGTTATGATCGTTTTAAGTTTTTTGGTTCTTTAATCGTCATTTTTTGTCCAATTTAAATCGCTATTATGTATTATTTTGAGACAGTTTAGTTTTTGTTAATTTCTGAAACGGTTTATTTTGAAATTTTAAATTTAAAATTGAAAATGAGTAAAAAGGAAAGTATATGGGGTTTTAATTACTCAAGGGCAAAAAGGTAATATTTAGGGGCGAGATGAGTAAAACTAGGGGCGATCTTTAGCAAACCCGTGAATAAAACGCTAATTTTGGTAACAATATGATTGTTATTTTATTTCTTTGTTTATAATTTAATTGTATTTCATTTCCTTATTTAGAATGGTTGTAGCTTTGAACTTTCAGCTATTTAAGCATCGATTTGTAATAAGGAGGAAATAGACTTTGATGAATTAAAACAACTCAGAAAACCGATCAATTTTTGATCACCAATCCTTTGATTTGAGAATGAAATTCAAATCATCGTTTAAGAACTAAGCAGGTTCGTTTAGTCTTAAATCCGATTGGATCGAGTCAAGGCTGAATTCGTTCTAAATATCCCTCCTTTTATTATTATTCGTTATTCTTTAAAACCGCTTCCACTATTTTACATCACTACAAGTAAAAAAAATCAAATGTAAGCATAGAAAGAAGCCAAAAACAAGGAAAAGTCGAGGATATGAGTAAAAAGGAAGAACAAATGATTTATCGTAAGTGGAGCTAAGTTAAGCTAGCAACAAACAAAAATAGTGCAAGGATGCTCAATCCAAACCCCGAACCATTCCCAAATAACAACAGTCTAAGCCAAATACAGTATATCGGCTTTCTTTACATGACAAAATAAGAGTAAACTTGCCAAATCTTACAATTTCAAAACATGGAACCGACTATCACAACTTCTCCTTTTCTTTCAACATTTTTTTCAAATTCATTTTTTTCCAATTCATGCTCCTTTTTTTTTCCTTCCATTTTTTCACATTTTTCTCATTCCTTCTTTTTTTTCATCATTTTTTCTCTTTTCCAATCTTTCACTTCTCTAAGGCAAACCAAGTCACCAAGACACGAGAATCTGTAATCCCGTCCAACAACATCACCATGACAAATAAATCAAGAACATCCCAAATGAGAAACCCAAACACAATGGAAAACTACTAGCTCAACAAGGGTACCGGTAGGCCATGTTATATGTAGCTAGTGATGAATAAATGGGGGAAAAATTTGGGCAAATAAGTCAAGGTGAAAAGGCTTCATATGCAAGCAAGTCATGAAAAAATGCTCATAAGAAATGGAATAAAGATTATACTTGTGCGTTTTGATGCAACGCACACCACAAGGAGACTTACTCTCACCTATGTGGAGCTGGATATAGATGCACTAGCCAAAGGAAGCTCTACCTCACTATATAAGCAGCTTGTCGAAATCAGGATCAAGACTAGTAGGTCTATATTTGATATATGGTTTTGTCGTCATTCCATTATAAAAAACAATTTATAGAATAACCAAATTTAAGTAGTATAAATCAGGATCGTTCGCAAAGATGGCGGGGGTTTATACTTAGTTTGTTTCGGCCTCAATTTAGTCAAGCGAAAAAAAAAGAGATGATATGATGAACTAAGTTGTACCTAAAGCGAATGAAAAGCAATATTAAACTACACCAAGGATTGTAAACAATATATTAAAAATTAGGGTGTTTGGGTTCACTTAAGTGAGGTGAGCAAGGTTATGGGGTTAACAAGAAATGGGTAACGTAATTGGCCTAGGTTTAAGACTAATCTCATAGATTAACTTAAAGTCGCCACAAAGATTTTACTTTGAGTCTAGCTCAATGTAATAACCCAAGTATTTCAATATTAATATTATTTTTTTATACTATTTTCTTAATATTTTATTATAAAGGTTGGTGCTAACCAAAATATATTTTATTTGAGTTGGGAAATTTAACGCTAACGCCTTCACCTTTCACGGGTCTCCGATTAACCTAATTTCATCTATTTATTCTAGTCACTAGTTTTTGTGCCCGTAAAAATTACGGGTGCGTTTGAGATTAACAGTGTAAGAACACGCATAATGTGACATCATTTGTTCGGTAGATATTGACATCTTTATTGTTTCATTGACATACACAAATGCTGCACATGAATTGTTGTTCATGTATTTTGGCGTGAAGTAAAACAATATATTTGTTTCAATTTCACAGTATTATAATATTAGATGGGCAAGTAGATGTAATAACGTACCAATGTAACCTATAACTACTTGCTTCAATGTTAAGAATTGTGATATTAAAGTAACCATGTCAAATGAATATTTGATACCTATGTAGCTTATTTTTATAATTGAATAATGTTTTCCTATATACTCTCTAATAAATTTTGAAAGTGTGTGGTTATATAAACAATTATAATGTAACCTTTTAGGACTATCATTACATAAATTGGATAAGATTACGATTAATATTTATATTAACTAACATGATGTATGTGTTTATGTATCTAGTACACTATTCAATTTCCTTAAAACCTAATTTGATTATAGAAAATGTATTTGATTTGTTTATTATAAACTATTGATCATATTAATGTTTTTCTTCTCCGTTTTCTAGTATTCATTTCCGTTTTTTTAAGAAGGTATACAAGAAAAGAGAGGATACCATTTACAAACAACATAAAATATAAAGTGATGTAAAATAATTTTTTTTTTTTTTGGTATAACTGATTTTTGGCAATAAAATCCAAAACTTTTAATTTTAAATTTTATTTTGATATTGTATAATCTACATTAAAATAAAAATCCAATTAATCTTTATTAAGATCTAGTTTGTATTTAATGTTATAAATACAGTTAACTTTTTCTTTTTCTTTTTAAATAATAAATGGCAATGATGTGGCTTACTAGGCTAGATATGTTTATGTGACAATTAGATAAATGTTTAGATTGTGTTTTAATAAATTTGATAATATTACGACTAATATTTATATTAACTAACATTATGTATGGGTTTGTGTATCTAGTACACTTTTCATTTCCCTAAAACCTAATTTGATTATAGAAAATTTAATTGATTTGTTTATTATAAACTATTGATCATATTAATGTTTTTCTTCTCCGTTTTCTAGTATTCATTTCCATTTTATTAAGAAGGTATACAAGAAAACAGAGGATAACATTTACAGACAATGTAAAATATAGACTGATGTAATATGATTTTTTTTTGTGGTATAACTGATTTTTGGCAATAAAATCCAACTTTTAATTTTAAATTTTATTTTGATGTTGTATAATCTACATTAAAATAAAAATCCAATTAATCTTAATTACGCTCTATTTTGTATTTAATGTTATAAATACAATTAACTTTTTCTTTTTCTTTTTAAATAATAAATGGCAATGATGTGGGTTATTAGGCTAGATATGTTTATATGGCAATTAGATAAATATTAAGATCGTGTTTAAATTATTCTATATATAGATTAAACCTATCACTATATTATATACTTCGTGTGGTGCTCCTCTTTATCAAGTACTATTCATTATTCTATGAATATTTGTTACTGGTATTGAGTTATGGAGCCTTTGAGTCATATTGAGTTATATTATTATGAGATTAAAATCGATATTGACATGGATTTATTGTTTAGCGGTTTTATTCCGCCAGTTCACTCACCCCTTGTTCTGGTCTTAGGGTCGTCGATGAAAATATGATACCTGGTTCATGGTGGAGTATTATATGAGTGAGATGGAGTAATCAGTGTGACGGAGTAATAAAATGAAACTTGGTTAATTATTGGGGGGAGAGAGTGTAGTATATTATGGAAATAGAATTGAGTTGGTTAGATAAGTCTTGGGGAGTGTTTTTATTATACTCTGTGTTTATTTTTCTTTTTACGTGTGTTTGTTTCCACACCATAACCAAAAACTATTCTGCTTATATTGAGGTATTATCTGTTACTTAACTCCCCGGCTGGCTTGTTTTCTCCCTTCTGGGCTACTCGTCATGGGGTAGTTCCTTTCTGTCTTTTGATTTTATTTTCAGGCCACTTCCGCTGTTGTTCAAAGGGATTTTATTTCAAGTGAAGATTTTATTTAAAGCTTTGTAAAAAAGTTCGATTACGATTTGTATAATTTTATTTTTAAAAGGATTTGTAATAAGTGAATTTGTATATTAATTCTAATATCTCTGTATTTCGGCGAGTTTTATATGTAAAAGTTGATTTTTAATTTAGCCGAAAATCTAGGTGTTACACTCAACACAAACATGCTATCAAGATTCTACCAAGAACTCTAGTACAAGGAAAGAATCAAACACATCAATGAAAGGCTTGAACTTTCATACAACCAATTCATCAAACACTTTGTATGCAAGAATATGAAGACCAAACAATTACCGAATTTCCGAATGTTAACATTTAACACCCCCATTTATTTAAGAGCTTTTAGCAAGACTTTCCCAAATAAATAAAGGTGTTACCATCTCCTGAGGTAGTAAGTACAAAAGACAAACAATTACCAAGTACTTTAAGACGATATAGATTTAAGTGCCTTAACAGATTTTATTACAAAATTCCAACGAGATAAATAAATAAATAACACAAAATACTTTTAAAAACAACTGCAGCGGAAATTAAACTAAATAGTGTCTGAATAAGTTAAGGTGATCTCTAGACTCAAAACTTTAGCAAATAAATAAAGGTGTTACCATCTTAGTTGCCTAAGGTAGTAAGTATAAAAGATAAACAATTACCAAGTACTTTAAGACGATATAGGTTTAAGTGCCTCAACCGGTTTTATTACAAAATTCCAACGAGATAAATAAATAATACAAAATACTTTTAAAAACAACTGCAGCGGAAATTAAACTAAATAATGTCTGAATAATTTAAGGTGATCTCTAGACTCAAATGATGATCAACGTCCCAAGCTCCCCTTCAAGCATCCATCACTTTACACAAGCTAACCTGATTTGGATCATCACAGGTGTTCACAAATACACGGTCAACCACGAGGTTGAGTAGGATAACTAAACAACAATAATAATACGATAACCTGCAATAAGATATAATTAAGAAACACAAGCCAAAGACCGTCTCATACACACGGCCAAATCGTGTGCCACAACACCGAACCACAACATAACCATCACAATATGTGTACTGCTCAGGTCCACGACCAAAACCCAAACGCCATCGTGCCTGGCCGACCAAAACTGCGCAGGACCACGACTTTTCCACATCCCCGTGCATGGCCGACCAAATAATCTCAATAGCAATGTCAAACCTCTTTCACAATACCAACCAACAATAGAGAACCAATCAACAACAACAACAACAATAAAATAAGATGCTCAAGACAACAATTATAACAATATGCTCAAGATGATAGAATTATCACAAGACAATGTGT